>NC_066581.1:473329194-473647944 GCF_024323335.1 Lathyrus oleraceus | reverse complement strand
TGATGTATTGTAGGAAGATGGCGTCGTACATCAATAATGATGACTTACTGGTCCATTGCTTCCAAGACAGCCTATCTGGAGCTTTGATAACATGAAATAATATCACATTTTTGGACTCGATTTAATTAAATTATATTATTATTTGATTCGATTTATTTCATTTTATTCGATATTACTTGGTATTTTCCTTCTATTTATTTCAGGCAACATTATTTGAAGCATACGTGAAAAACAAAGAAAAGGATGTGCAAAAAGTATGAGAAACAATTCCACTAAAGCCCAGCCCAAAATTGCCTAAGCGCTGAAGCTGTGACGAGCGCCACGCATGGTGTGACGAGCGTCATGCCCTGCTACCTTGTGTTACGAGCGTAACACATGGTGTGACGAACATCACACTCCACTCCTATATTTTTGGCTTTTGACGCGCAACAGAGGCACGTTGAGCCTATTCTTCCGTTTGACTCGTTGAAGCGTGAAGGTTACTTACTGAAGGAATTTGTGGGAAACGGTTACAAATTGGAGTAATATAAATAGAGCCAAGAATCCAACCCTGCGGCTCTCGGTCTATCTCAATTTTCCAGTTTTTGGCACTGCATTTATTTTACTGCCTTTTTAATTCTTTCAGCACTTTACTTTCCTAGCAATTTTTATTTCTTTTCTTTTCCAGTCAATCTTTCAAGCATTCAATTAATTTTCTCACAATAGTTTCTACACCGGAAACTATTGTGTAATTTTTACTGGGTCTAACCTTACGTTAAATCATAGTATTTTATTCCTTCGCTTTTATTTTCCTGTCCGATTGAAGATTGCAAGAACAAATCCAACCGGCTTGTGGTGGAGTGTTCAAACATCGAAGTTAGAGAACAATCAAGATTTCTATTAATTTTACAGGTTCTTTAATTTATTTTTTTAATTTATATATGCTCTGCACTGTTATTTATTTATACTGTCTGTCTGATATGGCTGTATGTAAGCATAATTATTGTTTAGGCTTGTTTAGCATGTCTGGCTAAATAAACTTAGATATCGGTATGTAAAGTAAGCGGAATGAAGGAATCAAAACTAAGTTGGTTTAAATTTATTTAAAAATACAATCACTCTTTTTATGGTCTCAATTTACAGAATTAACACCAAAGTTTTTGTACGAGAGTAAAAGACATAAAGAAGTTAAAATCAATAGAACGAAAGTTTGAGCTTTTAACTGGACAGTGTAAATTGGACATTAATTTTAAATCAGGGTGAAAGCAATTTTTAGAATTAATTAAATTCTAATCATTTTCAAAAAGTATTTTTAAAGGTTAAATGTGAGGACGAGAGTTAAGCATTTAAGTTTAATTATATAATCTAAGTCAACAGAGCGAGAGTTTGAGACAAGGGTGTTTAAATGGTTAGTATTTTCTTAAAAAGAGTTTCTATAGATTCTATTGTTTTCAAAAAGTGATTTTGGACTTAACTAATTAGTGACAGCGCACGTTAATATAAAGTCATAGTCTATTCAACAGAGCGAGAGTTTGAGAAAAGGCTTTTAAATTAATAGTGTCTACTGAAAAGATTTATTTTAAAACTACGAAACCAACGAAGATTTGATTCCCTAATTACGACGAACTACATACCGATATCCGCTATATTTGATATTTAATCTAGATCTTATATTAGTTTTACTTTTCCCCTTAATCATCAAAGTATCATCCGCCTTAACTTTACGAAGTAACCTTAGAAAAATGGTATATCGATTCATAAGTCCGTGTGGGATCGATATCTTTTAAAACTATGCGATAGAACTGTGCACTTGCAGTTAATACCCCAATAGACTCATAAAGTCGCGATCAAGTTTTTGGCACCGTTGCCGGGGACTTTTATTTAGTCGATATCGTAACTCTTCTGTTACGCTGTAGAGACTAAGGCAATTTTTATTTTTCCTTTTGTCTTTCGTTGATTTGTATGCCACACAATCGCTCACAAGGCGAACCGTACTACTTACGAATCAACGACGTTGAACGATATCTCCGAGTCTTACGACGAATTCGGGAGTATCGTGCTGCAAACAATCTCCCTTCAATCGAAATTCCTGATCTCAAAAATCTTCTTCCTTCGCCGATACCCGAGATGGCAGAACCAGCTCGTGCCCTTCGAGATTACGCCGCTCCATCGCAAGATGAGCCGCATTCGAGTATTGCTCCACCCGCAATCGAAGCAAACAACTTCGAACTTAAGCCTTCGCTGTTACAAGCAGTGCAACAAAACCAATTCTCTGGAAATCCTACCGAGGATCCAAACCTTCATTTATCCGTATTTGTCCAATACGCCGATACTGTCAAAGCTAATGGTGTCACTTCAGAGGCAATTTGACTTCGTCTCTTTCCTTTCTCGTTAAGAGATAAAGCTAGAAGATGGCTTCAGTCTCTTCCTTCTAACTCAGTCACCACATGGAATGAGTTGAAGAAAGTCTTTCTTGCCTGATATTTTCCTCCAAGCAAAACAACTATGTTGAGAGCCCAAATAAATGGATTTAAACAGAAAGATAACGAGTCTCTTTTCGAAGCTTGGGAAAGATACAAAGACATGATGAGACTTTGTCCACACCATGGTTTAGAGGACTGGTTAGTAATTCATACCTTCTATAATGGTCTCTTGTACAACACAAGGTTAACAATCGACGCCGTCGCAGGTGGTGCGCTTATGGATAAACCTTACGCCGATGCTTATCAACTTATTGAAAGCATGGCCCAAAACCATTATCAGTGGGGAAGCGACAGAACAATGGTAGAAAAACCTCAGACGAAAACTGGCATGTACGAGATAAGTAGCCTTGATCATGTTAATGCAAAAGTGGAAGCTCTTGCCCAGAAAATTGAAAGCTTAAATGTATCACCTCCAGCCATCGTGGTTGCTGTAACTCAAAATTACGAAGTTTGTGGAATTCAAGGCCACACCCCTACAGATTGTCAACTCCTAACAGGAATCCAAGCAGAGCAAGTGAACTATGCTCAAGGAAATCCCTACTCGCATATCTATAACTCAAACTGGAAGAACCATCCTAATTTCTCATATAAGAGTAATAATGCTTTATACGCACCAGGACAAGCTCCCAGTCAAGCCCCAGCTATACCTCCTGGACATCAAAAACCGACCCCATCTACACCTAACAATAACGTTCCTAGGAAATCCAACTTGGAAATCATGATGGAGAACTTCATAGCTTCTCAACAGCAAACCAATAAAGATTTCTTA
Source organism: Lathyrus oleraceus (assembly GCF_024323335.1). Lineage (NCBI taxonomy): Eukaryota > Viridiplantae > Streptophyta > Magnoliopsida > Fabales > Fabaceae > Lathyrus > Lathyrus oleraceus. The sequence continues at coordinate 473,644,713 of NC_066581.1, read as the reverse complement.
AACCAGAATGTACACACTAGCGAACAGATTAAACAACTAGCAAGTAAAGTAGATGCCCTGGCTACCCATAACAAAATGCTGGAAACACAAATCTCACAAGTAGCTCAACAACAAGCGCCTACCGCTGCCCCAACTGGTACATTTCCTGGACAGCCCCAACCTAACCCGAAAAGCCACGCTCATGCAATTATATTAAGAAGTGGAACAGAGGTAGAAGGACCACCTGATCCAAGGATTGAAAACCAAAACTCTAAAAAGTCAACTGAGGAAGAAAATAAACCTAAGGAAAAGGATGAGAGTAATAAGGAAACCGTAGAAAAGAAAGAACCTTATATACCTCCACCGCCTTATAAACCACCTATCCATTATCCTCAAAGGCTTGTTAAAACCAAAGACGCGGGCCAATTTAAAAAATTTGTTGACCTACTGAAACAATTAAACGTCACCATTCCGTTTACAGAAGCTATTACACAGATGCCCTCATATGCTAAGTTCTTAAAAGAAATTCTTTCTAATAAAAGGAAACTTGAAGATAGCGAAACCGTTACACTCACTGCTGAGTGCAGCGCTATAATCCAGAATATGCCTCCTAAACTTAAAGATCCTGGTAGTTTCTCTATACCCTGTCACATAGGAAAATTTGTCATAGACAAAGCCTTATGCGATTTAGGAGCCGATATCAGTGTTATGCCTTTATCCATATGCAAGAAACTGGAAATGGGAGAATTAAGACCAACTAAAGTGTCTGTATAATTAGCAGATCATTCCGTTAGATATCCCGTAGGAATTTTTGAAAACGTTCCCGTGCGCATAGGTCAATTCTACATCCTAACCGATTTTATAATTATGGACATAAGGGAAGATGAAGTTACCCCCATTATATTGGGAAGACCATTCTTAGCAACCGCCGGTGCTATCATAGACGTAAAACGAGGACGACTCACTTTCGAAGTAGGAGAAGAGAAAATTGAGTTCATTCTTTCCCAATTTTTGAAAGCACCTGCAATAGATGACACATGTTACTTCATGGATATCATAGACGAATGCATAAAAGAAACAGAATTAGAAAATGACAAATTGTCTGACTATCGTGTAGAAGACGGACTGAATCCTTGTTTAGCAATAACACCGGATCCTACGCAATGCCTCAAGAAACCAAACCTCGACCTGAAAACACTTCCCAAAAATCTGAGATATGAATTCCTAGACTTAGAACTTGAACGACCAGTGATAGTTAATGCAGACCTAGAAAAACTCGAAATCGAAAAACTCCTACATATCTTAAGAAAATATCCAACCGCACTAGGATACAACATCACCGATCTTAAAGGGATAAGTCCTTCTATTTGTATGCACCGCATTATGCTAGAAGAAGACTGTAAAACTTCTAGGGAACATCAGAGGAGACTAAAGCCGATCCTGAGTGAGGTAGTGAAAAAGGAAGTAACGAAGTTATTAGAGGCAGGTATCATATATCCTATATTTGATAGCAAATGGGTTAGTCATGTACACGTAGTACCAAAGAAAGGAGGTATAACCGTTATCAAAAATGAAAAAGGAGAAACTATAACCAAACGAATCGAATCGGGATGGAGAATGTGTATTGATTATAGAAAGCTAAACAAAGCAACCCGAAAAGATCATTTTCCTTTACCATTCATAGACCAGATGTTAGAACGATTAGCCAAACATTCTCATTTCTGTTATCTGGACGGCTACTCAGGCTTCTTTCAAATACCAATTCATCCTGATGACCAAGAAAAGACAACGTTCACATGTCCTTTTGGTACCTTCGCTTATCGACGAATGTCGTTTGGCTTTTGCAATGCTCCTGCAACTTTCTAAAGGTGCATGATGGCAATATTCGCCGATTTTCTCGAAAACATCATGGAAGTCTTTATGGATGACTTTTCCGTATGCGGGCAAAGTTTCGAAGAATGTCTTGAAAACCTAGAAAGAGTTCTAGAATGGTGTGTAAGAGTAAACCTAGTACTTAATTGGGAAAAATGTCACTTTATGGTACAAGAAGGAATTGTTTTAGGACACATCATATCAAATAGAGGAATTGAAGTAAACAAAGCCAAAATAGAAGTAATCGAAAACCTTCAACCTCCGAAAACTGTGAGAGAAGTACGAAGCTTCCTAGGACATGTCGGTTTTTACCGACGATTTATTAAAGATTTCTCTAAAATAACTAAACCTTTAACCGGACTATTAATGAAAGATGCTAAATTCGTATTCGACGGTAAATGCTTAGAAGCGTTTCAAACACTTAAACAGGCATTGATCTCCGCGCCCATAATGCAGACTCCGGATTAGAATGAACCATTCGAAATAATGTGTGACGCAAGTGACTACGCCGTAGGCGCTGTTTTAGGACAACGAAAGGATAAAAAACTTCACGTCATATATTATGCGAGTAGAACTCTAGATGAAGCGCATATGAATTACGCCACGACCGAGAAAGAACTTTTAGCAGTAGTGTTTGCACTAGATAAATTTCGTTCTTACTTGGTCGGAGCCAAAATAATCGTTTACACTGACCAAGCTGCCATTAAGTACCTCTTAACAAAAAAGGACGCTAAACCTAGACTCCTAAGGTGGATCTTGTTATTACAAGAATTTGATTTGGAAATCAAAGATAAAAAAGGAACTGAAAACGTAGTGGCAGATCACCTTTCTAGACTTGAAAATCTGGAACCGGAAAGAACATCGATCAATGATGACTTCTCGTACGATAAACTTATAGCTAATTTGGAAGAAAATAGAGCTGATGAACAGGTAGGGGCCGCCTTGGCTGTATGCGTTACACCATGGTACGCCGACTTTGTCAATTATTTAGCCGCCGAAATAGTTCCACTTAATTTATCCTACCAGCAAAAGAAACGATTCTTCAATGACTTGAAACATTATTATTGGGACGACCCTTTACTTTTCAAAAGAGGCCCCGATGGTATTTTCCGTCGCTGTATACCTGAAGAAGAAGTAGAAAATATAATCCAACATTGTCATTCCGCTCCTTATGGTGGACATGCAAGTACATCCAAGACCTGCTCTAAAATCCTACAAGCCGGCCTTTATTGGCCAAACATATGGAGGGATGTGCATGCTGCTGTCAAGAAATGTGATAGATGTCAACGCACAGGAAACATATCTAGACGTGACGAGATGCCACAAAAGGGCATTTTGGAAGTAGAGATTTTCGACGTGTGGGGAATAGATTTCATGGGACCTTTTCCACCTTCTTTCGGTAACAAGTACATACTCGTGGCGGTTGACTACGTATAAAAATGGATTGAAGCTATAGCTTCTCCAACAAACGACACACGAGTGGTAACTAAACTCTTTAAGAATATAATTTTCCCAAGATTTGGTGTCCCAAGAATAGTCGTCAGTGATGGTGGATCACATTTCATATCTAAGATACTCGAAAAACTACTGTTTAAGTATGGTGTAAGACATCGAGTAGCGACACCTTACCATCCTCAAACCAGTGGACAAGTGGAAGTGTCTAACAGAGAAATCAAACAGATATTAGAAAAAACAGTCGCCACCTCAAGGAAAGACTGGTCATCTAAATTACCCGAAGCTTTATGGGCATATCGAACCGCTTACAAAACTCCCATAGGAACAACCCCATTTAAGCTTATTTATGGTAAATCTTGCCACCTCCCGGTAGAGTTGGAACATAAGGCCTATTGGGCTATTAAAAATTTAAATTTAAACTATAAGACCGTCGGTGAAAAGCGAATCCTTGATATAAACGAATTAGAAGAACTTAGACTGGACGCATACGAAAATGCCAGGATCTACAAGGAAAGAACGAAAAAATGGCATGATAAGCGCATATCAAGGAAAACTTTCAAACAAGGCGATGTAGACCTTTTGTTCAACTCTAGACTTAAGTTATTCCCAGGAAAACTACGCTCTAGATGGTCAGGCCCTTTCCAAGTTACTAATGTTTTCCCTAGCGGAGCTGTGGAAATTAAAGGAAAATCTATGGAAGCATTTATCGTAAACGGGCAGCGTCTGAAACATTATCACTATGATGAAAACGATGAAGACTCGCAAGTCCTGCACTTAGACGTATTGTCCCCAAAATCTATAGACTAATATTTGATAGTTTTATGTCAAGCTTGCGACATTAAACAAAGCGCTTCGTGGGAGGCAACCCACAAATTTTTATTTTTATTTCTTCTTTGATTATTCTTTTAAAATTTTATTTAGTTCTCATTCTTCGTATTCTTTATTTTAATTAAATATTTCTTCTTTTCTTTCGGCATTTGGCCAAATCCTGACTAAAACTCTTGTTTTTCTTTTCTCTAGCCAACACTAACCTGATGGGACAAACTGATCGTATGGGTATCAAATTCAGAGGGAAAGCTCAGAAACAAAAGTTTGAAGAACTAGCAAAGAGAGAGAGATGCTACCTAATCTCTATGTTGATGATTGGGCAATGACTGCCCTTGGACTGAGAGAGAGTGTCCTGTATCTGCTGAGTCAAATAGGGTGGGAAACCACACCTATTCGAAGACAATTTGTTACTTACAGGAGACTAACTCTAGAATTCCTTAGCTCCCTGATCTATCTACCAAGCCATGGAAAAGGAATAAGCAGAGCTTTCATCCAGTTCAGGATGTTCAATATGGAGTATCAATTTAACATTCAAGACTTTACTAACCTTTTAGGGTTCCCTACCTCTTTTGATACATTCACCATGAGCCAAGAAGACCTTTTTGAATATAGAGAGCTTGAACATTTTTGGGGAAGTTTGACGGGTAATGACGACCCTGAGGAACATGAGTTTCTTTCTGGAAACATTCATAACCCAGCATTTCGTTATTTCCACAAAATCCTAGCACACACTCTCTTTGGGAAGAAATCAAACAATACCATAGTATCACGTGACGAACTCTTCATAATATTTTGTGCTTCCCAGAACCGTCCAGTGAATGGTGCCACTTATATGTTGGCAAATTTTGACCGTCTTATTCAGGATGACCGAGCACCAATTCAAATAGGAGGTTTGATAATCATGATTGGAAATGCTATTGGATTGCGCCAACCCATGCTCGACTTGAGCCCTTTCTGTGGCATTGAGCCTATGAGTATACCTTTCCTCTTCAACACTTTGTTTATCAGAAATCTTGGACCTGAAGAATTTGAGTTAATAATTAACAACCAAGTTCTTTGCCTATTCACCTTGCCTAGCCCGATGACGAGTGTTCATAACCGAAATAACTGGCTCTACAACCTGAATGGAACACCTTCCCCTGTTAGATCTACTGAATCCATCCAAGACTATGAGATTAGTGACGACCAGATTTCTTATGCTGAGTCTGACCCACAGACACCATCTGGTTACCATGATGTTGCCACTCCACCTCGTCCTATCCCGTCCGCAGAATCTGTAATGCCTGATCCTAGACATCAATTGCCCGGAACTGATTATAACACCGCTATTCAAGCCTTGATGTCAGAACAAGCGGCCATGAGAGAAGAGTTAAATATGATGGGACACGAAATTGTGCAATACATGACTACTATGACAAATCACTTCCTCGAGCTGAACCGCCGTGTCGATTCCTTTGCCCCTCCAACAAAAGATCCTGCAAATGGCTAGAAGAATTAGAGTTAATTAGTTTTAGTCTTAGGATTTATAGTTTTGTTTGACATTAGATTTTTAATCTTAGTATTTGTTTTTCCATGTTTTCTTTTATTTTAAATATTACTTTATATTTATTGAAGCTATTGGCATTATTGGTTTATTTTATTTTGATCTATGCAATTTCTATAATTACAAGTAATGATATTCACTATATGCTACTAATTACAATGCCTGTTAAAGAAATACATATATTATGGTAGTAGAATAGCATGCAAGACAATTTAAAAGCATTACAATAGAAAATAAAATAAAACAATAAATATAAACAAAATACATAACAAAAAAATAAATATAATAATAAAAACAAATTATGAAGCACCCACCCAAGCAGTGACCGTTGCAAGCTGACTGTGTGACGAGCGTCACACACGCCATCACGGTCGTCACACCAAGTGCCTGTGACGCCCGTAACACCTTCTGTCACGAGCGTGACAGCTTCAGAATAGGTGAACGTTAGTAACCGTTGGGGACACGACCGTTACACCACCCTACTTTTTACCTTCCCCATTCATTCACCCATTTACTCACATTCACCCACATTTATTTTTCTCTCACCCACTCCCCTTCCAACTTCCAAAACTTTCCCTATAAATACCTACCATACCTTTCTTCATACACCACAAACCATTCTATAAAAAAAATCCATTTTCATTCCTTTTATTTCTTTCAACCCACTTATCAGTATGGCTGGAAACCAACAATTCGGAAATATTATCTTCCGATCCGAAGATGATAATTATCAAAGAGAGCAGTTCGAGCGTTTCCAACAGCGGGGTGTCGTATCTACCAGGTATCCTGATTTAAATTGTTTACAACAATTAGGATTACTTCAAGGTATACAATGGATGCTTCGCCTTGCTGATTTAACCTTTCTTTGCATACACAATCAACCTACCTACCCATCACTCACCTTAGAATTTTTAAGTTCTTATTCATACAACACTCCTACCGGTGAAGACGAGTACTTAACCGGTACCGCAACTTTCCGCATGTTCAACACCGAATACTCACTATCCCAGACCCAATTGAGTGTCATGCTACAATTCCCTGTAGAAGGCCAAGTCCACCCGAGAATCCCTCCGAACTCCCAGTGGCACATAAATACCTTCGACCTCTTTAGAAAAATATCCGGTGTGGAAACCAACAACTGGGATGTACTACTTGCTTCACATATACATAACCCAACCATCCGGTACTTTATCTGCATCCTGTAAAACACTATTTTTGGTCGACCCAACAACATCAAAGTCAACGCGAAGGAATTATTCTTCCTCCACTGCGTCTTTGAAATGGATACAAAGGTAAACGCTGCCTCCTTCTTATTTCACCATATCCGCTCCCTATGTGCTCGAGGCCGCCAACCTTTTGTGATTGGTGGACTAATCTGTAGGAGAATTGCCATCCAAGGCGCAGCAGAATTTAAAAATTTCTCCATTTAGTGATCCTTACGAATGGGCATGATCAGTGATAGAATCGTTACCTCTTGTGGCGATTCAAACCTTTGGTGCAGATTTCTGATAATGATCAAAACCTTTGATACAAATCCACGGGGCGATCACGAACGTTGAACGATGACAACGTCTCTACTCAGTCCACACGAACGGATTCCTTCAATCGCAGTGCTAGCTGTTATGAATGAAGGCTTTAAGTGAGAGAGAGATACGAAATTCCAACTCTTCAGTTGTGTTTTCTGTCTCAGTGAGTTACAATGCTTCTACCCAAGGGGTTCTATTTATAGAACCACTTGTGTGGGCTTCAAGCCAAAAAACCCACTTAAGTGCATTTTGGCCCATATCTCATAATATGCCAAAATCACTTAAGTACTTGGTACCTTACCATATTTCGTATTCTACTTAAGTACAACGTACCTTACAATGTTCCTTAATTATTCTATCTCTCATCAATCTGTCCTTTGTGTGTGACCCTATAGGTTTTCGCGGCGTTGGCAATTATATTAAATCACGTATTTAACATAATAAACAGTGAGCGGTATCTAGCAACACATCACTGCTACCCAAGTCACGAAAATGTCATGTGATCTGAAAAAACCTCCTGTGATAATAATTATGTGTATAATTACCCCTTTTCCCTTATGTCTATATTGAACACAAGGTATAGACCGTGTCATCCTTGTCCAGTTCAATATTGGGCCCATAGACATTTATCCTGTTATGCAAGATTGGCAAATTCCATCTAGGACACTCATGTCCCTCAGCATGCTTCGTGGAGTACCCATCAACTGTCTTTATGGTTATCCAGTTACGGACAACGTTGGATCAGCAACAAAGCACTCGACTCTACACCTAGGATCCATAGTGGTTTCAGGTCGAAGAGTGGTATACACTATTATCACCATGAGAATAACTTATGACACTTTGCATAACTTTCTATATAGTATTCTCATAGCGGGTCAATCCGGTATAAATATTACTCCTAATATTCATACCTATGTTTAAGACTTGATAACTCTTTATCCATGATCCATGAGATGTGATCATCAGTCTACAAACATAATAGTCTTAATGCTTTAATGTTATCCCACTTCACATTAAAGCTCGACTACAGATACTTTAAGAACAGTGTCCTTATGTTTAATGTGTTCTCATGATTAAGTCACACTTAATACATTAAACGGACTATCTATTCTAGGGACTTTATTAATCAACCATAATAAAGAAAATGCCTTTAAATAATTCGATACAAGTACCAAAAAGTATTGGCCTCTAGGGCTTACACCAACATAATCACCACCGTAGCCCTTGTTTGAATCTAGGGGACCGCCTTCAAAATTTGCAATCTCTGCCACCCCTATTTATGGATATAAGCTATTGTCGCTCCAGCCGCTTAATCAAAAATAGGGTAGGCGGAAGGTATTATCTTATGGTGAATAACCAAGAAGTCCCAAGCATTGTTCTGCCCAACATTGCCCTTACAGATGTCACAAATCCCAACCGCTTCATCTAGGATCTAAATGCTCCCGAATCTACCGAGCCTACACAAGCAAACCCGCCTCAGGACGAGTTTGAGGAAATGGAGCAAGGTGATCAAGGTCCTAAACAACAATCAGCCCCGCTCAACCCTTCCGATAATGCAACTGGTCCATCCTCCCGACGTCGTCGAAGAAGAAGGCCAGCAACTACTGATGACATCATGGATGCTATTGATGTTATGCAGGCGCAGAATCTCGAAGTAATGCAAATGATGCGCCAGATGCAACAACAACAGGAAGCGAGGAATGCAATAACCGACCAGCGGTTCACTGACTTGCTCAATAGGTTTGACGACCTAGACGTACGTCAAAGATCACTGGGTCCAAGAACAAGAGGCGGAAGGCAGCATTGACTTTGGGTTTCCCTTTTTCTTTTCCTATTTCTTTTGTTTTCTTTAAAACATTGGGGACAATGTTTCATTTAAGTGTGGGGGGGAAAACGTTGTTTCAGTTATCTCTCTTTCAACATTCATCTTTCAAGTATGTATTTCCCTTTTCATTGTTATTTCCCTTTCTGTTATCAATATTTAATTTTAAAAAAATAAAAATAAATTTTTTTTATAATATATATTATAAGTTGAGTCCCTAGTGTGAAAATTTTTTATTATCTATTCCCCTCAACTTTCTTGAGCCATAATAAAAATTCAACACACTCAATAAGTACAAAGGTTGCTTATTTTATCAAACTTGAGAAAAATTTAGAAAAAAATCATTACCGCCCCAACACTCTAAAAACCTAAACATGTTAGATCAGGCTAAGTACCTATTATACCAATCCCTTGAACTTTTAGTTTTATAGTAACCCCGAGTAGTTTATACGAGAAGTCGGCACCATCCTAGTAGCAAACTACGTGGAGAGCCGATGAATATAAGTGAATGATTCCCAAGACAATATATTAGAAAAAGAAAAGAAAATCAGGAAATGCACTAATTAAGTTAGGTGATCCTTACCCGATCATTTAATCCAAAGGTTACGGACCCTACAAAAACATTGTATGAACGATCCATTATGAGTTGGTTCAGCGGTGTCTGGTGCTGAACTTGGTAGGGCGGACTACGGTCCGATCCCCCGCAATTTGCAATGGACTAAATAAAGAAGTTATCCAACTTATGTACCAAAACTTCAAGCTAAAAAGGGAATCAGAATCGCTAACCGGTTACTCCACTATGTGCGCGAAAAGATAAAGGGCTTAATGTGATTTCGCTAGAATGAAAATGGGTGAAATAAGAGTAAAAGAACTAGGCTGGCTATAATAGCGTGACTCGATCTGGTTTGCATAAGGTGAGGTTGTCTGAGGTTGTAACGGTAGTTGTTGATGTTAAGATTAAGCTCAGGTTATTTCTAAACGAGATTTACTTGCAACCTATTACGACTTGATGTGTGTTTGGAAATTTCATCTGGCTAATACTTTAAACTGATTTCTATACTGTATATTGCTTGAAGACAAGCAAAGATCTAAGTATGGGGGAGTTTGATAACATGAAATAATATCACATTTTTGGACTCGATTTAATTAAATTATATTAGTATTTGATTCGATTTATTTCATTTTATTCGATATTACTTGGTATTTTCCTTCTATTTATTTCAGGCAACATTATTTGAAGCATACGTGAAAAACAAAGAAAAGGAGGTGCAAAAAGTATGAGAAACAATTCCACTAAAGCCCAGCCCAAAATTGCCTAAGCGCTAAGTTGTGACGAGCGCCACGCATGGTGTGACGAGCGTCACGCCCTGCTACCTTGTGTTACGAGCGTAACACATGGTGTGACGAACGTCACACTCCACTCCTATATTTTTGGCTTTTGACGCGCAACAGAGGCACGTTGAGCCTATTCTTCCGCTTGACTCGTTGAAGCGTGAAGGTTACTTACTGAAGGAATTTGTGGGAAACGGTTACAAATTGGAGTAATATAAATAGAGCCAAGAATCCAACCCTGCGGCTCTCGGTCTATCTCAATTTTCCAGTTTTCGGCACTGCATTTATTTTACTGCCTTTTTAATTCTTTCAGCACTTTACTTTCCTAGCAATTTTTATTTCTTTTCTTTTCCAGTCAATCTTTCAAGCATTCAATTAATTTTCTCACAATAGTTTCTACACCGGAAACTATTGTGTAATTTTTACTGGGTCTAACCTTACGTTAAATCATAGTATTTTATTCCTTCGCTTTTATTTTCCTGTCCGATTGAAGATTGCAAGAACAAATCCAACCGGCTTGTGGTGGAGTGTTCAAACATCGAAGTTAGAGAACAATCAAGATTTCTATTAATTTTACAGGTTCTTTAATTTATTGTTTTAATTTATATATGCTCTGCACTGTTATTTATTTATATTGTCTGTCTGATATGGCTGTATGTAAGCATAATTATTGTTTAGGCTTATTTATCATGTCTGGCTAAATAAACTTAGATATCGGTATGTAAAGTAAGCGGAATGAAGGAATCAAAACTAAGTTGGTTTAAATTTATTTAAAAATACAATCACTCTTTTTATGGTCTAAATTTACAGAATTAACACCAAAGTTTTTGTACGAGAGTAAAAGACATAAAGAAGTTAAAATCAATAGAACGAAAGTTTGAGCTTTTAACTGGACAGTGTAAATTGGACATTAATTTTAAATCAGGGCGAAAGCAATTTTTAGAATTAATTAAATTCTAATCATTTTCAAAAAGTATTTTTAAAGGTTAAATGTGAGGACGAGAGTTAAGCATTTAAGTTTAATTATATAATCTAAGTCAACAGAGCGAGAGTTTGAGACAAGGGTGTTTAAATGGTTAGTATTTTCTTAAAAAGAGTTTCTATAGATTCTATTATTTTCAAAAAGTGATTTTGGACTTAACTAATTAGTGACAGCGCATGTTAATATAAAGTCATAGTCTATTCAACAGAGCGAGAGTTTGAGAAAAGGCTTTTAAATTAATAGTGTCTACTGAAAAGATTTATTTTAAAACTACGAAACCAACGAAGATTTGATTCCCTAATTACGACGAACTACATACCGATATCCGCTATATTTTATATTTAATCTAGATCTTATATTAGTTTTACTTTTCCCCCTAATCATCAAAGTATCATCTGCCTTAGCTTTACGAAGTAACCTTAGAAAAACGGTATATCGATTCATAAGTCCGTGTGGGATCGATATCTTTTAAAACTACGCGATAGAACTGTGCACTTGCAGTTAATACCCCAATAGACTCATAAAGTCGCGATCAAGCTTCTCTAGACTGGGATATGAGTTTGGAACGTACTAAGACCCGGTCATGGAGGGACCTATGTGAGACTTTTTTGAAACAGTATAAGTATAATCTTGACATGGCTCTGACGAGGATTTAGTTACAGAACCAAGCACAGAGATCTAATGAAACCTTTAAGGAGTATGCTCAATGTTGGCGCGAGATGGCGTCCAAGGTCCGACCAGCATTATCAGATGATGAACTTGTGGATATCTTCATGGGTACGCTCCAAGGGATGTATTATGAGAAGATGATTGGAAGTTCGTATACAAACTTCGTAGATATGGTAACTATTGGTGAACATGTAGATAATGGGCGGAAATCAGGAAAGATCACAGATACAACCGCTCTACAAACAACGAACAAGAGGTCGCATGGGGGCTTCGCAAAGAAGAAAGAGGGGGAGGCAAATGTTGTGACGGCAAATGCCCACCCCAATATCAGTTTCCGATGGCCCCTATGTCGTACTATCCATATTCGTATGTCGCTGCAACTCAGTATCAACAACCACAATGTCAATATCAACCGCAGAAAGGTAATAAAAAATTAGCACCTACTCAGAGAAATCAGAACCAACAGTACAATCGTGATAACAAAGGACAAGGTCGAGGTCAGAATAACATAAACAGTTTTTGTAATCGTCCCCAAATTGATAAGATTCAGGTACCGTATGCAGAACTGATGCCATATTTGATCCACGTAGGCGCTATCGTACAGAAGGAAATACCTGCAGCCTCTCCTCCGTTCCACCCTAAGCATGATCCTAATCCTTCGTGTGCTTACCACGCCAAATTTATAGGGCATTCTACAGAGGACTGTTGGACCCTCAAATATAAGGTCCAAGATTTCATTAATCAGGAGATCCTGTCCTTCTCTGAGGAAAAACCCAATGTGAATATGAATCCCCTGCCCAATCATGGTAGTTCAGAAGTCAAGGCCGTAGTCGAAGAGGAAACAACTGAGTCCGTACTGAGAGTCGATGATGTAAAGACTCCGCTGTTAGTTGTATTGAAGAAACTTGATCAGTTTTGGTTTCTAACAATTATACATGATGATTGTGCAGTATGTGAGTATGACCTAGACAATTGCGATGAGTTAAAAGGTTGTATGCAAGAGCTAATGGATCAGGGTTTGATACAATTCTCCAAGTCCAAGGCAGTAGAGGAAGTTGCAATAATCGAACCAACTATCATTATGTATAGGAAGAAGAAGGTTAAAGCTCCTCCCAAGAGGATTCAACCAATTCGTTTTCGTGTTCCCAGTCTGTTTCCATATAAGAATACCAAGGCAGTGCCTTGGAATTATGAAACGACAACATATTTGGGAGGAAAAGAAATTCGTATTCCTGACATTGAAATCATCAACATCGTTGGAGCGGGAGGCATGACTCGCAGTGGCCGTGTATTCGCTCCAAAATACACTCCTAGAGTGTCTCCATCACCCACAGTTATCCCGCATAAGGAGAAGGTCATTCCTACTCCAACTCCGCAGGCAAGGGCAACTGTACCTGCCACTCCGAACATGACAATTGTTCTAGTGCCGACGAATGTTATTGATAACAAATCTGCAGAATCAGAAGTGTCTAAAGGTAAAGGGCCGATGGTTGAGAATGAGAAAGTTGAAGATCACAAGAAGAGCATCACTTTTGAGGAAAGCCAGGAATTCCTCAAATTGATCAAGAAGAGTGACTTCGAGATCGTCGACCAGTTGAACCAGACTCCCTCCAAAATATCCATTTTGTCTTTGCTGTTGAGTTCTGAGGTTCACCGTAAAGCATTGCTGAAAGGTCTGAATGTCGCTCATGTGATGTAAGATATCACGGTCGATAAGTTTGACGACGTGGTTGCTAATATCACTGCCATTAGGTATTTAGGATTTAATGAAGCAGAACTACCTCCTGAGGGAAATGCCCATAATAAATCACTACACATTTCGGTCATGTGTACAAACTCTCTTCTATCTCGAGTCCTCATTGACACTGGTTCTTCGCTTAATGTATTGCCAAAATCTATATTAAGTCAATTACAGTTTAAAGGGCCCAAGATGAGGACCATCGCACTGATTGTCCGAGCTTTTGATGGTTCCCGAAGACAAGTTATTGGGGAATTTGATTTGCCCATATGTGTTAGGCCTCACCAGTTCAGCATTACCTTCCAAGTCATTGATATCAACCCAGCTTACAGTTGTTTGTTGGGCAGGCCATGGACTCATGCCGCTGGGGCAGTCACCTCTATGTTGCACCAAAGGCTGAAGTTCTTGATTGATGATAAATTGGTAATCGTGTATGGTGAAGAGGATCTATTGGTTAGCAAACTCTCGTCATTCAGATATGTTGATACAGATGAAGGGATTGTTGAGATTTCTCTCCACTATTTAGAATTTGAAGAAGTCAGTTCTGCTACCGCCAATCATAACCAACCATCCGCCACCGTCCTATCTTCAGTTAGAAGCATCAAACACACATTGGAGAAAGGCCCACTTCCCGGTTGGGGTAAATTTGTTGACGTGGCAAAGAAGCGCGATAGATTTGGTATCGATTATCACCTAACAGCACGCAAGGCAAGCCCAAAGGAAAAGCAGTTCAACCCAGTCAAATTCAGCAGCGTCGACTTTCAAAACGATCATACTGTGGCAATCATTGGATAATCTAATGGCAGCAAACTAGAGACACCTAGCCTCATACACATATGTCCTCCAGGGTTCAAGCTCCCCAACTGGACGACTACCATGATTCCCATGGTGTACTCGGAAAAAGTGTAATGCATTTTGTTTTCTTGATCCCTCGTCCTCGCCCGAGACGAAAGTATAGCTTGTAAGGGCCTCTATGTTTAAAAGTATTATGTGAATAAATAAAAAGTACTTTTTGCATGCAAAACTTGTGTTCCCTTTTCTTTCAGTTATTTTTACTTTTTCACTAAAACAACAAAATGGCAAAAGATTTCTTTTTCTTTTTTCCACTTTATCAAAAAGCATACTAAAAATAAGCTCATCATATGCAGAGCAAACAAAACTATTGATTACGATATGGCAAAAATCAACTGTAATTCTGGATTTCCAATCAACCAAGCTGAAGATGATAGTGAGGAAGATTGTGAATTACCAGCTGAACTAGTACGACTCCTTGAGCATGAAGAGAAAGAGATTCAGCTGTACAAAGAACCAGTGGATGTCATCAATTTGGGTTCTGAAACCGATAAAAAAGAAGTAAAGGTTAGGGCATCTCTTGCCAAGCATGTACACTCCGAGTTGATAGAGTTATTGCACGAGTATGTTGACGTCTTCGCTTGGTCGTATCAAGATATGCCAGGGTTAGACACCAGCATCGTTGAACATCACCTGCCACTCAAAACTGAATATCCTCCCGTCAAGAAAAAGCTCAGAAGGACTAGACCCGACATGGCACTCAAGATCAAGGAAGAGGTTAAGAAGCAGTTTAATGTTGGCTTTTTAGCCATTTCTGAGTATCTGCAATGGGTTACTAATATCGTCCCAGTTCCGAAGAAGGATGGTAAAGTCAGAATGTGTGTAGATTACCAAGACCTCAATAGAGAAAGTCCAAAGGATGACTTCCCTTTGCCTCATATTGATGTTTTGGTTGATAATACAACTCAACTTTCCGTCTTTTCTTTCATGGATGGGTTCTCCGGGTATAATCAGATAAAGATGTCGCCAAAAGATATGGAGAAGACAACTTTCATCACACCTTGGGGAACTTACTACTACAAAGTAATGTCGTTCGGCCTGAAGAATGCAGGGGCAACATATCAACACGCCATAGTAACCCTCTTTCATGATATGATCCATGAGGAGATTGAGCTTTACGTGAACGACATGATTGCCAAATCCAGAACTGAATAAGATCACATGGTGAACCTGAGGAAATTGTTTGTCAGACTCCAAAGGTTTAAATTGTGCCTAAATCTCGCTAAGTGCACTTTTGGGGTCCGACCCGGTAAACTCTTGGGTTTCATAGTCATTCAGAAGGGTATTGAGGTTGATCCTGACAAAGTTAGATCCATCTAAGAAATTCCATCTCCCGGAACAGAAAAAGAAGTCTGAGGTATCCTTGGTCAACTTAACTACATCTCCAGATTCATATCACATTTAACAGCTACCTGCGAACCGATATTCAAACTATTGAGAAAGAATCATTCGATTGTATAGAATGACGATTGCCAAGCGGCATTCAAAAAAATAAAAAAGTACTTGCAAGAACCACTAATCCTGATACCACCGATTCCTGGTAGGCCCCTCATTATGTACCTCACAGTACTCGATGAATCTATGGGTTGCGTTATGGGCCAACATGACGGCACAGGCAAGAAGGAACATGATATTTACTATCTCAGCAAGAAATTCACTGAATGTGAGACCAGATACTCACTTTTAGAGAAGACTTGTTGTGCATTGACTTGGGTTGCTCGACACTTGAGACAATATATGATTTTCCATACCACTTTATTGATATCCAAAATGGATCTGATAAAGTATATCTTTGAAAAGCCTGTTGTTACTGGTAGAATTTCCCGGTGGCAAATGTTGTTGATCGAGTATGATATTCAGTATGTGACCTAGAAAGCAATAAAGGGGAGTGTTCTATCTAACTACCTTGCTCACCTACCTGTCGAAGGTTATCAGCCATTGAGATTTGACTTTCCAGACAAAGACATTATGTTTATCATAGACTTCACTATGCCAGGCTCCGAGATAAGACCCGAGGAAGGTCCCAAACCAGGATCGCGATGGACGCTCGTGTTCAACGGTGCTTCCAATGCTCAAGGCCATGTCATAGGTGTTGTTATCACTTCTCCAACCGGTTTTCACCTTCCATTTACCGCTAGACTATGTTTCGACTGCACCAACAACACGACAGAATATGAAGCATGTATCTACGGTTTGGAGGCGACCATCGATTTAAGGATCAAAATTCTTGAGGTATATGGTGACTCAGCTCTGGTAATAAGTCAAGTAAAAGGTGATTGGGAGACTCGGGATAACAAGTTGATACCTTACAAGGAGCATATCAGAAAACTGTATATCCTACTTTGATGAAATATCTTTTCATCATATTCCTAGGGAAGAAAATCAGTTAGCAGATGCTCTAGCTACGTTGGCGTCTATGTTTAAAGTCAAATGGAAGAATGAAGCACCAACTATCCATATTGACCACTTAGATGAACCAGCGCATTTTCTAGTAATTAAGGCCGATCCTGATGATAAGCCTTGGTTCTATGACATAAATACATTTCTGGAGAAACAGTAGTATCCCGAGGGTATATCTATTACTGATAAGAAGGCTCTGAGAATACTCTCTTCCAAGTTCTTCCTAAATGGTGATGTGTTATACAAGCGAAATTATGATTATGTACTGCTCAGATGCATGGATAGACACGAAGCTAGTACGATCATAAAATCCAGACATGAAGGTTGCGAGGGTGTACATGTAAAAGGTCCTGCTATGGCCAAGAAGATCCTTCAGACTGGGTATTACTGGACAACAATCGAAGTTGAATGTTACAACTTTGTTAGAAGATGTCACAAATGTCAGATATATGGTGACAAGATCTTTGTGTCACTGACTCCGTTGAATGTTTTGACTTCTCCATGGCCTTTTTCTATGTGGGGTATTGATATGATTGGGATCATAGAGCCTAAAGCTTCCAACGGTCATCGATTCATCCTGGTTGCCATCGACTACTTCACGAAATGGGTCGAAGTTGCTTCGTATGCCAATGTCACTCGACAAGTGGTTACCCAGTTTATCAAGAAGGAGATAATCTGCCGTTATGGGATACCTAGCAAGATCATCACTAGCAATGCCAATAATCTCAAAAACAACATGATGAAGGAGTTGTGTAAAGAATTTAAGATTGAGCACCATAACTCTTCACCCTACCGGCCCAAGATGAACGGCACCATAGAAGCAGCTAATAAGAACATCAATAGAATCATCCAGAAAATGGTTAAGATGTATAAGGAATGGCATGAGATGTTGCCCTTTGCTCTGCACGATTACAGAACCTCGATTCGCACATCCACTAGGGAAACTCCATACTTGTTGGTATATGGGATGGAGGTTGTCCTACCAATTAAAGTCGAGATCCCTTCACTCATAGTCATCATGGAGGTTGACCTCGATGAAGCTGAATGGGTTCAATCACGGTATGACCAGCTGAATCTGATAGAAGAAAAGCGTTTTATGGTCGTTTGTCATGGTCAGTTGTACCAAAGGCGTCTCAAACGAGCTTTTGATAAGAAAGTTCTTCCTCGTGAGTACCGCACATTGGAACTCGTGCTCAAAAGGTATTCTACTATTCACTCAGATCCTCTAGGCAAATGGACTCCTAACTATGAAAGACCTTTCTTCATCAAAAAGGCCTTCTCAGGTGGGGCTCTAATCCTCACAACAATGGATGGGGAAGACTTGCCATCGCCAGTGAATGCAGACATAGTCAAAAAATATTATGCCTAAAAAGAAATGACGAAATCCCACTAGATTAATCTTCACAAGATTGATCTAGGAAAAAATGGCTATCCTGATGGACCAAAAATTGAAATGTCCAAGCAAAAGTTAGGGATAAAGACATTGAGTATGATCCTTGAGCCCATTACGCTACAAGCTAGATATCAGATGGTCAAAGAACAATCCAATCACTGTCAGTCGTAGCAAGGTCTCGAGATTCAGATTCTATAGTAGATGACAGCCTATGTTGTAATCAATGTAAAAAATACAAAAAAAAAGTTGTTTCCCATTGCCATTTCATTTATTTTTCAATTTTGGCAACACCTTCATCAAGGTTGTTTGCATCTTTGTACACATTATATGTACAGTTTCATATCAATAAAATTCGGTTCATTTCATCAAGTACTTTTTTTCTTTTTCTATATTTTGTATGCAAATAACTAACTTCTCTTATTCACATAGGCTACACTAAAGGAAAACATTATGCATTATTGTAAAACCCCGACGCACTTAAAAGATGACTGGTAGTTCGAAAATTGTCTTACTTGAACACCTATGACATCTAAATGACTGCCCTGTTGGTTGTTATGCCCGGTGTCCTTCAGCAGATAGGTGAATTCTGGACAACAGTGTCACTACCTGGATCCTACAATACTAACCTTCCGATCATCGATGATGAGTCGGAGTTCCCACCATAATAAAGAACCATATTCCCCGCAAATGACATATGTATGACCAAACAAACATGCACGCATCATGGAAAAAATCATACATCATGCACCATGCATATCATAATCTCTACCATGACGCCCTACATATAGTGAAGACCTGTTCAACCACAGTGTGACCACCCGTTCAACCAAATTTTTGGATACGTTAGTATTTAATCCTCTTCTACCTTGAATACCTGAAAAGCTCCCGCAATTCCTATATTACGGTTCAAGAAGATTAAATAGGGGCAGTTGTTGTACCCCAAAATTTGCCTCCCCACTTTTTGTCATATCTCCATCCAATCCTTGACTAGGGTTCAGTTGCATACATTAATAACTCATGCATAAGCACCATTCATTCCTTCAAGGGATTACCATGAATTCCAAATGCTTGGCATGTAGAGCTAGGGTTTGTTTGTGCAATAACTTGAAATGTGTGGCTTGGACTTGCACTAAGGCTCAGGGGCCTCCAAAACCCTAATCTCTTGATGATGGGGGTCATGGAGCTTTGGCTTTGCTTGTGAAGCATCTTGGTTGATTCAAAAACATGCCTTAGGTAACCCCAATCAAGGAAGGTTTGGTCCAAAGGTATCTTATAACTTGACCATTCATCTTGATGGTCTTCAAACCCTAGTTTCACCCTATTCGTCATCCATTGTGTGTTTTGTAACACCCCGATAAAAATAAGATAATTATTTAATTTAAGTTAATATTATATTTATTAATTTAATTAAATAATTGGAATTATTGGAATAATAATTATTGGAAAATATATATAAGTTGGAAATAAGGAAACAGAGTTCCATTTTGGTGAAAAGAGTTTTCACGTGAAAACAGAGAAGCGGCTCAAAAAGAGGAAAAGGGCAAAGAGGCAGAGCAAGAGGAAGAAGGTTGGAGAAGAGAAGAGCTTGAGGCTAAAGGATTGCCGGATTAACTCAGGTAAGGGGGGTTTATCGTCGTTTAATGGGTATTATGGGTTAACATGTAATGGGTAGTGATAAACCGTTGAATTGACCCTAATTGGGATGTTGAATGCTGAAAAATTGTGTTGGATAAGTTGTGTTAAAGCTGTAATTGAATCTGTATTTGTGTGAGTTGCGATTTCCCGAACGTATAGCTTTTTACGGAATCGGAATCGGAGGTCCGGAAGTCCTCCAACGGCGGAAAATGCGGAGAATTCTGCATTCTGCTTCGTGTTAGCGCAGGAACAGCTTTCTGTCTTGCGTTAACCGGTTAACCCAGGGTGTTAACCGGTTAACACTGTTAGGAATTGTGAGGTATTGCTGTTTTGCTTGCGTTAACCGGTTAACCCAGGGCGTTAACCGGTTAACACTGTTGTGATTTCTGAGAAATTGCTGTTCTGTCTGCGTTAACCGGTTAACCCAGGGCGTTAACCGGTTAACACTGTTGAGTTTTGCCAGAAAGCGTGTTCTGTGTCTGCGTTAACCGGTTAACCCAGGGCGTTAACCGGTTAACACTGTTGGAAATTGGAAAAATTGATATTTTAATGTTGTGAACATAATTGGGGATTGGCCTATATCGGTGTGTGATATAGTAGGGATTATTTCCCGTTGTTTTGAGTAGGATAGGTATTAGTAGAGTGTGCTAATACTGTGATTGAATTATTTGGCATGACATGATATGATTATGTGATAAATATGCTGATGATGTGTGAAAATATGCATAATGTTGTGAATGTATATATTATGCATGTGTTGGTGAATGGACTGTTTTATGGCTTAGAGTGTGAGCATATGTCCATTGTGGATTGTTGTTGATGATGTTGCATTGCTAGGTGAATTAGCATGCATATTGTGGCCTTTATGGTGGTAGCTAATTCCCATGGTGAGGAATTAGTGAGTAAATCATTGTAGATTGTTGTTGATGTTTGCATGCTAGGTGATTGGCGGGCATAGCATGGCCCTTGGGGTGGTAGCTAATTCCCATGGTGAGGAATTAGTGAGTGAGTCACTAGGTCTCAAATGAGTGGGACTAGTGGGCTTGGTAGCCGTATCTGGATTTGATCGGTGAGGTGAACTATATGTTCACGAATAGTCGGTACCGCATGCATGGAGTCTCATTGCATAATGTATGTATGGCGTATAATATGAATGGAGTATTCCAATATTATACGTGTGTTTGTATTGGCATTGGGTATGAGTATGAATTGTGTTGGTATTGAGTATGATATTTGAGTTGATGTGCCGTTACCGAATGTGTGATATGATTAGGGTGATTAATGTGTTATTTACTTAGCATTACATGATATTTTATAATGCTTATTATATCGATTGAGGAACTCACCCTTACAACTATTTTTCAGGTAACGAGCAGTGATTGAGTAGAAGCTAGTGCTTGGAGTCTAGTGTAGTCTCCTTAGTGGGTCATGCTCTGATAGATGTAACATCGGGATGGGATGTTTTACCTTGTTGAATAATTTTACATGTAATGTGTTACATGTTTTGCATGATTGATTTGATTTCTATCCGCTGCGTATTGTGCAAATGCTTTATGTTTTGAATTAAGAAAAGAGCATGACAGTTATTATGGTGAATGGTTTGAAATAATTGTGTGACACCCTTAATTGCATATTTACTCTGATAGATATATATATATATATATATACATATTGTTATTTTAATTAAATATTTGGGGTATTTTAGAAGGGTGTTAGATTAGTGGTATCAGAGCATAGTCGGTCGAGTCGAGTCGTAATTATTCTGTTTCCCCTGTACGGGATAGGTGTTGTGTAAACCTATCAGTACTTATTGTTTTAGCTTGTTGGGTTTTCAGAATAGAGATGGCTGGAAGAGGTAGAGATGATGTTGCAATTGCTGAGGCTCTGGGTATGCTAGCTGGAGTACTTGGAGGGAATCCGAATGTTGTGGGAATGGGAGCTACTCGTCAACTGAGTGAGTTCCAGAAGAATAATCCTCCAATGTTCAAGGGAGCATACGACCCAGATGGCGCTCAGAAGTGGTTAAAGGAGATCGAGAGGATCTTCCGAGTGACTGAGTGTGCCGATAACCAGAAGGTCAGGTTCGGTACGCATATGCTGTCAGAGGAAGCAGATGATTGATGGGTTGCTAACCGCACTGAGTTGGAATCTGCTGGGAATGCTGAGATCACTTGGGCGGTGTTCAGAGAGAGATTCCTGAGGAAGTACTTTCCAGAGGATGTCAGAGGAAAGAAAGAGATAGAGTTCTTGGAATTGAAGCAGGGCAATCGGTCTGTTACTGAGTATGCTGCTAAGTTCACAGAGTTGTCGAAGTATTACACTCCCTATGATGAGGCTACTGGGGAATTTTCAAAATGTGTGAAGTTTGAGAACGGGTTACGTCCCGAGATCAAGCAGGCTATTGGGTATCAGCGGATTAGAGTGTTTTCCGATTTGGTTGACTGTTGCAGGATTTTTGAACAGGATACCAAGGCTAGAGCAGAGAGCTATCAGCAAAGGGTTGATAGGAAAGGCAAGAATCAGAATGATCGTGGGAAACCATATGCAGCTGGCAAAGGTTTCCAGAGACAGAGTGGGATGAAGAGGCCTAGTGGGGGAGACTCTAGAGCCCCTGCTAAGTGTTACAGATGTGGTCAGGCTGGACATCGTGTCCATGAATGTACCAGTGCTGAGAGGAAGTGTTTCAAGTGTGGAAAAGGTGGTCATTTGGCTGCAGAGTGCCAGTCGAAGACTGTGACTTGTTTCAACTGTGGAGAGTTGGGTCATATTAGCCCACAGTGTCCTAAGCCGAAGAGAGAGAACCATTCGGGAGGCAAGGTCTTTGCTTTATCGGGTTCTGAGACTTCTGCAGATGATCGTTTGATCTGAGGTACGTGTTATATTAATGGCTTTCCTCTTGTAGCTATTATTGACACCGATGCTACTCATTTCTTTATATCTTTGGATTGTGCTGTGAAACTTAAGTTAGAGATATCTGAGATGCATGGAAGTATGGTGATTGATACTCCTGCGAAGGGTTCAGTGACTACTACTTCAGTTTGTTTAAATTGTCCTTTGAGTATTTTTGGTAGAGACTTTGGGATGGACCTAGTGTGTCTTCCACTAGTGCAGATTGATGTTATTCTGGGTATGAACTGGTTGGTGTGTAACCGAGTTTATATCAACTGTTTTGATAAGACTGTGATCTTTCCTGAGATTGAGGAAGGAAAGGATTTGTTTCTATCAGTGAGGCAGGTGAATGAGGCAGTAGCAGATGGGGCAGAGTTGTTTATGCTGTTAGCGACTGTGGAGGCTAAATATAAACTGGTGATTTGCGATCGAGCTGTGGTGTGTGATTTTCCTGATGTGTTTCCTGAAGAAGTGAATGAATTACCACCAGAGCGTGAAGTTGAGTTCTCGATTGATTTGGTACCTGGTACTAGGCCGATATCGATGGCTCCGTACCGTATGTCTGCTGTTGAGTTAGCTGAATTGAAGAGTCAGCTGGAAGATCTGTTGGATAAGAAATTTATTCGTCCGAGTGTGTCACCGTGGGGTGCACCAGTGTTGTTGGTTAAGAAGAAAGAAGGTACTATGAGGTTGTGTGTGGACTACAGGCAACTGAATAAAGTGACGATCAAGAATCGGTATCCTTTGCCGAGGATTGATGATTTGATGGATCAGTTGGTTGGTGCGAGTGTGTTCAGCAAAATAGATTTGAGATCGGGGTATCATTAGATACGTGTGAAAGCTGAGGATACTCAGAAGACTGCTTTCAGAACAAGGTATGGACATTATGAGTATTCTGTAATGCCTTTTGGTGTGACTAATGCGCCTGGAGTGTTTATGGAGTATATGAATAGGATCTTCCATCCGTACCTAGATCAGTTTGTTGTGGTGTTTATTGACGATATTTTGGTGTATTCGAAATCTGAAGAAGAGCATGCTGAACATTTGAGAGTGGTTTTAGGAGTTCTACGAGAAAAGAAGTTATTTGCTAAACTGTCTAAGTGTGAATTTTGGTTAGAAGAGGTTAGTTTTCTTGGTCATGTGATTTCAAGAGATGGTGTTGTTGTTGATCCTTCTAAGATAGAAGCGGTATCTAAGTGGGAAGCTCCGAAGTCAGTTTCTGAGATAAGGAGTTTTCTTGGTTTGGCTGGTTATTATAGGAAATTCATTGAGGGATTTTCTAAGTTGGCGTTACCGTTAACGATGTTGACTAGAAAGGGGCAAGCGTTTGTTTGGGACTCAAAATGTGAAGAAGGTTTCCAAGAGTTAAAGAGAAGGTTGACTACTGCTCCTATTCTGATATTACCGAGTTCGTCGGAATCATTTGAGGTTTACTGTGATGCTTCATTGTTGGGTCTGGGTGGTGTGTTGATGCAGAATAAGCAGGTTATAGCTTATGCTTCGAGACAACTGAGGGTTCATGAGAGGAACTATCCGACCCACGATTTAGAGTTGGCAGCTATGGTTTTTGTTCTGAAGTTGTGGAGGCATTACTTGTATGGGTCAAGATTTGAGGTTTTCAGTGACCATAAAAGTTTAAAGTATTTGTTTGATCAGAAAGAGCTGAATATGAGACAGAGGAGATGGTTAGAGTTTCTGAAGGATTATGACTTTGGTTTGAATTACCATCCGGGTAAAGCAAACGTAGTAGCTGATGCATTGAGTCGGAAATCATTGCATATGTCTATGTTAATGGTTAAGGAATTGGATTTAATTGAGCAGTTTAGAGACTTGAGTTTGGTGTGTGAGAGTACTCACAATAGTGTTAAATTGGGAATGTTGAAGTTAACGAGTAGTATTCTGGATGAGATTAGAGAGGGTCAGAAATCCGATGTGCTTTTGGTTGATAAGTTGACTCTAGTGAATCAAGGTCAAGGTGGTGAATTCAGAGTTGATGAGAATGGTGTTTTGAAATTTGGTAATCGGGTGTGTATTCCGGATGTTACCGAACTTAAGAAGAGTATTCTTAAGGAAGGACATCGTAGTGGCCTGAGTATTCATCCTGGGGCTACGAAGATGTATCATGATTTGAAAAAGTTATTTTGGTGGCCGGGAATGAAAAGAGAAATTGCGAGTTTTGTTTATTCTTGTTTGACTTGTCAGAAGTCAAAGATTGAGCATCAGAAGCCATCTGGGCTAATGCAACCGTTGGCTATTCCAGAGTGGAAGTGGGATAGTATCAGTATGGATTTTGTTTCTGGTTTACCGAGGACAAATAAGAATTTTGA
Source organism: Lathyrus oleraceus (assembly GCF_024323335.1). Taxonomy (NCBI): domain Eukaryota; kingdom Viridiplantae; phylum Streptophyta; class Magnoliopsida; order Fabales; family Fabaceae; genus Lathyrus; species Lathyrus oleraceus. Next base: position 473,619,471 of record NC_066581.1, on the reverse strand, counting down.
AGCTATTTGGGTGATTGTAGACAGATTGACAAAATCGGCTCATTTCATTCCGATCAGAATGGATTATTCGTTAGAGAGACTAGCTGAGTTGTATATTGAGAAGATTGTAAGTTTGCATGGTATTCCGTCGAGTATTGTTTCGGACAGAGATCCTAGATTTACATCGAAGTTTTGGGAAGGTTTGCAGAAGGCTTTGGGAACTAAGCTGAGATTGAGTTCTGCATATCATCCGCAGACTGATGGTCAGACTGAGAGGACGATTCAGTCACTAGAGGATCTTTTGAGGGCTTGTGTTTTGGAAAAGGGAGGTGCTTGGGATTGTTATTTACCTTTGATTGAGTTTACCTACAACAATAGTTTTCATTCGAGCATTGGTATGGCACCGTTTGAAGCTTTGTATGGTAGGAGATGTCGGACGCCTTTATGTTGGTATGAGTCTGGTGAGAGTGCTGTGGTTGGACCGGAGATTGTTCAACAAACTACGGAAAAGATTAAGATGATTCAGGAGAAGATGAGAATTGCTCAGAGTCGTCAGAAGAGTTATCACGACAAGAGGAGGAAGTCACTTGAGTTCCAAGAGGGAGATCATGTGTTTCTTCGTGTTACTCCGATAACTGGAGTTGGTCGAGCTTTGAAGTCGAAGAAGTTGACACCTCGATTTATTGGTCCTTATCAGATTTTGGAGAGGATAGGGGAAGTAGCCTATCGTATCGCTTTACCGTCGTCACTTGCGAATTTGCATGAGGTTTTTCATGTGTCTCAGTTGAGGAGGTACATTCCTGATCCGTCGCATGTTGTCCAAGTAGATGATGTACAGGTGAGAGATAACCTGACTGTTGAAACATCACCTATGAGGATCGAGGATCGAGAGTTGAAGCAGTTGCGGGGTAAAGAGATTGCTTTGGTGAAGGTAGCTTGGGGAGGACCAGCAGGTGGCAATGTGACTTGGGAACTTGAGAGTCAGATGAAGGAGTCTTATCCGGAGTTATTCGCTTGAGGTATGTTTTCGAGGACGAAAACTCTTTTAGTGGGGGAGAGTTGTAACACCCCGATAAAAATAAGATAATTATTTAATTTAAGTTAATATTATATTTATTAATTTAATTAAATAATTGGAATTATTGGAATAATAATTATTGGAAAATATATATAAGTTGGAAATAAGGAAAAAGAGTTCCATTTTGGTGAAAAGAGTTTTCACGTGAAAACAGAGAAGCGGCTCAAAAAGAGGAAAAGGGCAAAGAGGCAGAGCAAGAGGAAGAAGGTTGGAGAAGAGAAGAGCTTGAGGCTAAAGGATTGCCGGATTAACTCAGGTAAGGGGGGTTTATCGTCGTTTAATGGGTATTATGGGTTAACATGTAATGGGTAGTGATAAACCGTTGAATTGACCCTAATTGGGATGTTGAATGCTGAAAAATTGTGTTGGATAAGTTGTGTTAAAGCTGTAATTGAATCTGTATTTGTGTGAGTTGCGATTTCCCGAACGTATAGCTTTTTACGGAATCGGAATCGGAGGTCCGGAAGTCCTCCAACGGCGGAAAATGCGGAGAATTCTGCATTCTGCTTCGTGTTAGCGCAGGAACAGCTTTCTGTCTTGCGTTAACCGGTTAACCCAGGGTGTTAACCGGTTAACACTGTTAGGAATTGTGAGGTATTGCTGTTTTGCTTGCGTTAACCGGTTAACCCAGGGCGTTAACCGGTTAACACTGTTGTGATTTCTGAGAAATTGTTGTTCTGTCTGCGTTAACCGGTTAACCCAGGGCGTTAACCGGTTAACACTGTTGAGTTTTGCCAGAAAGCGTGTTCTGTGTTTGCGTTAACCGGTTAACCCAGGGCGTTAACCGGTTAACACTGTTGGAAATTGGAAAAATTGATATTTTAATGTTGTGAACATAATTGGGGATTGGCCTATATCGGTGTGTGATATAGTAGGGATTATTTCCCGTTGTTTTGAGTAGGATAGGTATTAGTAGAGTGTGCTAATACTGTGATTGAATTATTTGGCATGACATGATATGATTATGTGATAAATATGCTGATGATGTGTGAAAATATGCATAATGTTGTGAATGTATATATTATGCATGTGATGGTGAATGGACTGTTTTATGGCTTAGAGTGTGAGCATATGTCCATTGTGGATTGTTGTTGATGATGTTGCATTGCTAGGTGAATTAGCATGCATATTGTGGCCTTTATGGTGGTAGCTAATTCCCATGGTGAGGAATTAGTGAGTAAATCATTGTAGATTGTTGTTGATGTTTGCATGCTAGGTGATTAGCATGCATAGCATGGCCCTTGGGGTGGTAGCTAATTCCCATGGTGAGGAATTAGTGAGTGAGTCACTAGGTCTCAAATGAGTGGGACTAGTGGGCTTGGTAGCCGTATCTGGATTTGATCGGTGAGGTGAACTATATGTTCACGAATAGTCGGTACCGCATGCATGGAGTCTCATTGCATAATGTATGTATGGCGTATAATATGAATGGATGTATTCCAATATTATACGTGTGTTTGTATTGGCATTGGGTATGAGTATGAATTGTGTTGGTATTGAGTATGATATTTGAGTTGATGTGCCGTTACCGAATGTGTGATATGATTAGGGTGATTAATGTGTTATTTACTTAGCATTACATGATATTTTATAATGCTTATTATATCGATTGAGGAACTCACCCTTACAACTATTTTTCAGGTAACGAGCAGTGATTGAGTAGAAGCTAGTGCTTGGAGTCTAGTGTAGTCTCCTTAGTGGGTCATGCTCTGATAGATGTAACATCGGGATGGGATGTTTTACCTTGTTGAATAATTTTACATGTAATGTGTTACATGTTTTGCATGATTGATTTGATTTCTATCCGCTGCGTATTGTGCAAATGCTTTATGTTTTGAATTAAGAAAAGAGCATGACAGTTATTATGGTGAATGGTTTGAAATAATTGTGTGACACCCTTAATTGCATATTTACTCTGATAGATATATATATATATATACATATTGTTATTTTAATTAAATATTTGGGGTATTTTAGAAGGGAGTTACATGTTTGACACTCTTGCTTGGCCATTGGTCCTAGCCCAAGTATTTGGTCCTATAAAACTTCCATCCTTTGCTTATATCCCTTGGCATTTCATCTGGTTAAGTCCATCCAAGTCCATTCCATGACATTTTCAATGCTTAGTGTTTGACCTATGGATATTTGGTTCATGCTTATCATTGTTTATGCAAGTCAAGGTGATTCATGTTATTGGTTTATTCAAGCCATTCACATTCATCCAAAGTCATATTCATGGTCCATTTCAATCATATCCATTCAAGATTCAATCATATTCATTCAAAACCATTTTTTTTATCATTTTAATCCATTCAAACCATCATAATCCACTACATTAATCATTACATGGAAAAATAAAATTTTTGACAACTTTGACCAAGTGTTGACTTTGGTCAACAATTGACTTTTTGGTCAACTTTGACCAAAGTCAACCCACCCTTTTTTTACCACCTAAGACCTAATCTAACCCACTTTTCGTTGATTCATCATTTAAAGGCCACGTTGATGTGCTTTTGCCTTGTTTCTTCATTTCCAAGTAACTTGGCCCATTTTCAAAATCATGCTTACCATGCCATAACTTGGTCATTTTTGCCTTGCCAATCATGACTCTATCTTGATAGACATGGTCTTGCATTCACAATAACTAAAGACTCTAATCACATGACCAAACATTGCACTTATGACTAATTTGACCAAATAATGCACACGAATGTTGGTTTGGAATTCACCTTGACACACCTCACACTAGCATGGTCCTGCAACAGCAAAAAACAAACTCCCTGCAAAACAAAGTCAAAACCAACAAGAAGCATCATCAATGCATAATCCATAAGTGTGTGTCAATGACCAATCTACTATAAGCACAAGCAAGCAAGACCTATTGCAAACTTGCAATCAACCTATCACCACCGTGTAAGCTATCTGCTGCCAAAGTTTGTTTTCCATGGATGTTGTTGTTTATTATTTTATTTTGTTTGATTTTTTGAGAAAACATTAGAGACATAATGGAGAGCTTTCTTTGAGAGAGGCAAGAGGTGAATCGTGAGAGAGAGGGAGAAAATTTTAAAGCTGGGTTTTGTTTTTAAATTTTTGTTTTGTTTTCTTGTTCATGTTGTTGTTATAAGGATGCAAACTGTGACAACAAGAAGGGGATTTTGTGATATTTGACTTTTTCTTCCCCCCAGCCCCCAAACTTTTTCACGTGTCGTCTCCTGAGTGAGGGGGCTTAATTTTTTTAATTTTCTTTTCTCTCTATCTCAACACATTATCATTATCACCGTCCCACGGTTTCCTTTCTTCTCTATTTTTTAATTTTATTTTATTTTTTTTAAAATTATATTTAGTATATTATTATTATTATTATTATTATTATTATTATTATTATTATTATATCTATTATTTATTATTGTTATTATGATTAGTATCATTATTAGTATTAATATTACTATTATAATTATTATTATGATTATGATTATTATTATTATTATCATTATTATTATTAATTATTATGATTATTATTATTATTATTATTATTTTATTGATTATTATTTTATTGATTATTATTATTGGATATTACTATTCTTATTATTTATTGAATAATATTAAGTATTATTATTATTATTTATTGTTGTTTATCATTATTGTTAAATTTTATCGTTGATCATTATTTGTTTTTATTTACCTTTATTAATTATTATTACCATTATCATTTACAATAATAATAATAATTATTGATTATTGATAATTACTATTATTTATTTATATTAGTTATCATTATTATTTATTATTATTATTATTGTTTATTATTATTGTTATTTATTATTTATTTGATTAAATTGGTTTTTTTAAAAGTGTTAAAAGGAAAATTTATTTTATTTGTCCCATTGATTTTTCACAAATGCATGACAATTTCAGAGTTAAAAATTCAATTTAATTTCAGAATCTGCTTGAACGCATAAAGTTTCATTGACTGACCTCAGATAGGGTGATTCCTTCGTGAATCTCTTAACGATTGCTTAACATATCGCTAAATTCTTTAGTTTAATTATCGTTTATTTTTATTAAAAAAATATTGTTTAAATCATCGGTTTTTCACAGATGCATTGCAATTTTGGAGTTAAAAATTCAATTTAACTTCATAAACTGGTTGAACGCATAAAGTTTTGTTGGTCGACCTCAGATAGGGTGATTTCTACATGAATCATTTTACGATTGTTGAACATAGCGCTAAATTCAGTAGTTCAAAACTCTGATTTCATTTTTGGTCCCTTGGCTTTCTCTTGGGCTTTCTTACAACAAGATTTTTGTTATTTATATTTGTTTATTGAGTTTGCTTTTGTTAAATTATTATATTGTATCCTCATTCGACAAATTGTACCCTCATTCCCGTAATGTGTAATAAGCTTATCGTTTTCCTTTATTGCCATTGTATTAGTTAATTGTTAACTCAAGATTAAAATGAACACTTTCAAAAAGAACAAAAAACAAATACTCGATCCAACATCGAGCAATTTTCCCAAATTAGAATCACTTCCACTATCCACTTTTCCAATCATTTTCAAACCTTCAAATCATTTCATCTCATTTCAATTATACGCAAATAATATAAACCTCGATCAAACATCGAGCGCCTTTTTCCTAATCAAATCCAAATTACTTAATCATACTTAAACACTATTTCGAAAAGGATGAAAAGGGAGATGGTCTACAACCTTCGATTCCTCTCCTCGATTGTTTGGATACAAGTTGGCTTACTCGGTCATTCGAGCAATCGCCATCCATTAGAAAACTTCTCATCCAATTGACTTCAAACCGTTTTCATAACAAACTTAAGTCAAACTCATTTTCCTAATAAACTTGGAAGAAAAAGGATGTGGTCTAGAGTCTTCTATCCACTTCCCCGGGTACTTCAATACGAGTAGCCTTACTCGGCTATTCGAGTATTTGTCATCCATCCAAAATACATTAACCTTATCTAAATCCTTTTGCAATTGAGGATGAAAAGGGAAATGGTCTAGAGTCTTCTATTTCTCTTCTTGATTACTTGGATACGAGTAGCCTTACTCGACCATTCGAGTAATTATCATCCAAAAAAACACTCAACAAATCAAACTTGTTTTCTACCCTTGCGCGACATCGAAAACCATTTCAGAAATGAGTATGCTTTATCCATATTGACGTGAAATAAACAAAGACTTCTGCCTCCAATAGCGAGCAAGAAGTAAAGTTTTAGTCACTCGATACGTCTAAAGGATCACTCTTCAAAAGCAATCAACCCAGTAGTTATTTGTAAGTAGAACTACGCAGCCTTGAGCTCTCCATAGCACCTGGAGATACGTAAGAACAGGATTGAGAAATCTTATCACGCACACCTTAAATAAATTTTTTCTTTCTTTCTTTTTCTCCTTCACTAAGTAGAAGAAAACAATTAACATCACTAACACTCTATCGCAAACCTAACTAAGAGGTTCCCATTGAGTACGGCGAATGTGAGGGGTGCTCGAACCTTTCCCTTGCATAATCGACTCCCGAATCCGAATTTAGTTGCGACGACCATTTTATTTATTTTTTCTTTTAAGGATTTTATCGATATTTCCCCTTTCCTACTTTAGAATAAATAAAGTTCGGTGATAACTTTGTTCGAATATCTTTTCTACGAGCATGTAAACGCTCTGTGAAGGATTGTGTTTTTCGAGATACGACAACTATCTTCAATCAGTCTAAGATTTATTTTGGTTACCAGATTAAGGAAGATTGATTTTTAAAAGGATTAGGGTCTAGATGAATGAAAATGAAAAGATGGAGAGAGAAAAGACTTTATCTCTCATCATTTCTCAATTATTGTTTTGTATAATAGCACGTGTTACATGCATATATCGGAAAAAGAAAAAAAAAAGACATATATGTATATTTACTACCCAAATGGTGTGACCGAGAGTTTCTTGCTATTATCATTGCTCGTTCATTTATGACTTCAATTAAAACAAATTTTTTGGTATCAAATTAGCAATGGAAAAAAAATATAGTTGTATTTAGTTAATTAGTTCCTTATAATTCTTTATAATTATAAATATTTTATAATTTCTCATTATAACTCTTGTTTAATTTTTTATCTTCTTCTTAGAGTATAACTTTATTTTTTAAGTTCTTCAACTCTTTAATATATTTAGTGATTTTTTTATTGATTAATCTCTAGTTTCAGCTTTTGTTGGATATGTAGGTGTTTTTCAACTTCTATTCTTATATCTCAGTTGACTTTAGAGCTCTCATTGATATAGATATTCGAACAAAGCCAATTAAAAATATTAGGAGTCTTCACTCATTTTATATATTGAATTGACTTAAATAAAATTCTTATAAATTTTAAATAAGTTGAATAACAATTTTAAATAATATTCTTGTAAATAATTTATAAGTTAAATAAAAGTCTTCACTCATTTTAAATAATATTCTTATATTTACAAGAAAACTCTATAAACTTATTCATGTCAATAAGTCAATAACAATCTTAAATAAAATTTTAAATTTCAAAACATAATAACTTATTAATGCTTATAAATTAATAAAAGTTGGAAAAGTAATATTATAAACTAATAACTAATATATAACCTAAACAAATATTACATTGTATATAAATAGTTAAAAATAAAAGATATAGTAGAAAAATAGAAAATAATGTGAAAATTTAATTTCATCTTTATTTGCTAATATAGGCTTTTTTTTCTTTCAAATAATGAGATTCATGTGAAAATATTATTTCATTTTTCTTTGGTAACATGATTTTTTTTCAAATCTTTTGTTAATTTATAGTATGATTTTATTGTATAATTAACTTTCTAAAATTTTAAATTTATTATATTAATATACTATATAACTAATAATAAATAAGTTTAATGAGAATGAATTACAGAAAAATCTTATAATGATAGAATATATGATTCTCTTTTCTTTGACTAAATTAAACATTAAAAAATTCATGGTGTATTTGGTAAAACTACGATCCTAATAGTTTTGAAAGGTTATATATATATATATCTGATTCATAAAATTTAACAAAATTTTATTTTTTTCAATTTTAATATTATTTAGTTATTTTAAATAACTAACATAATTATAAATATTAGTAAAATCAGATTTAAAAATAGGAGCACTAATACTTGAAAAATGAAAATAGAGGATCAAAATTAAAATTAAGCTAAAAAAATCAACATAAAAAGATCAATCCGTTGGATCAAGAAACCCATTTGGTTCATTGGTCTAACTAGTGAACCGACCGGGTCACATCGATTTTTACAGGGTCAATTGCAACTATGGTCTAATGACCTCACTAGACTGCTCTACCCTTCAATTTACGGTCTAACCGATTTGACCGACCATAACGGTTAGAGTTTTAAAATACTAATATAACCAATTGTTGGAAGATATTAAATTGACATTGTATCATGGGAACAAGAAAATCTATTTGGGTTTAACTTTTTTAGTTGGAAATTAAGCCCATCAATGTGTACCTTATAAGAGCATTAAAATTGTGTTCCTTGGGGATAGATGTTGGACCAGATGTCTGAGACAACTTGTCTAACTTGTTAAACCAGTTGTAACACAATATGATAACAATAAAGAAACAAAGTAAAACAATAAAGAACACAAGAGAATTAATAACTTAGTTCGGTGCAAACAACAACTACGTCTAGAGGGCATTATACCAAAGAAAGGAAGACCGTTTTTTAATACAATTAGTACAAAGTGTCTTAGAAGAACAAACTTATTGTTCAATGTCCCTCTTCTTAATTCTACCCTAGGTGTATTTCTATTTAGGTATCCCCCTAAATATGAGAACGACCTCTCACTTTTTCTCAATCACTAACCCTAGCAATCAACAACAATAATAAAAGTGATCAATATTGAATCACAACTCAACTACATAAACCATCTACTATGCCTTATGATATGAATTAAGCAATAGTGTGGTGTAAAATTAACACACACAAAATACTTAGCCTAAAGCATAAATTCACACTCAATGCTCGTAGTCTTCAAGGAGTGAAAGAGTCTCTCTATATAGTAATCCATAGGTGGGTTTTTCTCCTTGGTTTATGGAAATGATCTCGTCCAGATTTGATGAAGATTCACTTAGGATTTGTTTATCCAAATAAGCTCCGTAAAAATATTTGATTTGGTTTTAATTCAAATTCAAATCTCCTAAATTTAAATTTAATTAAATAGTCAAACAAAATATATTGCTAAAATATAGCAACAACCCTTGTTGCACAAGTAACAGATAACACACTATAGTCAGTTGGAAAAATACACGCATACAATAACAACATTGTCCTGCAGATAAAAGCCACATGGTGGGATATTTGTTCCCACGTGTGTCATTTCTTCACAAACGCGGATGGGGAAGATGTGCCATAACATCTAGAACATTATGTCCAACATGAGTTCATACCATGTTGTTTTGCATAATGTGGTGAACTCAAAAAGGAACAACAATCACCCCCTTTGACAAATTTTGACAAAATAACATTCTTCATAAACATACAAGATGTGCATCATAAGTTACATATTAAATACATCACACACAAAGCAAGCAATAACAGTAGTAGAATCATCAGCAGCAACATACATCAGAGCAAACACACAACAATAGCAAAAGACATAAGATACGTTGTTGATATACATCATCCAATCAGATACATAATGATGCTCCCATAAATAGTTAACACATGCAATCATTCAATATTAATTAGTAATGAATGCAGATAAAGTTAGTAGCCAATAGTCAAGATTCAGAAGCTACTGCTGACACATAAATAAATCAATCACATCATTCACACAGAGTTGAGGGCTAGATGCTTCAGCATGTGTGCACACAGATTTAATTAGTAACGACAGTACTAAGCACATCAGAGTCAGTCATCAAATATCAACACTCATACACCAACTCATAAAATCACTAGTAAGTCAATAGTCACACCACTCCACTCCACTACACACCATTACTCCCCTTTTCTCCCCCATAATTTGGCAAAGGTATGGTCTAGAAAAAATCAGCCAGTCAGTCAGCACAGAGGTTAGTATGTTAGAAAATACACATATCAGATCAGAAGTATACAAACTTCAATCATAAGGACATATGTTGAACAAGATGATAGAGCACCAATATAGTTATTGGTAACAAAACCATGAGGCTATCAATCCATTACATATCCAGAATAAGGAAGCAAACTATGCCCAAATACAAGGGGGAAAACTAAAATAAACTTCCAAACTGAGGGTAAGCAAGACCTTCAACATTACAACACAATCCTTCCACCGAAATAGAGGAAAGTGACCTAATCTTCATCAGCATCTGAATCAAAATCACTTGCTTGAGCATGCTTCCTCCTCTAGGACTTCATCTTAGTCACAAATTTCATGCCAATCACAGAAGCTCCACTAGATGGTCCCATATCCAAAATAGTTGCAAAAGAAGTGGAACCAACTCCCTTGGTCTTATTTTTGTCATCCTCAAGAAATTTATCAAAAACATTATTGATATTAATTCCCTTGTTGGAGGAATGCATCTTCGGATTCTCATAATTTTGACTCGTATTGAAAAATTAAGTACTTGAGGGATAAAAGAAAGAACATTTTTCTAAAAGGAAGATAAAGATAAGTGTAAGTTGCCCTTGCTTGTAACGAAGGACCAGATAAATAGAGAGTTTGAAAAAGAATCAATCAACCTCATTTCACATGAACCATAGAGCATAAGAGAGAGATATTGGCTTGGTCTCCTTGCACGCCTCCCTATCTTTGACTGCTATAGGCAGTCACGTATGTGTCGCGACACAAAAAAATATCATAGCGTACAGACTCTCAAAATAAAATAGAGTCTCCACCGAAGTTTTTTTAAGGCAAAACGTCGATAAAACCTTTAAAGAACAAAAATATGCTCATCGCAAGCAAATTCAGGTTCGGGAGTCGATTATACACAAGAAAGGTATTATCACCCCATACATCAGTTGTATCCAACGGGAACCATTTATTTAGTTTTGCGAACGTGAGTGCTAGCGTAATGTCTTTTTCTTAACATGAGGTATTTTTTCATAAAAACGATCCCTCTATCACTTGAAGAAGTATAACTAGTAGTAGATAGTGAAATAACACGAGTTAATTGTCCTTTGAGATTTTCAATTTCACATTTTAAAGTTTGACAAGTAACACACTCTACTTTTTCTATCTTTTCAACTAAAGTGTCAGAAACTGTCATACCCCAAAAATTACCCATCATTTTTCCTAAAAAAAAAAAAAAAAAAAAAAAAAAAAAAAAAAAAAAACAAAAAAAAAACAAAAAAAAAAAAAAAAAAAAAAAATTTTTTTTTTTTAATTAATTAATTAATTAATTAATTAAATAATTAAAATAAATAAATAAATAAAATATAACAAATTATTTTGGACTTGGGTCTCCCTCATTCCAAGCCCATTACCCACGAAATTAGTCTATAAATACTGAAGTTTCAGTAGGGGGAGTTACACTTGGAGTTACACTGGGAGATTCACTGGAGAAAGAAGGAAGAGAAGCAAAACACTCTGAGGTTTCCTTGGAACAAAACCTTGAGGAAAAAGAAAGAAAGAGAACAGAGAAGGACGGATAGAAACTTTGGCATAGGAACCCTGCCTACCCGGAGAATTCAGAGTAAAGAAACCCTGAAGGCAGCCCATCTGCACCGAAGCCATCGCCGTCCAATTCCCGCTGCCTAACTTATTCCGATACTACAAGTGGTCAATCCCTTCAACCTTGAATTGGCAAACAGGTTTTGCGTATCTCTATTGTTTATACTTTCAATTGGCCATATCTACATATATAATGCATCATGATTAAATGTTGATATATAATTTGCTTTCGTATGGGAATTTAAATATGCCTGAATACCCTGAATGTTTGACCATGTTATTCCTGTGATAAAATGCCATAAAATTCAAAGTTCCTAACATGGGGCTGTTTTCAAATTCAAAATCCGTGGCCTTCGCTAGGCGAGGCAGAGGCGAACGAGACAGTAGCTGACTTTTCTATTCTGTTTTTTTTATGTTTTATCATAGCCATGCATTATTCATCCTATCCTATTTATTGTTGTGATATTTCTCCGGTGTAATCTTCGATTGCACCCTGATTTGGTGTTCTGACATGTTTCTTTTTTTGAGTTTCGTAAAGGTTCACATATCCCAGGAAAAGGTTATTGGCTAGGTATTCCACTTTATTTGTGGGATACCCTTGTGGAGTTTCATCCTAAATTAACTTTTAATGTATTAATTTCTAATGTATTAATTTTTTAATATATTATTTTTAATAATTTTAATGTGGAGTTTCATCCTAATTATATAATTAATTGTAAAACTTTGCCTTTGAATAAGTGATCTTGGACCTCTCTTTGTTGCCTTACGATTACGATATTACGGTCATGTCCCGCGAACGTGGGGATACCCTTAGCAAAGACCCTTCGGTTAAATCATCATAAAATAAATTATAGTCCCTCGGATGTTGCCTTCGAATATACAACTTTGTCCCTCGATGACCCTCCGATGTTGCCTACGGTTAAAAGATGATAGTCCCTTCGAATGCTAAGATATCCTCGTAACTGTTGCCTTCAATGACCTATCGATGACCCTACGATGACCCTTAAACATCCAAAGGATAAAACTACTTATTTCTCAATAATAAGGACAGTTTTACCCTCATAAGGATAGGAAATACTCATAAAGACCTTGGGTCGGTATAACTCTTAATTGCTGGCTCACAACCTAAAACATTTTTTCACACCTCACACCTTTCAAAATACCTTCAGAAAATCACCACTTGGTATACATTCATACTAGAATCATTACCGAGTTATATTTTTCTAAACAATTTTCAAAACTAAAACGGGATAACCACTTTGTATACATTCATACAAGAATCATTACAAAGTTAAATTCTCTTTTCAAAACAATTTTCCAAACAATTCACAAACACTTTTTTAGACAAAAATAATATAAGTGATCGAGCAATTAAGAGCCCATGGATAACCATGGATACAAAGGGTGCTAACACCTTCCCTTTGTATAATGTACCTCCCGAACCCAAAATCTAAATTAAGGTCTTTCCTGTTCTTTTCCACCTTTCCTTATTGGATAAAAGAAAAGTCGGTGGCGACTCTTGCTAACCGCGACATTGCGATAAAAAACACAAAAAGTCCAGTTCACCGTATGACAGAACTGGCGACTCTGCTGGGGATGTCAGAATATTTAAAAACAGAGGTTACCTTAAAAACAAGATCACTTATTCAATTTGTCTGATTTATTTTTAAGGGGTTGCTTGGGTATGTTATGCTTGAGTGAAAGATCCTACACCCGGATCTAGTGTACCTTAGGTAAGTAGCAAGAGATCATCGCGACTGTCCGGCGTATACTGGAATGGTCAAAATGATGGCTACGGTTAATGTGGCACTTTGGATGTCCTGATGTTCCTCATGTTAGTTGAGGAAATATTTGGCATTCGCGTGGTGTCATAAAAGCATTAACCAGACCTTTAGAACCCTAATTGACTCATCCTGGCCATTAGAAAGTAGTGAGATAACTGGCTTCGGTTCCGACTGGAGTTGGTTGAGACTCGATACTACACTCTTTGAGATTGGACTTTAGGGAAGCTTCGGTCAACCACTTGGTGTTGCACTGAAGTGGACTTAAGGAAAGGTCAATGATTTGAGATCCTTCTAGAACCCGGTTACTATTCTAAGACAGGTTGAACCAACCAAACTTCAGTGGGGAGGGTATTTACCTATGGAACTCACGCAAGCCTTAAAACCTAGGAATGATTGTTGTGTGACTTGCTTGTGCTTGTTATTTATCTAACAACATAACATCATAACATCATAACATCATGGCATTGTACTAACCATTTCAAGGATTTAGGGATTTAACTCTGCTAAAAAAAACAAAAACAAAAGCAAAAACAAAAGAGAAAAGAAAAAAAAAGCTCTTTTTGGTAGTTTATGCAAAGTTAAATCCCGAAAGTCCTTGAAAACATTTCATACATTGCATTGCATCGCATAACAGGTATTCTAAAGGATCAGTGTTCTCACGATTTTCCTAGCAAACAGATTCCAACAAATTCAAACAGATTGAACAATGGCTCTCGAACAAACTGTCAAAGATCTCCAGGCCCAGAATGCTCAATTCCAGGAAATGATGCTGAGCTTATCTAAGGGGCAGGAAGAACTGAAAGCTCTTTTGACGGAGAAGAAGAAGGACCAGAAACCTGTGGGTTACATCAACCCGGGGAGAAGGCTTAAGGGACAGGTTACAGGAGTCAAGATTAGAATTCCGAAGGATTCAGAAGAAGAGACCGAGAATGATTCGGAAGATGAGAATCCTAATCTCGTCAATTCTGAGGACGACGATGAAGATTATGAACATGAACAGTACTCTCCGAAGGATGATAAGTACAAGTTGCTGGAAGAACGTATGCTAGCTATGGAGGGGCAGAAAGTGCCCGGTCTGGATTTCGAAAACTTGGGTCTGGTCTCTGATGTGGTCATTCCCCGCAAATTCAAGGTTCCCATTTTCACTAAGTATGATGGTGCCTCTTGTCCTCAGATGCATCTAAGGGCTTATGTGAGAAAGATTCAGCCGCACACTACTGATAAGAAACTGTGGATCCATTTCTTCCAAGAGAGTCTGTCTGGCACACAGTTAGAGTGGTATTATCAGCTTGAGAGCTCTAACATCCGCACATGGACTGATTTAGCAACAGCTTTCTACAAGCACTACCAGTATAATTCTGAGTTAGCGCCTACTCGGCTACAGCTACAAAATATGACTATGGGCTCTAAAGAAAGTTTCAAAGAATATGCTCAAAAGTGGAGAGATTTGGCTGGCAGAGTCAAACCCCCTATGACTGATCGAGAGTTAGTGGACATGTTCATGGGTACACTGACTGGCCCATTCTACAGCCATCTACTGGGAAGTTCCTCGTCAGGTTTCACTGAACTTATCTTGACAGGTGAACAGGTTGAAAGCGGCATTCGAAGTGGAAAGATACAGGCAGCTACTTCTGCAAGCACCAAAAAGTCCTATCAGGGAAAGAGTGAATCAAATGCTGTGTACAGTGAGAGGAAGCATAACAAGAAGAATCGTGACCATACTGTTGGGGCAGTTACAATTGCCGCACCGCCATCTCAGAACTTCCAACACAGACAAGACAGGTCGAGAAGACAGTTTACCAAGATCAATATGACTTTAACCCAAGCACTGCAGAGTATGTTAAAGGCCAATTTGATTACCCTCAGAGGCCCTCCTGCAAATCCCAACACTACTTCTCCTCGTTATAATCCCAACGCCAGGTGTGCCTATCACTCCGATAGCCCCGGGCATGATACGAAGATTCAGGATATGATCGACGCTGGAGAAATTGAATTTGATCCTCCGGCGACCCCCAATGTCATCACAGCACCTATGCCTAATCATGACCAGAATGTTAATGTTGTGGACGACAATTCTCACGTTACTGACGTTGCTGATTTAGCATCTCCTCTCCTGATCGTTAAGAAGAATTTATTGCAAGCTGGTTTATTTCCAGGTTGTGCTGAAGATTGCGATCTCTGTGTACTCCGACCCAATGATTGTTTGAAGTTGAAGAACGGCATTCAACGGCTGATGGATGATCGTACAATTCTATTTGAAAGGGTTCCTAAGGTGGACAACTCTATTGAAGAGGTATCTGTGATTGCTAGGTCCAAAGCTCCAGTGAAGATTACCGCTACTAGAGTGCCTGTGAAGATTACCGCTGAGCCCAAAGTGGCTCCCCTGATTATTACCGCACCTGGCCCCGTGCCATATTCCTCCAGCAAAGCTATTCCGTGGAACTATGGAGGCGACGTTTACATCCATGGCATAAAGCAAGTTGGTAGTTCTGCTAATCCTAATGATATTGTGGGGACTAGTAAAGTTACTCGAAGTGGAAGGATCTACTCCCCAGAAATCTCACCTCCCGCTCCCGAAATTCGAGGAAAAAGACCAGTCAATCCTCCTCAGTCAGAGACATCGATCGAAGTTACTTCTGAAGATGTTGCCAAACAGGAAATGGAAGAGATGCTGAAAATCATCCGTAAGAGCGATTTTGATGTAGTGGAACAATTGGGGCATACTCCGTCTAAAATCTCAATGTTGTCCCTGTTATTATCCTCTGAATCCCATGCCAATGCATTGATGAAATTCTTGAAGACCGCTCATGTGCCTCAAGAAACATCCGTCGATCAATCCGAACATTATGTTGCTAATTTGACTGTTGACAATGGCCTAGGCTTTTCCGATGCTGACCTGACGCCAGCAGGAAAGAATCACAATAAAGCTCTGCATATCTCCATCGAGTGTGAGGGGATCACCCTGGCTCACGTGTTGATCGACAACGGCTCTTCCTTGAATGTGCTCCCGAAAGCTGTACTCGATAAATTTGACTACAAAGGCATTGAACTGAAACCTAGTGATGTTGTGGTGCGTGCTTACGATGGTGCGAAGAGTGTTGTCTATGGTGAAGTGGTTCTCCCTATCAAGATAGGACCTCAAGTCTTCAACACTACCTTTCACGTGATGGACATTCGTCCCGCCTACTCCTGCTTGTTGGGGCGCCCTTGGATCCATGGGGCAGGTGCGGTAGCTTCGTCGCTTCATCAAAAGCTGAAGTATCCAATAGCAGGCATGGTTGTCACTGTATGTGGAGAAGAAGAGTATATTGTCAGTAGTGTGCAAGCCTTCAAATACGTCGAGATGGATGGTGAATTCTTTGAGACTCCTTCTCAGTCATTTGAAGTGGTTCCTCCACCCAGTCCTGTCCTTAAGCCAACTCCCCTTGTGCCCAAGGTTGTTCGTGCTCCCCCTGTCATGATCTCTCTGAAAGATGCTCAAGCCGCGATTGAAAATGGTGATCGTGCTGGTTGGGGTCAACTGATCAATGTACCGTACAAGTCTGATAAAGCTGGCCTGGGGTTTAACTCTGGAAAGATAGTCAAAAATCAGATTAATGCTATGGAAGATGCTGATAGTGATTGCGACTTGGATAGCTGGATTTTCCCAACAATTGGTGACGGACTCAACAATTGGAAGACTGAAGACATTATCCCGATTTCCTTTAGTCAGGAGTAATTGTTATTGTTTATTCTAGAATTGCAAATTTTAATTTTCTTTTACAATCAAACTTCTTAAAGCATTGTGTCTATGCCCGAGGCACAATGGCTAATTTGTTAGGGGTTTTGTCATTTTCATAAGCATATTTATATTCAATAAATCAATGGACGTTTTGCATTCAAATATTGCGCTCTTTGTCTTTCCTATTATCTTTCAAACAAGCTATGTTTTCTTACACACACGCACGTAACGAATTGCAGATCCCTATCCACTCTGGATCCTGTTGATAATAGTTCTACTACTGTTCATTATGACTTTGAAAATCCGATCTACCGAGCCGAAGATGGAAGTGAGGAAGATTGTGAAGTACCTGAAGAACTTGCCAGACTGTTACTACAAGAAGAAAGGACTATACAGCCGCATGAGGAGTCAGTTGAGACTGTAAATCTGGGTACCGAGGTGGACAAGAGAGAAGTCAAAATAGGAGCAGGCTTGGAAAGCAGTATCAAGGAAAGATTGATTCAGATGCTACATGACTATGTGGAGATTTTTGCTTGGTCTTACGAAGACATGCCAGGGCTGGATACCGATATAGTAGTGCATCGTTTGCCGACGAAGGAAGATTGTCGTCCTGTTAAGCAAAAGGTTCGTCGCATGCGTCCTGAAATGTCCGAGAAAATCAAGGCCGAAGTCATGAAACAATTCGATGCTGGTTTTCTGGCGGTTACTTCTTATCCTCAATGGGTTGCTAATGTGGTACCAGTGCCAAAGAAGGATGGTAAGGTGCGAATGTGTGTGGATTACAGAGATTTGAATAGAGCGAGTCCCAAGGATGATTTCCCACTGCCACACATTGATGTTCTGGTAGACAACATCGCTCAACACAAGGTATTCTCCTTCATGGATGGATTCTCGGGTTATAACCAGATCAAAATGGCACCTGAGGACATGGAGAAGACTACGTTTGTGACGCAATGGGGCACCTTCTGTTATAAAGTAATGCCGTTTGGTTTAAAGAACGCATGAGCAATGTACCAGCGTGCTATGGTGGTTTTGTTCCATGACATGATCCATCATGAAATAGAAGTATATGTGGACGATATGATAGCCAGGTCTCATACTGAAGAAGAACATCTCGATCATTTATACAAACTGTTTGAGAGGCTGAAGAAATACAAGTTGAGATTGAACCCGAACAAATGCACCTTTGGAGTAAGATCCGGTAAACTCTTGGGCTTTATTGTCAGTGGTAAAGGTATTGAGGTTGACCCGGCCAAGGTGAGAGCTATTCAAGAAATGCCAGTTCCCCGTACGGATAAAGAAGTCAGAGGTTTCTTGGGACGTTTGAATTACATTGCCCGGTTTATTTCCCATTTGACCGCTACTTGCAAACCCATCTTCAAGTTACTGAGAAAAAATCAGGAGATGATATGGAATGATGAATGTCAAGAAGCTTTTGACAAAATCAAGAAGTACCTCCAAGAACCTCCGATTCTGGTACCACCAGTTGAGGGAAGACCTCTAATCATGTATTTGACCGTTTTAGAAAACTCAATGGGGTGCGTGTTGGGGCAACATGACGAGTCTGGTCGAAAAGAGCATGCCATATACTACCTTAGCAAAAAGTTTACCGACTGTAAAACAAGATACTCACTGCTCGAGAAAACTTGCTGTGCTTTGGCCTGGGCTGCTCGCCGACTAAGACAGTATATGTTGAATCACACCACTTTGTTGATTTCTAAGATGGATCCTATCAAATACATATTTGAGAAACCCGCCCTCTCCGGAAGAATAGCAAGATGGCAGATGATTTTAACAGAGTATGATATCCAGTATACCACCCAAAAAGCAATCAAAGGAAGCGTGCTAGCTGATCATTTGGCTCATCAGGCAGTGAATGATTATCAGTCTATGAATTTTGAGTTCCCAGATGAGGATGTCATGCTTGTTACTGATTATGAAGAACCTGGACCAGAGGAAGGACCCGAAGTGGGATCCCGATGGACTATGGTTTTTGATGGATCGTCTAACGCATTGGGCAACGGTATTGGCGTCGTGATCATTTCCCCCAAGGGTGGCCATACGCCTTTCACCGCTAGACTATGTTTTGAATGCACCAACAATATGGCTGAGTATGAAGCGTGTATTTTGGGACTCAGAGCTGCTATAGACCTAAGAATCAAGTTCTTGAAGGTGTACGGAGACTCAGCCTTGGTAATCAGTCAGGTCAAAGGAGAATGGGACACTAAACATCCGAATCTCATCCCTTATCGAGAACGGGTGTTGACATTAATCCCATACTTTGAAGAGATCACATTCGAATATATTCCACGAGAGGAGAACCAGTTGGCAGACGCATTAGCTACCATGTCATCTATGTTCAGAGTCAGATGGGACAATGAAGCTCCCCGGATTACCATTGAACGACTAGACGAACCAGCATATTGTTATGAACTTAACGCTGATGAAGTAGAAGAGAAGCCTTGGTACCACGAGATAAAAAGATATTTAGAAGCTCAAGAATACCCTGAAGGGACATCCATCAATGACAGGAAATTTCTGAGGAAGTTCTCCGCTAAATTCTTTTTGAGTAATGGAATATTGTACAAACGTAACCATGATTCGACTTTGCTTCGCTGTGTGGATAGAAAGGAATCAGAGAAGATTATGGAAGACATGCACGACGGTATCTTTGGGACTCATTCTAGTGGACATACAATGGCCAAGAAGATTCTGAGGTCAGGGTATTATTGGTCTACCATGGAAACTGATTGCCACCATCACTCCAGAACTTGTCATAAGTGCCAGATCTATGCGGATAAAGTACATGTGCCTCCTGCTCCATTAAACGTGTTGACCGCGCCGTGGCCCTTTGCAATGTGGGGCATTGATGTGATTGGCGAAATTAAACCTACCGCCTCTAATGGACATCGTTTCATCCTTGTTGCTATTGATTACTTCACAAAGTGGGTGGAGGCAGCCTCATTTGCTTCTGTTACTAAGAATGTGGTGGCACGATTCATCAAGAACAGCCTCATCTGCCGATACGGCGTCCCTGAGAGGATTATCACTGACAATGGCACTAATTTGAACAACAAGATGATTACTGAACTCTGCACGCAGTTCAAAATAAAACACCATAACTCTTCTCCGTACCGGCCAAAGATGAACGGCGCTGTAGAAGCGGCTAATAAGAATATTAAGAAGATTATACAAAAGATGACGGTAACATACAAAGACTGGCATGAGATGTTACCATTTGCTCTTCATGGTTATCGTACTTCGGTACGAACTTCGACAGGGGCAACTCCTTTCTCTTTAGTCTACGGAATGGAAGCCGTTTTACCAGTAGAGGTTCAGATTCCCTCTCTAAGGATCATGAAAGAGGCGGGCTTAGACGAAGACGAATGGATTCAGACTCGACTCGATCAGATAAATTTGATGGATGAGAAGAGACTTGCGGCTGTATGTCACGGGCAGATATATCAGAAGCGCATGACCAGGGCATTCAACAAAAAGGTCAAGAGACAAGTGTATCAAATTGGCGACTTGGTAATCAAACGCATCATCCTACCACAAACTGACCCCAGAGGCAAATGGACTCCCACATACGAAGGGCCATTTGTAGTTAAGAAGGTATTCTCAGGTGGAGCCATGATACTCGCTACAATGGATGGTGAAGACTTCCCACATCCCGTGAACGCGGACATAGTTAAAAAATACTACGCATAAAAGAGACCCGCTAGATCGACGTATCTAGGCAAAAGTAAGGGCATCCCGGCGAACCAAAAGGGTTCGGGCAAAAATTAGGGATATATAAAAAAAAATGTACACCCGGCAAGTCGAAAACCTGAAAAGGCGGCTTGGGCAAAAAAGGGTATCCTGGTGGACTGAAAACCTGAAAAGGCGGTCCAGGCAAAAATTAGGGATTAAAGCGTATGACTATGTCCCGTTCTCAGTCAACTTTCATCCAAGTTCGAGGGACTGACCAAGCCAATCACTTCTATCCGACAGCAAGGGATGAGATGCTCGAAGACATAATGACAGTAGTAGGCTTAAAATCGATAGGACTTCTTCCACATAGCTTTCTCTTTGTTTTCGACAATTTCCTCTTACTAGGATTTCTGTCTCCTTGTACACAAATTGCCTGTTTATAGGCCTTCTTTCAAAATCAATACAACCTTCTTTCAAAAGATGCTTTTGTTTTTTCTTTCTCTGTTTTGTTTGCGTAAACGTCCATTGATTTAATTTGAATTAATATATGCATTTGAATATGACTGATGTTTACCAAAAATACATGCATAGAATAGCAATAGCAATTACTACCCAACTTCAGGATCAAGGAAAAGGTCTAATCATGCTTCCAATGAATCCGCTACCAATTCTCTTCCCCAGCAAGCCTTTTTTTTTCTCCTCAGAAAATGGCAGTATCCCCAGGCACAGCCAGTTACTCCCCAACAGAGGTCGGCGTCACCAGACAGATTGATCATCTCATCCATCCCCAGCCAGGCTCTGTTGAATATTTCCACCATCAGACAGAAATCAAGCATCCCCAGCCGAGAAAGGGTCATCGACACAAATGTCTCAAATCAATAGATGGGGATTTATTTTCCCCAGTAGAGTCCCCAAGCAGAACTTCTCATACGCATAACTCATTCATTACATCCTTTCACAGCATACGCATGCATACAACATTCACATTTATTTTAGCATAACACGAAACATCTCATGCATCATGACATAGCATGAAGCTAACTTTTTCTTTGCAGGTTAATTATCCTCCTGATATAGTCAAAGTAGAAGGTTCATTCAGACAGACACCTTTATCAATCACATTCAAGATTCAGATACATATTTCAAATACAGTTCATGGGAACATTCATTCTGACAACACTTCGATATCCTCCTAACGATGGCATCTCTAAGCCCATCCCAGACATTTATTGCAAGTACAACATATACAGGTTATCAGATACAGCCTAACGTACGGTTCATTCTGATTCAGCCCAACATATGACTTCTTCAGCAACTCCAATGCGGTCTAACGTACGACCCATTTGGACCTTCAAATCCTCAGATGCTGCCTAGCGTACGGTACATTCAGGGGTGTAGTCTAGCGTACGACTACTTTCTTTTTCAGATGCAGCCTAACGGACGGCTCATTCTACAACTCGGATACGATCTAACGTACGATCCATTCTGAACTTCAACAACCCCAACGCGGTCTAACGTACGACCCGTTTGGATCTTACAACCCTCAGATGCTACCTAACGTACGGTACATTTCTGAAGTGTAGTCTGGCGTACGACTACCGCTTTCATCATCAGATGCGGCCTAACAGACGACTCATTCTGCGACGGTCTAACGTACGACCCGTTCGGATGTCCATCCCCTCAGATGCTACCTAACATACGGTACATTTCTGAAGTGTAGTCTAACGTACGACTACCCCTTTCATCATCAGATCCTACCTAACATACGGTACATTTCTGAAGTGTAGTCTAACGTACGACTACCCCTTTCGTCATCAGATTCAGCCTAACGTACGGCTCATTCTGCAACTCAGATACGATCTAGCGTATGGTCCATTCTGATCCTTTATCCCCAACAGCATATGACACACTCCGACTCCCCAGCGAAGTCGGCAGCCTAATGGATGACTCATTATACGGTCTAACGTACGACCCAGTGTGGCACCCATGTCTTCAAATTGGCCTAATATACGGCGCGATCTGAAGCTTTCGTCATCAAACCTCCCGGATGGCATCTTTAAGCCCATCTCCATCAAGACCAACCGTCGATTCTCAAGTGCAAATTTTTGGGGCATTCTAGTGTTCAATAATCTTCCACCTCCAGACCACGAATGGCATACACGCCATCTTAACTCTCTCGGTTCAAGAATATTGAACAGGGGCAGCTGTCATACCCCAAAAATTACCCATCATTTTTCCTAAAAAAAAAAAAAAAAAGAGAATTTTTTTTTTTAATTAATTAATTAATTAATTAAATAATTAAAATAAATAAATAAATAAAATATAACAAATTATTTTGGACTTGGGTCTCCCTCATTCCAAGCCCATTACCCACGAAATTAGTCTATAAATACTGAAGTTTCAGTAGGGGGAGTTACACTTGGAGTTACACTGGGAGATTCACTGGAGAAAGAAGGAAGAGAAGCAAAACACTCTGAGGTTTCCTTGGAACAAAACCTTGAGGAAAAAGAAAGAAAGAGAACAGAGAAGGACGGATAGAAACTTTGGCATAGGAACCCTGCCTACCCGGAGAATTCAGAGTAAAGAAACCCTGAAGGCAGCCCATCTGCACCGAAGCCATCGCCGTCCAATTCCCGCTGCCTAACTTATTCCGATACTACAAGTGGTCAATCCCTTCAACCTTGAATTGGCAAACAGGTTTTGCGTATCTCTATTGTTTATACTTTCAATTGGCCATATCTACATATATAATGCATCATGATTAAATGTTGATATATAATTTGCTTTCGTATGGGAATTTAAATATGCCTGAATACCCTGAATGTTTGACCATGTTATTCCTGTGATAAAATGCCATAAAATTCAAAGTTCCTAACATGGGGCTGTTTTCAAATTCAAAATCCGTGGCCTTCGCTAGGCGAGGCAGAGGCGAACGAGACAGTAGCTGACTTTTCTATTCTGTTTTTTTTTTATGTTTTATCATAGCCATGCATTATTCATCCTATCCTATTTATTGTTGTGATATTTCTCCGGTGTAATCTTCGATTGCACCCTGATTTGGTGTTCTGACATGTTTCTTTTTTTGAGTTTCGTAAAGGTTCACATATCCCAGGAAAAGGTTATTGGCTAGGTATTCCACTTTATTTGTGGGATACCCTTGTGGAGTTTCATCCTAAATTAACTTTTAATGTATTAATTTCTAATGTATTAATTTTTTAATATATTATTTTTAATAATTTTAATGTGGAGTTTCATCCTAATTATATAATTAATTGTAAAACTTTGCCTTTGAATAAGTGATCTTGGACCTCTCTTTGTTGCCTTACGATTACGATATTACGGTCATGTCCCGCGAACGTGGGGATACCCTTAGCAAAGACCCTTCGGTTAAATCATCATAAAATAAATTATAGTCCCTCGGATGTTGCCTTCGAATATACAACTTTGTCCCTCGATGACCCTCCGATGTTGCCTACGGTTAAAAGATGATAGTCCCTTCGAATGCTAAGATATCCTCGTAACTGTTGCCTTCAATGACCTATCGATGACCCTACGATGACCCTTAAACATCCAAAGGATAAAACTACTTATTTCTCAATAATAAGGACAGTTTTACCCTCATAAGGATAGGAAATACTCATAAAGACCTTGGGTCGGTATAACTCTTAATTGCTGGCTCACAACCTAAAACATTTTTTCACACCTCACACCTTTCAAAATACCTTCAGAAAATCACCACTTGGTATACATTCATACTAGAATCATTACCGAGTTATATTTTTCTAAACAATTTTCAAAACTAAAACGGGATAACCACTTTGTATACATTCATACAAGAATCATTACAAAGTTAAATTCTCTTTTCAAAACAATTTTCCAAACAATTCACAAACACTTTTTTAGACAAAAATAATATAAGTGATCGAGCAATTAAGAGCCCATGGATAACCATGGATACAAAGGGTGCTAACACCTTCCCTTTGTATAATGTACCTCCCGAACCCAAAATCTAAATTAAGGTCTTTCCTGTTCTTTTCCACCTTTCCTTATTGGATAAAAGAAAAGTCGGTGGCGACTCTTGCTAACCGCGACATTGCGATAAAAAACACAAAAAGTCCAGTTCACCGTATGACAGAAACATTCAAAATCTCATCAACTAAAGATGTATACACCTCTTTTAAGGAGTTTACAACGCTATTAAGATCATTAATCTCTTTTTCAAGTTTTCACTTTTATTTCGTGCCATTAGACTTAGGTTGGCACACTCATCATCCGATCTTAAGCAAGAATGTGAGGAGGAGCTCTTATGCTCTTCTTTCCACGCGATATAGGCTATACGATCTTTGGTGCTTTTTCCTTTCATCTTGTAGAAATCCTTATCCTTTTTTTATGATTTTTGTTGAGACTTGGACAAGTAGTTCTAAAATGTCTCAATTTTTCCGCACTCATAACATGTGATATCATCATCCTTATTTTAGTTGTCTCTTTTAGGTGGGTGATTCTTTTTGAAGCTTACCCAAACATTGTTAGAATGCTTGAGCTTGTTTATTTTTAAGTATCTATTGTAGCGTCTAACGAATAAACCCATTTCCTGTTCTTTAGGAACTTAATCCTCATAATTATCATTTTCGTCCTTTGATTTCTTTGCTTTAGATGACGAAGCTTTCAAAGAAAGATCCATTTTTCTCTTCCTTTTCCTTTCTCTTTCTTTTTCGACTTTACTTCGCTATTCGTTAGTCGTTTAATCTCATTTTCATGTTCGACAAGTTTCCTAAACAACTTTGTGATGTCCAAAGTAATAAGATTGTTAGATTCTTTTATGACGGTAACATTTGGTTGCCATTCCCTACACATAAACCTTAATATTTTGTTAGCACAATCTTTGTTGGAGAAATTTTTTCCTAAGTTATTTAGTTTGTTGATTAAATAGAGGAATCTAGTATGCATGAAATCCACAGATTCTCTAGGTTCCATACAAAATAGTTCGAACTCTTTTGTTAGCATGTTGAACTTAGAATCCTTGACATCTTTAGTTCCCTCATAAAGGGGTTTAAGAGCGTCTCACATAGTTTTTGCACTCATATGATGTGAAATTGAGTAGAATAGTTTTATGCTTAAGGGGCAGCAAAGATCTGCGCCATGAAGTCCATCATACAAAATATTGCCTTAAGAGGCGACAATGATCTTTGCCATGAAGTCTAACATACAAAATATTGTCTTAAGAGGCAACAAGGATCTTCACCATGAAGTCCAACATACAAAATAAGAAAATTTTCTTGCTGCTCATAATCATTCAAAAAATAGTTCATAGATAAATAATTACGACCCTTAAAGAATTACAACAATCTAACTTGAGATGGATAACGTTCCAAGTTATGGGTAGGAATTGTCCATCTAATTCTTGCAACTTGTACACCTCCATCTCAAGTTAGATTGTTGTAATTCTTTAAGGGCCACAATCATTTATCTATGAACTATTTTTTGAATATTTATGATCAGCAAGAAAATTTTCTTATTATGTATGATGGACTTCATGGTGAAGATCGTTGTCACCTCTTAAAGCAATATTTTATATGTTAGACTTCATGGCAAATATCATTGTCGCCTCTAAAGGAAATATTTTGTATGATAGACTTCATGGTGCAGATCCTTGCCGCCCCTTAAGCATGCAAGTATTCTACTCAATTTCACATCATAAGAGTGCAAAAGCTATGCGAGACGCTCTTGAAACCCTTTATGAGGGAACTAAAGATGTCAAGGATTCTAAGTTCAACATGCTAACAAAAGAGTTCGAACTATTTCCTATGGAACTCGGAGAAGTCATGGATTACATGTAGACTAGGTTCCTCCACTTAACAAACAAACTAAACAACTTAGAAAAATTTGTCTCCAACAAAGATTGTGCTAACAAAATATTAAGGTTTATGTGCAGGGAATGACAACCAAATGTTACCGTCATAAAAGAATCTAATAATCTTATTACTTTGGACATCACAAAGTTATCTAGGAAACTTGCCGAACATGAAAATGAGATGAAAGGACTCACATATAGTGAAGTAAAGTCGAAAAAGAAAGAGAAAATGGATTTTCTTTGAAAGCTTCGTCATCTAAAGCATATAAGTCAAAGGAAGAAAGTGATAATTCTGACGAATAAGCTATTAAAGAAGAGGAAATGGGTTTATTCGTTAGGCGCTACAATAGATACTTGAAAAGAAACAAGCTTAAGCATTCTAACAAAGGTTTGGTAAACTTCAAAAATAATCACCCGCCTAAAAGAGACCACTAAAAAAAGGATGATGATATCGCATGTTATGAGTGCGGAAAAATCAGGACATTTTAGAACTATTTGTCCAAGTCTCAATAAACATCATAAAAAGAAGGATAAAGATTTCTACAAGACGAAAGATAAAAGCACCAAAGATCATAAAGCCTATATCACGTGGGAAGAAGAGGATAAGAACTCCTTCTTATATTCTTGCTTAAGACCAGATGATGAGTTTGGTAACCTATGTCTAATGACACAAAATAAAATTGAAGACTCACATGTATATATTTCTGATCCATAAAATGAACCTTCGTATAAACTTTGCCGTTTTTTCACACGTGTGCATATTAGAAAAAGAGGATAGACGGGCACGGAAGTGTATTCTATTGTCATATTTTTCATTGTAAAGAGAATACTTTATTTTTATGTAGCCTATTTTCTATCACTTTTACCCTTACATTATTGTGTAATTTACTTAATAACTTCCATTTAAACTACTATTAACTTCCACATAACTTACTACTATTAACTTTCACATGCTATATTTAAAAAAATATATATTCATATAAAAAATAGAGATTAAAAGTAGTGCATTATTAGTGTAAATTAGTTTTACACAATCATCTAATAGAATTATAACATTCTACCATGTCATATCAATATTTTAAAATTAAACGTGTGACTTGGCGGTATACACGTATGTGATTGGTTGACAATGTAAAATATTTTACACCGTTAGTGTACATTCTTTTTCTCTAAAAAATGTTATATATTTTTATTAATGCGCGATATCATAAAATGAACGGAGCGGAATTAAGTGGAGCGGAGTGGGACGAAACAGAATGGAGCGGAGCGGAACGAATGCTTCATTCCATTGTTTGGAAATTTTAGAACGGAATAAAGCAAGTTGTTCATTCCGCCCAAATTGAAGGGGAAGAACTATGGTGGTAAGTGATGGAATGGAATGGAATCCATACCACTCCATCCGGCTCCGCTCCATCGAATTTTAGATAATCCAAACAATGAAATATCATTTCACTCCATCTCATTCCGCTCCGCTCCATCCGATTCCATCAATCCAAACAAAGCCTAAGGCTATGTTTGGATATCATAAAATGAACGGAGCAGAATGAAGTGGAGCGGAGTGGGACGAAACATAATGGAGCAGAGCGGAACGAATGCTTCATTCAATTGTTTGAAAATTTTAGAACGGAATAAAGCAAATTGTTCATTCCGCTCAAATTGAAGGGGAAGAAATATGACGGTAAGTGATGGAATGGAATGGAATCCATACCACTCCATTCGGCTCCGCTCCATCGAATTTTAGATAATCCAAACAATGAAATATCATTCCACTCCATCTTATTCCGCTCCGCTCCATCTGATTCCATCAATCCAAACAAAGCCTAAGGCTATGTTTGGATATCATAAAATGAACGGAGCAGAATGGAGTGGAGCGGAGTGGGACGGAACATAATGGAGCAGAGTGAAACGAATGCTTCATTCAATTGTTTGGAAATTTTAGAACGGAATAAAGCAAGTTGTTCATTCGCCCAAATTGAAGGGGAAGAAATATGGTGGTAAGTGATGGAATGGAATGAAATCCATACCACTCCATTCCGCTCCGCTCCATCGAATTTTAAATAATCCAAACAATGAAATATCATTCTACTCCATCTCATTCTGCTTCATTCCATCCGATTCCATCCATCCAAACAAAGTCTAAGGGAATATTTTGTTTAATTTTTGTAGGCTAGAAGTTCAATAGTGGAAATAAAAACAATTTACAATGCCAAGGTGGACATTTTTAATGTAATATATATCTTGAACTATTAAGTGTGAAAACATAAGTAGGAATAAAGAGAATACATGTGTGAGAGGGAATTAATTTGCAGTCGAAAGAGAGATAATCGGATTGAAAGATAAATAGGAAAGATAAAAAATTATGGCAGTTTAATTGGACATAAAAAAACTAGATATTTAAATATCTATTTTTTTATCCACAAATATATATTAAGATATCCAACTCATATTGTGACAAATTTTATCTATATATAGATATTAGTGGATATGAATTTTTTTTGTCATCCCTAATCTCTATATTTGCAGTTTGAAAAAATCTTCATATATAAGTTTATACCCGCATGAATACTCATTTTTACAATCGTACCCGTATCTTATGGGTTACTAAATATTCATATCCGTATTTGTTACCCGCAATTCTAATAAAAAAATTAATCAATTTAAAATATCCCATATCATTTTATATTTTAATATGGACAAAAATTTTAAACCGTCGAATTATGTAACAATGAAATACTTATATCAAAGTGTGTAATAATTTAATTGTGATATATTTTTTAAAATAAATAGATATATAATTTAATATAATAATATAAATCAAAATATATAAATATACATTGGACGGATATGGACGCGGTGGATACTAAAATACCCGCTACATCCCATGGCGGATCTAAAAATTTATTTTAATGAAGATAAAATATTTTATGATAATAAAATTGATGAAGAAGAAAATTCTTCGAACAATCTTTTAATAATTATACATTTTTAAAAACTATTTTACTTTTTACACACAAAATAAATAATGAATTAATTCTTTAACATCTCTAACATTTATTTTGTTAATAGAATCAAACAATTTATGCACGTTAAAAAGTTGGTTTTCTAAAAAAAATTATTAATTGAACATGATATTTTAGTGATTAATCATTCCTTATCTTTAAATCAGCTTATTTTAATGATTAATTATATATGTTCGTGTTTATATCTATTTAATTTTACTGATTTTTAATCTATTTATCATTTTTTTTTTTATGTCTAATTGAATATGGGTACGATCCCAAACTAAAGAGCATTTTATTTTAAAATATTTATAAGTAGGTAGTATAGAAATATATCATGCCGCGTACCTGTACAATAATAAACAATTATATCTATAATTATATAATTGAAAAAAGAAAAAAAAATACAATAATAAACAATTAGAACATGAAAAAATCTTGTTTATGCCGAATGACTTGTCGTTACTGTTCAACTAACTTGTGCGCCCATATGGTTAAACCAGTAAATTCACCTGGACACTCTTGCGAGAAGTTGATAAGTTAAATACATTATTTTTAGAAAATGAGTCGTTGCCACCGCCACCCTTAATATATAAATTCATGTTTCACATTTGTGATCACAATTTATTATTTTCTACAAATTGTTTGATTATATTATTAATAAAACCATCGCCCAAACATTGTTAGAATGCTTGAGCTTGTTTATTTTTAAGTATCTATTGTAGCGTCTAACGAATAAACCCATTTCCTGTTCTTTAGGAACTTAATCCTCATAATTATCATTTTCGTCCTTTGATTTCTTTGCTTTAGATGACGAAGCTTTCAAAGAAAGATCCATTTTTCTCTTCCTTTTCCTTTCTCTTTCTTTTTCGACTTTACTTCGCTATTCGTTAGTCGTTTAATCTCATTTTCATGTTCGACAAGTTTCCTAAACAACTTTGTGATGTCCAAAGTAATAAGATTGTTAGATTCTTTTATGACGGTAACATTTGGTTGCCATTCCCTACACATAAACCTTAATATTTTGTTAGCACAATCTTTGTTGGAGAAATTTTTTCCTAAGTTATTTAGTTTGTTGATTAAATAGAGGAATCTAGTATGCATGAAATCCACAGATTCTCTAGGTTCCATACAAAATAGTTCGAACTCTTTTGTTAGCATGTTGAACTTAGAATCCTTGACATCTTTAGTTCCCTCATAAAGGGGTTTAAGAGCGTCTCACATAGTTTTTGCACTCATATGATGTGAAATTGAGTAGAATAGTTTTATGCTTAAGGGGCAGCAAAGATCTGCGCCATGAAGTCCATCATACAAAATATTGCCTTAAGAGGCGACAATGATCTTTGCCATGAAGTCTAACATACAAAATATTGTCTTAAGAGGCAACAAGGATCTTCACCATGAAGTCCAACATACAAAATAAGAAAATTTTCTTGCTGCTCATAATCATTCAAAAAATAGTTCATAGATAAATAATTACGACCCTTAAAGAATTACAACAATCTAACTTGAGATGGATAACGTTCCAAGTTATGGGTAGGAATTGTCCATCTAATTCTTGCAACTTGTACACCTCCATCTCAAGTTAGATTGTTGTAATTCTTTAAGGGCCACAATCATTTATCTATGAACTATTTTTTGAATATTTATGATCAGCAAGAAAATTTTCTTATTATGTATGATGGACTTCATGGTGAAGATCGTTGTCACCTCTTAAAGCAATATTTTATATGTTAGACTTCATGGCAAATATCATTGTCGCCTCTAAAGGAAATATTTTGTATGATAGACTTCATGGTGCAGATCCTTGCCGCCCCTTAAGCATGCAAGTATTCTACTCAATTTCACATCATAAGAGTGCAAAAGCTATGCGAGACGCTCTTGAAACCCTTTATGAGGGAACTAAAGATGTCAAGGATTCTAAGTTCAACATGCTAACAAAAGAGTTCGAACTATTTCCTATGGAACTCGGAGAAGTCATGGATTACATGTAGACTAGGTTCCTCCACTTAACAAACAAACTAAACAACTTAGAAAAATTTGTCTCCAACAAAGATTGTGCTAACAAAATATTAAGGTTTATGTGCAGGGAATGACAACCAAATGTTACCGTCATAAAAGAATCTAATAATCTTATTACTTTGGACATCACAAAGTTATCTAGGAAACTTGCCGAACATGAAAATGAGATGAAAGGACTCACATATAGTGAAGTAAAGTCGAAAAAGAAAGAGAAAATGGATTTTCTTTGAAAGCTTCGTCATCTAAAGCATATAAGTCAAAGGAAGAAAGTGATAATTCTGACGAATAAGCTATTAAAGAAGAGGAAATGGGTTTATTCGTTAGGCGCTACAATAGATACTTGAAAAGAAACAAGCTTAAGCATTCTAACAAAGGTTTGGTAAACTTCAAAAATAATCACCCGCCTAAAAGAGACCACTAAAAAAAGGATGATGATATCGCATGTTATGAGTGCGGAAAAATCAGGACATTTTAGAACTATTTGTCCAAGTCTCAATAAACATCATAAAAAGAAGGATAAAGATTTCTACAAGACGAAAGATAAAAGCACCAAAGATCATAAAGCCTATATCACGTGGGAAGAAGAGGATAAGAACTCCTTCTTATATTCTTGCTTAAGACCAGATGATGAGTTTGGTAACCTATGTCTAATGACACAAAATAAAATTGAAGACTCACATGTATATATTTCTGATCCATAAAATGAACCTTCGTATAAACTTTGCCGTTTTTTCACACGTGTGCATATTAGAAAAAGAGGATAGACGGGCACGGAAGTGTATTCTATTGTCATATTTTTCATTGTAAAGAGAATACTTTATTTTTATGTAGCCTATTTTCTATCACTTTTACCCTTACATTATTGTGTAATTTACTTAATAACTTCCATTTAAACTACTATTAACTTCCACATAACTTACTACTATTAACTTTCACATGCTATATTTAAAAAAATATATATTCATATAAAAAATAGAGATTAAAAGTAGTGCATTATTAGTGTAAATTAGTTTTACACAATCATCTAATAGAATTATAACATTCTACCATGTCATATCAATATTTTAAAATTAAACGTGTGACTTGGCGGTATACACGTATGTGATTGGTTGACAATGTAAAATATTTTACACCGTTAGTGTACATTCTTTTTCTCTAAAAAATGTTATATATTTTTATTAATGCGCGATATCATAAAATGAACGGAGCGGAATTAAGTGGAGCGGAGTGGGACGAAACAGAATGGAGCGGAGCGGAACGAATGCTTCATTCCATTGTTTGGAAATTTTAGAACGGAATAAAGCAAGTTGTTCATTCCGCCCAAATTGAAGGGGAAGAACTATGGTGGTAAGTGATGGAATGGAATGGAATCCATACCACTCCATCCGGCTCCGCTCCATCGAATTTTAGATAATCCAAACAATGAAATATCATTTCACTCCATCTCATTCCGCTCCGCTCCATCCGATTCCATCAATCCAAACAAAGCCTAAGGCTATGTTTGGATATCATAAAATGAACGGAGCAGAATGAAGTGGAGCGGAGTGGGACGAAACATAATGGAGCAGAGCGGAACGAATGCTTCATTCAATTGTTTGAAAATTTTAGAACGGAATAAAGCAAATTGTTCATTCCGCTCAAATTGAAGGGGAAGAAATATGACGGTAAGTGATGGAATGGAATGGAATCCATACCACTCCATTCGGCTCCGCTCCATCGAATTTTAGATAATCCAAACAATGAAATATCATTCCACTCCATCTTATTCCGCTCCGCTCCATCTGATTCCATCAATCCAAACAAAGCCTAAGGCTATGTTTGGATATCATAAAATGAACGGAGCAGAATGGAGTGGAGCGGAGTGGGACGGAACATAATGGAGCAGAGTGAAACGAATGCTTCATTCAATTGTTTGGAAATTTTAGAACGGAATAAAGCAAGTTGTTCATTCGCCCAAATTGAAGGGGAAGAAATATGGTGGTAAGTGATGGAATGGAATGAAATCCATACCACTCCATTCCGCTCCGCTCCATCGAATTTTAAATAATCCAAACAATGAAATATCATTCTACTCCATCTCATTCTGCTTCATTCCATCCGATTCCATCCATCCAAACAAAGTCTAAGGGAATATTTTGTTTAATTTTTGTAGGCTAGAAGTTCAATAGTGGAAATAAAAACAATTTACAATGCCAAGGTGGACATTTTTAATGTAATATATATCTTGAACTATTAAGTGTGAAAACATAAGTAGGAATAAAGAGAATACATGTGTGAGAGGGAATTAATTTGCAGTCGAAAGAGAGATAATCGGATTGAAAGATAAATAGGAAAGATAAAAAATTATGGCAGTTTAATTGGACATAAAAAAACTAGATATTTAAATATCTATTTTTTTATCCACAAATATATATTAAGATATCCAACTCATATTGTGACAAATTTTATCTATATATAGATATTAGTGGATATGAATTTTTTTTGTCATCCCTAATCTCTATATTTGCAGTTTGAAAAAATCTTCATATATAAGTTTATACCCGCATGAATACTCATTTTTACAATCGTACCCGTATCTTATGGGTTACTAAATATTCATATCCGTATTTGTTACCCGCAATTCTAATAAAAAAATTAATCAATTTAAAATATCCCATATCATTTTATATTTTAATATGGACAAAAATTTTAAACCGTCGAATTATGTAACAATGAAATACTTATATCAAAGTGTGTAATAATTTAATTGTGATATATTTTTTAAAATAAATAGATATATAATTTAATATAATAATATAAATCAAATATATAAATATACATTGGACGGATATGGACGCGGTGGATACTAAAATACCCGCTACATCCCATGGCGGATCTAAAAATTTATTTTAATGAAGATAAAATATTTTATGATAATAAAATTGATGAAGAAGAAAATTCTTCGAACAATCTTTTAATAATTATACATTTTTAAAAACTATTTTACTTTTTACACACAAAATAAATAATGAATTAATTCTTTAACATCTCTAACATTTATTTTGTTAATAGAATCAAACAATTTATGCACGTTAAAAAGTTGGTTTTCTAAAAAAAATTATTAATTGAACATGATATTTTAGTGATTAATCATTCCTTATCTTTAAATCAGCTTATTTTAATGATTAATTATATATGTTCGTGTTTATATCTATTTAATTTTACTGATTTTTAATCTATTTATCATATTTTTTTTTTTTATGTCTAATTGAATATGGGTACGATCCCAAACTAAAGAGCATTTTATTTTAAAATATTTATAAGTAGGTAGTATAGAAATATATCATGCCGCGTACCTGTACAATAATAAACAATTATATCTATAATTATATAATTGAAAAAAGAAAAAAAAATACAATAATAAACAATTAGAACATGAAAAAATCTTGTTTATGCCGAATGACTTGTCGTTACTGTTCAACTAACTTGTGCGCCCATATGGTTAAACCAGTAAATTCACCTGGACACTCTTGCGAGAAGTTGATAAGTTAAATACATTATTTTTAGAAAATGAGTCGTTGCCACCGCCACCCTTAATATATAAATTCATGTTTCACATTTGTGATCACAATTTATTATTTTCTACAAATTGTTTGATTATATTATTAATAAAACCATCGCCCAAACATTGTTAGAATGCTTGAGCTTGTTTATTTTTAAGTATCTATTGTAGCGTCTAACGAATAAACCCATTTCCTGTTCTTTAGGAACTTAATCCTCATAATTATCATTTTCGTCCTTTGATTTCTTTGCTTTAGATGACGAAGCTTTCAAAGAAAGATCCATTTTTCTCTTCCTTTTCCTTTCTCTTTCTTTTTCGACTTTACTTCGCTATTCGTTAGTCGTTTAATCTCATTTTCATGTTCGACAAGTTTCCTAAACAACTTTGTGATGTCCAAAGTAATAAGATTGTTAGATTCTTTTATGACGGTAACATTTGGTTGCCATTCCCTACACATAAACCTTAATATTTTGTTAGCACAATCTTTGTTGGAGAAATTTTTTCCTAAGTTATTTAGTTTGTTGATTAAATAGAGGAATCTAGTATGCATGAAATCCACAGATTCTCTAGGTTCCATACAAAATAGTTCGAACTCTTTTGTTAGCATGTTGAACTTAGAATCCTTGACATCTTTAGTTCCCTCATAAAGGGGTTTAAGAGCGTCTCACATAGTTTTTGCACTCATATGATGTGAAATTGAGTAGAATAGTTTTATGCTTAAGGGGCAGCAAAGATCTGCGCCATGAAGTCCATCATACAAAATATTGCCTTAAGAGGCGACAATGATCTTTGCCATGAAGTCTAACATACAAAATATTGTCTTAAGAGGCAACAAGGATCTTCACCATGAAGTCCAACATACAAAATAAGAAAATTTTCTTGCTGCTCATAATCATTCAAAAAATAGTTCATAGATAAATAATTACGACCCTTAAAGAATTACAACAATCTAACTTGAGATGGATAACGTTCCAAGTTATGGGTAGGAATTGTCCATCTAATTCTTGCAACTTGTACACCTCCATCTCAAGTTAGATTGTTGTAATTCTTTAAGGGCCACAATCATTTATCTATGAACTATTTTTTGAATATTTATGATCAGCAAGAAAATTTTCTTATTATGTATGATGGACTTCATGGTGAAGATCGTTGTCACCTCTTAAAGCAATATTTTATATGTTAGACTTCATGGCAAATATCATTGTCGCCTCTAAAGGAAATATTTTGTATGATAGACTTCATGGTGCAGATCCTTGCCGCCCCTTAAGCATGCAAGTATTCTACTCAATTTCACATCATAAGAGTGCAAAAGCTATGCGAGACGCTCTTGAAACCCTTTATGAGGGAACTAAAGATGTCAAGGATTCTAAGTTCAACATGCTAACAAAAGAGTTCGAACTATTTCCTATGGAACTCGGAGAAGTCATGGATTACATGTAGACTAGGTTCCTCCACTTAACAAACAAACTAAACAACTTAGAAAAATTTGTCTCCAACAAAGATTGTGCTAACAAAATATTAAGGTTTATGTGCAGGGAATGACAACCAAATGTTACCGTCATAAAAGAATCTAATAATCTTATTACTTTGGACATCACAAAGTTATCTAGGAAACTTGCCGAACATGAAAATGAGATGAAAGGACTCACATATAGTGAAGTAAAGTCGAAAAAGAAAGAGAAAATGGATTTTCTTTGAAAGCTTCGTCATCTAAAGCATATAAGTCAAAGGAAGAAAGTGATAATTCTGACGAATAAGCTATTAAAGAAGAGGAAATGGGTTTATTCGTTAGGCGCTACAATAGATACTTGAAAAGAAACAAGCTTAAGCATTCTAACAAAGGTTTGGTAAACTTCAAAAATAATCACCCGCCTAAAAGAGACCACTAAAAAAAGGATGATGATATCGCATGTTATGAGTGCGGAAAAATCAGGACATTTTAGAACTATTTGTCCAAGTCTCAATAAACATCATAAAAAGAAGGATAAAGATTTCTACAAGACGAAAGATAAAAGCACCAAAGATCATAAAGCCTATATCACGTGGGAAGAAGAGGATAAGAACTCCTTCTTATATTCTTGCTTAAGACCAGATGATGAGTTTGGTAACCTATGTCTAATGACACAAAATAAAATTGAAGACTCACATGTATATATTTCTGATCCATAAAATGAACCTTCGTATAAACTTTGCCGTTTTTTCACACGTGTGCATATTAGAAAAAGAGGATAGACGGGCACGGAAGTGTATTCTATTGTCATATTTTTCATTGTAAAGAGAATACTTTATTTTTATGTAGCCTATTTTCTATCACTTTTACCCTTACATTATTGTGTAATTTACTTAATAACTTCCATTTAAACTACTATTAACTTCCACATAACTTACTACTATTAACTTTCACATGCTATATTTAAAAAAATATATATTCATATAAAAAATAGAGATTAAAAGTAGTGCATTATTAGTGTAAATTAGTTTTACACAATCATCTAATAGAATTATAACATTCTACCATGTCATATCAATATTTTAAAATTAAACGTGTGACTTGGCGGTATACACGTATGTGATTGGTTGACAATGTAAAATATTTTACACCGTTAGTGTACATTCTTTTTCTCTAAAAAATGTTATATATTTTTATTAATGCGCGATATCATAAAATGAACGGAGCGGAATTAAGTGGAGCGGAGTGGGACGAAACAGAATGGAGCGGAGCGGAACGAATGCTTCATTCCATTGTTTGGAAATTTTAGAACGGAATAAAGCAAGTTGTTCATTCCGCCCAAATTGAAGGGGAAGAACTATGGTGGTAAGTGATGGAATGGAATGGAATCCATACCACTCCATCCGGCTCCGCTCCATCGAATTTTAGATAATCCAAACAATGAAATATCATTTCACTCCATCTCATTCCGCTCCGCTCCATCCGATTCCATCAATCCAAACAAAGCCTAAGGCTATGTTTGGATATCATAAAATGAACGGAGCAGAATGAAGTGGAGCGGAGTGGGACGAAACATAATGGAGCAGAGCGGAACGAATGCTTCATTCAATTGTTTGAAAATTTTAGAACGGAATAAAGCAAATTGTTCATTCCGCTCAAATTGAAGGGGAAGAAATATGACGGTAAGTGATGGAATGGAATGGAATCCATACCACTCCATTCGGCTCCGCTCCATCGAATTTTAGATAATCCAAACAATGAAATATCATTCCACTCCATCTTATTCCGCTCCGCTCCATCTGATTCCATCAATCCAAACAAAGCCTAAGGCTATGTTTGGATATCATAAAATGAACGGAGCAGAATGGAGTGGAGCGGAGTGGGACGGAACATAATGGAGCAGAGTGAAACGAATGCTTCATTCAATTGTTTGGAAATTTTAGAACGGAATAAAGCAAGTTGTTCATTCGCCCAAATTGAAGGGGAAGAAATATGGTGGTAAGTGATGGAATGGAATGAAATCCATACCACTCCATTCCGCTCCGCTCCATCGAATTTTAAATAATCCAAACAATGAAATATCATTCTACTCCATCTCATTCTGCTTCATTCCATCCGATTCCATCCATCCAAACAAAGTCTAAGGGAATATTTTGTTTAATTTTTGTAGGCTAGAAGTTCAATAGTGGAAATAAAAACAATTTACAATGCCAAGGTGGACATTTTTAATGTAATATATATCTTGAACTATTAAGTGTGAAAACATAAGTAGGAATAAAGAGAATACATGTGTGAGAGGGAATTAATTTGCAGTCGAAAGAGAGATAATCGGATTGAAAGATAAATAGGAAAGATAAAAAATTATGGCAGTTTAATTGGACATAAAAAAACTAGATATTTAAATATCTATTTTTTTATCCACAAATATATATTAAGATATCCAACTCATATTGTGACAAATTTTATCTATATATAGATATTAGTGGATATGAATTTTTTTTGTCATCCCTAATCTCTATATTTGCAGTTTGAAAAAATCTTCATATATAAGTTTATACCCGCATGAATACTCATTTTTACAATCGTACCCGTATCTTATGGGTTACTAAATATTCATATCCGTATTTGTTACCCGCAATTCTAATAAAAAAATTAATCAATTTAAAATATCCCATATCATTTTATATTTTAATATGGACAAAAATTTTAAACCGTCGAATTATGTAACAATGAAATACTTATATCAAAGTGTGTAATAATTTAATTGTGATATATTTTTTAAAATAAATAGATATATAATTTAATATAATAATATAAATCAAAATATATAAATATACATTGGACGGATATGGACGCGGTGGATACTAAAATACCCGCTACATCCCATGGCGGATCTAAAAATTTATTTTAATGAAGATAAAATATTTTATGATAATAAAATTGATGAAGAAGAAAATTCTTCGAACAATCTTTTAATAATTATACATTTTTAAAAACTATTTTACTTTTTACACACAAAATAAATAATGAATTAATTCTTTAACATCTCTAACATTTATTTTGTTAATAGAATCAAACAATTTATGCACGTTAAAAAGTTGGTTTTCTAAAAAAAATTATTAATTGAACATGATATTTTAGTGATTAATCATTCCTTATCTTTAAATCAGCTTATTTTAATGATTAATTATATATGTTCGTGTTTATATCTATTTAATTTTACTGATTTTTAATCTATTTATCATATTTTTTTTTTTATGTCTAATTGAATATGGGTACGATCCCAAACTAAAGAGCATTTTATTTTAAAATATTTATAAGTAGGTAGTATAGAAATATATCATGCCGCGTACCTGTACAATAATAAACAATTATATCTATAATTATATAATTGAAAAAAGAAAAAAAAATACAATAATAAACAATTAGAACATGAAAAAGTTTTGTTTATGCCGAATGACTTGTCGTTACTGTTCAACTAACCTGTGCGCCCATATGGTTAAACCAGTAAATTCACCTGGACACTCTTGCGAGAAGTTGATAAGTTAAATACATTATTTTTAGAAAATGAATCGTTGCCACCGCCACCCTTAATATATAAATTCATGTTTCACATTTGTGATCACAATTTATTATTTTCTACAAATTGTTTGATTATATTATTAATAAAACCATCGCCGCCAGCTCATCATCTCAATCATCCTCATCTCAGTCAGCAGACTCAGCACCACCTTCCCGTTTTATAGCTATCTATATATCTCACCTCCCTCTTCTTCATCAATCTAACATTCCATTTTTTCATCAAACAGTGTTATAATTTGTTGTGATTTCATTAAATGGGTGAATTTAAAGAGAAACTAGTAACCCTATACAAGAGTAGATGGTTCGTTTTTGTTGGAGCAATGTGGTTACAGTCGTGGGCGGGTATTGGGTACTTGTTTGGAAGTATTTCGCCGGTGATTAAGAGCTCGCTTGGTTATAATCAAAAGCAGCTTGCTATGTTGGGGGTTGCCAAAGACCTTGGTGATTGTGTGGGATTTGTAACGGGGATTTTGTGTGAGGTTTTGCCTATTTGGGGGGCTTTGCTTGTGGGGGCTTGTTTGAATCTCCTTGGGTATGGATGGGTTTGGTTGATTGTTACTGGCCAAGCTCCTACTCTTCCTTTATGGGCTGTGAGTATTTTTTGAAACTTTGAATATATTGTTTCTTTCATGATTGACTTTGTTGTTTCATTCATTGATTCTCAAATTAGTTGTATTTATTATTGTATATACTCTAATGTCTGATCTAATGTAGAATTAATGCAATTTTGAATTTTTTTTTGTTGAGTAGCAATGAATTCACGTGGTTTTGAAATTTGTGTAGATGATCTTTGAGTATTTGAGTATGTTTCATTTGACTCGGTGATACATATCGCGATTATGCAAAACTCATTGTCAATTCGAACAAGATTTATGATATGTTTGGATATCTTGATATGAATAGAATGGAAAGGAACGGAATGGAGTAGAGTAGAATGCATATTTCATCCTATAGTTTGGATGTTTTACAACAACAATGGGATTTGTTCATTCCGCCCAAATCTTGGAAGAAATATTGTGGTTAGAATGGAATGGAATCGATACTACTCTATTCTGCTTTGCTCCGCTCCATCCGATACCAACAAATCCAAACAATGAAATTTGACTATATTCCATTCCTATTAGTCGATTACATTTCATTCTATCAATCCAAACACAACTTTTAATATATTTTTCTTCCGATTAAAATGAGTTTTCAAGAATTCTTTTCTGCTATAATTTCTTTATTTGATTTTGGTATATCCGGGTTTTATGTCCACCAAAATCTATTATTTATGAAAAAGTAACTTTTTCATTAAAGAAACTTTGGGACCTTAATACCTGGAATAAAGGGTTGTTTTGTTTCTTCAATATGAAAAAGAAGGGACTTTAAACCTAAAAGGGTCCTTTACAGGCAAATCCTCTTAAATGAATATTCTATTTCCCTTTTACTGAACTTTGGCTAGGGAAAATTTTCATTAGGTTTGTTTTCATCTTTATTTTCCCCTCTTTTTTTATGGCATATCTTCATCAGTAGATTCTTGTTTATGCTTACTTTAGTTTGACTGTTTCACATTATTATACCAATGTAGTGATTTGCAGCATACTTTTGAAAAAGTGAAATAAATGGCATGTTGAAACAATTTGTATCTTAAGCTGACCAGAAACTTTTATGATTAATTGAATTTAACTTTACTCAATTGGTTGTTGGCTTTATCTGTCAGATGTCTCCCATGTGAGCATGTGGAATGATACCAAATCTTGGTCACAAGATAGATAACTATTCTTCTTTTGGATTATTCTAGAATGTCTCTCTTGTGTGTTTTTTTTTTGTAACTGCAATTGGGAAATTGATTATGCAATAAGTTTTAATGAGTTATGTCTTAATTACTTTCCAAGATTCCTTTAGAAAGTTTTGATTTAATATGGCACACTTGACAACATTGTACCTAAAAGTTGGAACTTGGATCTGTTTAAAATTTGGACTCTAGTAGTGACCTCATTTTAAAATGGAGGATGCCCTTATCTAGTTATCTGCTTTGGAACACTGACATAAGCATGGACACTAGACACGACATTTATACCGGCACTAGACACCGGTAATAATTTAAGAAATGGGAAGTGGTTGAATGTTATACACGTGTTAGTGTTGTGTTGGTGTCAGACATTGGATAAACCTTCAATCCAAGGTGTTAGTGCTATCCAGATTATGCCTAGTACTGACATCTTATAGTTGATGTCTCTTCAAGGTCATAAGTTGGTTAATATCCATCACTCTCATTGACATGTCAAGATTTTCTGAGTGTATGTTTCAGGACAACGAAATCATCATAAGATAATAAGCACTATAATTGCATTAAGAGGCGTCTTTTAATATATTTATTTACCTTGCTATCCAAATTATCTTATTAGTTGTTATTGGTATGCAGATCTGTATTCTTATATTTATTGGAACAAACGGTGAAACCTACTTCAACACAGTTTCATTGGTATCCTGTGTGCAAAATTTCCCGAAAAGCCGAGGTCCTGTCGTCGGTATTCTAAAAGGCTTTGCTGGTTTGAGTGGTGCGATATTGACACAGATATATGTACTTATACATTCCCCTGATCACGCATCATTAATATTTATGGTTGCTGTTGGTCCATCCTTGGTAGCAATTGGTCTTATGTTCATTGTTAGACCGGTCGGAGGTCACAAACAAGTGCGTCCATCGGACGGAAAATCGTTCACACTTGTCTATGGTGTATGCCTCTTGTTGGCTGCTTATATGATGGGAGTTATGATTGTTCAAGATTTAGTTGATCTGAGTGAAACTGTTATCACAATTTTTACTGGTATCCTCTTTCTGATTCTCCTCACCCCAATTGTGATTCCTCTGTCGTTAACTTTCGGACCAGTTGAAAAACCTCTAGAGGAAGAAGCACTTCTAGAACCACAAGGACATTCACAACTTGATTCTGATGAAGTAATATTAAGTGAGTTGGAAGATGAGAAGCCTAAGGATATGGACTTGCTCCCTGCATTGGAAAGACAGAAACGTATAGCGCATTTACAATCGAGATTACT
Organism: Lathyrus oleraceus; assembly: GCF_024323335.1. Taxonomy (NCBI): domain Eukaryota; kingdom Viridiplantae; phylum Streptophyta; class Magnoliopsida; order Fabales; family Fabaceae; genus Lathyrus; species Lathyrus oleraceus. The sequence goes on along the minus strand of NC_066581.1, from coordinate 473,576,070 downwards.
ACAAGCAGCTGCAGTAGGAGCTGTTAGGGTTAAGCGGAGAAGAGGACCACATAGAGGAGAAGATTTTACGTTGATGCAAGCTTTGATTAAAGCTGATTTTTGGCTTCTTTTTCTTTCCATGGTCTTAGGTTCTGGATCTGGTTTGACCGTAATTGATAATCTCGGTCAGATGAGTCAATCTCTAGGTTATGACAATGCACATATATTTGTCTCCATGATCAGTATTTGGAACTTTCTTGGACGTGTTGGAGGTGGCTACATATCCGAGATTGTTGTCAAGTAAGAAATCAGTTCATACTCTTATTAAATATTTTTAGCTTGTTTGGTTCCAAGATAACAATTTTTGTTACATAAATCTCACCTTGTTTTCACTTTTTTTTATGTTTTCAAAGTTCTGTATAGAAAACCATGAAAACTTTCTTTGTATTGTTTTCAGTGTCACCTATACAAAACGTTGAAACAAAACTATATCAAAGTTTGAAAGACTATACAAAATTTGAAGCAAGAAACAAAATGAAATTTATGCGACATTTTTCTGTTTAAAACTGGAAAGTAAAAGCAGAAAAAGAAAATCGAACCACCCCTTAAGTTTGTTTTATAGGACTTGTTTGGATTGAGTTTTTTGAATTTATCTACCGGCGGCATAAACACTTTTAAGGCTGTTTAGGAGTGCTTATGGAAATAGCTTATAACATATTCATAAACTGTTTTGAACTTATTTTTTTAAGCTCTCTGATGGATTTGGATTGTGTGTCGTCAGCTACATCTAGACCATATGATGTTGATCAGATGATTCAAATTTCAATATAGATTTTATATTTTTAAACCTAAACTACGAGCTTGAAATATAGGCCATGAAACGATCTAGATGTGTATGGTTGTGTACACTCACAGGGTTTTGATTGCACACAACTCTATCTCATACATAAACACAGATGTTTATCGAAACATGGCCATAATGATTAAGTTGTTTATGTAAACAGGGCCATGATCTTTTCAAGATCTCTAACATAGTTATTAAAATTCTGTTGTGTTTCACTTGAGCAGGGATCATACATATCCAAGACCAGCTGCATTGGCTGCATTTCAACTAGTTATGACTATTGGTCATCTTTTCATCGGCATGGGATGGCCGGGTTCAATGTACGTTGGCACTTTACTAGTTGGACTTGGTTATGGCGCACATTGGGCAATTGTTCCAGCTACAGCCTCTGAATTATTCGGTTTGAGAAACTTTGGTGCATTATACAATTTCCTCACACTGGCAAACCCAGTTGGAACTCTCGTCTTCTCTAGTCTCATTGCTAGCAGAATCTATGACCGTGAAGCAGAAAAACAAGCTCATGGTGGCGGACACTTGAATTTAGGATCGATTGTCTCTCAGGCTCTTAATAGTGGCGAGCAGCTAAAGTGTGAAGGTTACATATGCTTCTTCCTGACTTCATCTATCATGGCAGGATTATGCATTGTTGCGACTGCCTTAAGCATGTTTCTCGTGTTCCGAACAAGGATTGTTTATGCAAACTTGTATGGAAAATCTTCTATGAGAAACCTTCTATAATTTTGAAATTTTTGGACCAAGTATTTTGGTGTCCATTATTATAATTTAGAAGTATTTATAGCCGGTTTGAGTCAAAGAAAGATTGAAGATGTAGAAGCAAGAATCTGAATAATGTTTGTGTATTTTTTGTGGAAAACCAAATGGATTTGCTAGCAACTTCCTGATGTTTGTTTGTTTTTTTGTGGAAAACCAAATGGATTTGCTAGCTACTTCCTCATGATTGTGTGTATTTTTTTGTAAGTTATTTTCAATGATAAGAAATAGTAATTATTATATGGATCTTAAAATATATGATTCTCTACTTCATAAACACATTAAAATATCTATTTACTGTTCTATCATTAAGAATATAAATCAATAAAAGACATGGCAGTTATATATAATTTAATAGATATATTTCTTTTCATATACCATTTACAATATGAATATAAGTTGAGAAGTGCTTAATGAGTTCAAAATAATGTCATTATCAACAATAAAATTTATTCTATTATTAATTTTATAAATATATAACTAAAAAACAAAACAAATCAGAATCATTCCTTAAATGAATTCATAGCGATATATCAAAAAAATATCATAATTCATTAGTAGCTATAATACTCGTGTTTTCTTCATGATTAAGAGTGATATATATATATATATATATATATATATATATATATATATATATATATATATATATATATATATATATATATATATATATATATATATATATATATATATATATATATATATATATATATATATATATATATATATATATATATTAGTAGCTATAATACTCGTGTTTTCTTCATGATTAAGAGTGATATATATATATATATATATATATATATATATATATATATATATATATATATATATAATCAACTCGAGATGGTCAGATCTTCTATAATAAACATATAATCTTTCGTTACTTGCAAGTAGCCTAACGTTGTTGCTGAGTCGTCTACCAAATAACTCATTATGTTTTGGATTCCTTGAGGAGTATATTGTGTTTCCCTCAAACACACACGTTTGTAGATCGTTGAGGGAACATTGTATTATGCGGGAACGTAGTGTGTTTTAACATCACTCCCCTTACATAGTGAAGTATTCAATTTTATCCACATAATTTTCTATATGGTAGTGTTTGAGCTTATGGCCATTGACTTTAAATGTTTAGTCGTTTTTCTCATTTTCAAGCTCTATAGCTTCATGTGAAAAAATTCTTAAATTTTGAAAGGTCCTGATCATATGATATGGACTTTAGCTTTCAAAAAAGAAATTCAATATAAAATTAAACGAAGAAACCAATTATTGTTCTCGAAATTTTCTCTTTTGAATGTTTTAATCAAGTCTTTCTTTTTGTTGTTGTAAATTTTGGTATTCTCGCATGAAAAGTCTCTAAGTTCATTAAACTCATTAAGTTAAAGAATTCTAGACTTTCTTTTTTTAGAAAGATCAAAATTAAGAGATTTGAGGTCCATAAACCTTTGCGTTTGAGCTCAAGAGGTAATTTACAGGCTTTATTATAATTAATTTGTTAAGGAGACATACCTAATGGTGTTTTGAAAGTTATGTGTTTTTTCACAAAATATCACCTAATTTGATAAACAAATATTTTCTTGAAACAGTGATTCTCTTCTCTATGAAATGATTTATTTTCTTATTAGAAACTTCCACTTAGCCACTTGTCTAAGGGTTGACGTGATACTTCCTTAACAATCCTTCCATCCAGTGGATAAGAAAGTGTGTACCTTGCACAATGAATAAAACTTTAGGCACTCCAAAACATGAGGATATTTTCTTTAGGAACTTTATCACCACTTGAGACCATTCTTTAGAATGATAATTTCCTATACCCAATTAGAAATATAATCGACTAATTTCTTTAATGTTGATCAACATATGGAAGTTAATTTGGAGGGCTAACAAGTTGAAAGCTACCTCGGGCCTAAGCCCTATCATTTACTTCGCTGACCAATAAAACAAATCATGTATTTTTTGTACGCATAATGTGAGTTCTCTTGTACAAATTTGGGAAATCGTACCCCTATTATGGTGATATTTAACGAGTCACTTTTAAAAAGGATTTTGATGAAATATATGGGGGATTATGACCTTTATACCTTCGTTATTTCTTCAAAAGGTACGACTTCTTGGTCCCTCTCTTCCTGCTGAAATAATGTTTTTCTACCCGTGTTATGGAACTTCACTTTCAAGTGTATTATTAATGATGTCGCATACAGATCTGTTAGTTATGGCCTTCCCAAAATGCGGTTGTGAATATATTCACACTCGATTACCATGAATCTTACCTTGATTATTCTTTTTCTTCTTTGTATCTGTTGTTTTGTGCAACAATCTCTAGCCTTCCTATATGAGGGTTACTTGTAGGACCGGATACGAAGTCCTGGACTTTAGTATTTTGGGTGTATGGTTTTCTGGTAAACAGTGTTATGACATTTAGTAAAAACTCAATTGAAATGTTGTTTTGGCTTATGATTTTCATGACTTTGAATGATTGGTTTTGGCTTGTTAATTTTGCAGGATTTTGGAAGGGTGAATGAACTCATTTGCTTGGGCTTTTTGGTTGTAGGAACAACACTTTATGCATGGAGTGTTTCTTGGCTATGTGGGGAATTCGAAAGTCATGGTGGTGCAAGAATAACTTGGCTCATCAAAGGTCATGGTTTCAAGGTAAGAAGGCATGGAAGCATACTTGAACTTGGTTCTTGTTTGAAAAAAATGTATGAAGATGTAAATAGGAAGTGGATTTGTTATGTATACTTGAAATGTATTTTGAACTTGAATTGGAATGTTTTGATTGTAATAAATTTAATGTAATAAATATTGATGGATTTTAACTTTGCTATGGAAAGATTTGAATTGAAAATCTATATGGAAAGTTTAATTGAATAGTCTAATGGAAAATTAATTGTATTGAATGTAATGTTTAAATGCAAAGTTAATCATGAATGTATGTGGATGCATTTTGAAATTGTTATGGAAAAGTTTGAATTGAAAATTGATGTCATTAAAATGGTTTAATGTAAAGATTCATTATGAATATTGAATGAGAATTGAATTGTTAGATTGAATTGAATGAAAAACTAAAGAAAAGTTAATTGAATGTGAATGTCAATTTTTTTTTTGAATGTTGAATGATTATGAATTGAAAATATATGAAAAGCAACTAAGAATTGCGAAAATGTGATTTGAGATGAACATGTGATTTAAAATAAAAGGTAGGTTAATGGATTTGATCTTGAATGGTACTGGACCAAGAATGAAACAAATGTTTAGTATGAAATGACCTAAGGACCAAATGTTAGACCACAAGGACCAAATAACACTATGCATGAATTAGGGCTTCAAGCCAAATGAATGAAACAAGCACCAAGGCTGGATAAACAAGCTCAAACCTCCATAGCCCCTAAAATTTGGGTTTCAAGATCAAAGCAAGCCAGAAGAATGACAACACCCGACAATCAAGGATTAGGGTTTAGGATTGCTCCCAATGGATTAGGGTTTCTCATGATCAAAATATAAGCTAAATATCCACGAATATCAAGCATGCAAATCAATGGATAAAAAATGACATGAACCAAGCAAAACTAGGGTTAAAAACCATATGATCCAAAGCTTCATAAAATGGGCGATAATGTTTCAATCAAATTACCTACAAACAATTAGGGTTTCCATGATCACCTAGAGCAACCATAGAGATTCAAACCAAAGTAACCCACAAAGTTAGGGTTTCAAGGCCCCAATGGTCCACCAAGACCCAACCAAGAAAATTAGGGTTTGAATGCATAAATGAGTGTCATGATTGTGACCTACTTGAACCAAAGTCTAAAAGAACATGAAATTAGGTTTTCCCCTCACACGATGAGCCATACTCCAATACCCAAGCAAAACCCTAATTTTAATTAACCACAAGCTTTGAATCAATGAGATTGTATTAACATGAATGCATGATGTACATGAATAAATGCAGATGAATCTCAAGTCATGGGTCAGATGAAAAGTGAAAAGAGGAGGGAAAATTTTGGGGTACGAAACCTACCATAAGGTCATATACCCTCACTTTCACCCACATTTATTTAATTATCCACACATAATAATTAAATAAATACACAAAATTATAATTAAATTAAAATAAAATAATTTACTACAAATGGGTGTTACACGATGGAGTCATTGGAAAATTTGGAATGAATTAGTTTTGGAAATTAGATTTATGTGTAAAGGTTTTATGGTTTTTAGTGATGTAGATTTAGATTTCAATCATAGGTCTTGGTTATGCAATGGTTCATGTTTTAGTGTAAGGAATGCTTGAAACTTGTGAAATTCGTAATGAAAATGACTTCTCTTTTAAAAATTGCAAAATCATTTTTGAATCACAACATAAGAAAATAGACAAATGAATGTCTATATTATATTGAAAGTAAAATGATGAATGAGCTACAAGTATCCTCAAATTGTATTTGTCTATAGAAAAGAAATTAATGAATGAATGAATGCATGTGAATCTAGACAAAAGAAGAACCTTAAAAAATGTGGTGTATACATGCAATTTAAAGCTGATTACTTCAAATGACATCCAAAAGCAATCGCTCTCAATGGATAACTAGTGAATATTAAAATGAATGTAATTGTATTTTGACATTGAATGCCATGGTCTAACCAAAACATTCAAATGATTTGATGCAAAGTAAAATTGTTGACCTATGCACTAAAGACTACTTAATGACCAAATGAAATGGTCATTGAACAATGGGATGCAGATGAATGAAAGGCATATGAATGAAACATAAATGAATGACTTTAGGAGCGAAAAATTTAGGGTATGACACCATTTATCTGCCTTGATCCTCTGGTTGAGGCAAGCCTCTACAACACTATATTGGTTCAGACACCTCCTTATTGGTTTAGACACCTAATTCTTGGTTCAGACACCTCATTTTTTATTCAGACATCACATCCTTAGGTCAGATACCACCTTCACCAACCTTTACTTTTCTTTATCCAAAGAGCATTTTCTTTTCATAAAAGAATTGTTTTAATCCATTGCTTAGCAGTCAGACTAAAAACATATAACATCCAGACCAGGATCAAACATCTAACATCAAAAATACTTCTAGTTTACAATTATAACATTGTTCCCTAAAATCAACAAACAAACAATTTTTTTTACCCCACGAACTACGGGGCTCTGATTTTATCATTACACCATGAGAATACGTAGGCATGTGATTTTAAAATCTTGGCGAGCACATTAATTAAAAACTTATTTTTCCCCTTAATTAAAACCAACCACAATTAACCTTTATATAATAACACCCATATGTACAAAGAATAACCAAAACGGTTCCCGTTGAGTACAACAGATGTGAGGGTTGCTCATACCTTCCCCTTGTATAAACGAGTTCCTTATCCTTTTTCTCTTCCATTTGGATTTTATTGGTATTTTCCATTTCTCTTAGAATAAATAAAATTCAGTGGCGACTCTGTTGTATTTCGAGCGCGCGATGCACTCGGGTATTTTTCGCGGTGTGATAGTGTGCTCTAGCATTGGAAGTCTCGTTCTTGTGTGCTTGAGCATAAAAGTCTCTTACTTGTTTTTGAGCATTGGAAGTCTCTTACTTTGTGTAACACCCTAATCTTTGAATCGACAATTAATAAAATAATTTAAATAGTAATCCATGATCAGAGTGTCACACATGCTTCCCCAGAGCATAAAAGCATCAACATAACATACTTAGTAAAACTCAGCAATGGAAAATCGTTAAGTTTGGGATATAATACTCAACATCAAATGAATAATAAAAATTCAAGTAAATCATAAAACAAGCAAAGAGTGAACAACCCATCCCAAGTGCTACATATCAGAGAACACTCCTCTAAGACTCAAAGGTAAATAGCTAAAGAGGCATCAATACCATCCTCTAACTCAAGCGGCTACTATTGTACCTGATTGTCTGTATTCCAGAGGAGCACAAACGCCACAACAATAAAAAGGGGTGAGAATACACTTAAATAATATAGCGGTGCAATACATAAAAAGGACAGATCATGAATATCTACATCATCAAATCAAAACAACACTGCATATTCAGCATTCACCCATGCAATCAAGAATCATTTATTCATCATCAAATCAAACACACTACACAGATATTACACATCATATAATTGATATAAATTCATTCATAGTGCAAGCATATATGCAATGTGACACCACCTTAATTATTCTACATGTAAATGTGGTATTGACTTATTGGATATCAGAGGCATGTTACTGATATTTCCCCACCAGCTCGCGATCCTACCAATGGATCAGAGCACATCAAATTATTATTGATTCCACCACTAAATCAACAGTGTTTCACCACTCCCATTATATGAGAGTTAGCTACTCGCCCCTGATCCCAACTTTGGACCATAGCACATCAAAATAGTTACTGATTCCACCACTGAATCATCAACGCTTCACTAATCCCATCATAGGCATCAACTACTCGTCCCGATCCCACCAGTGGACCAGAGGACACCACTAGACCGAAGCTCGTACATCATGATGCATGACACATGCAATTATACGCCAAATGAGGCCATCAACACAACATACATCATCGTGCTCAATTATCACTTACCATTGTATAATTTATACATGCATGACATGAAGGAGAATAGCGATCCAAAACGCAGCGGAATTTCTCCTTTAGTGATCCTTAAGAATGGGCATGATTAGTGATAAAATCGTTACCTCTTGTGACGATTGAAACCTTTGATGCAGATCTACGGAGCGATCACAAACGTTGAACGATGACAACGCCTCTACTCAGTCCACACGAACAGATTCCTTCAATCTCAGTGCTAAATGCTACGAATGAAGGCTTTGAGTGAGTGAGTGAGAGAGAGAGAGAGAGAGAGAGAGAGAGAGAGAGAGAGAGAGAGAGAGAGAGAGAGAGAGAGAGAGAGAGAGAGAGAAACGAAATTGCAACTACACAAATGCTTCTGCACAAGGGTTCTATTTATAGAACCACTTGTGTGGGCTATAAGCTAAAAAGACCACTTAAGTGTATGTGGCCTATATCTTATAATATGCCAAAATCACTTAAGTGCGTGGTACCTTACCATATTTCGTATTCTACTTAAGTACACCGTACCTTACGATGTTCTACAATTCACTTAAGTGCACCGTACCTTACGGTGTTCCTTAGTTACTCTATCTCTCATCAATTCGTCCTTTTGTGTGTGACCCTGTAGGTTTTCGCGGCATTGGCAATTATATTAAATCACGTATTTAACATAATAAACAATGAGCGGTATCTAGCAACACATCACTGCTACCCAAGACACGAAAATGTCATGTGATCTGACAAATCCTTTTGTGATAATACTTATGTGTACAATTACCCTTTTGCCCTTGTGTCTATATTGAACACAAGGCATATACCGTGTCATCCTTGTCCAGTTTAATATTGGGCCCATAGACATTTATCCTGTTATGCAGGATGGGCAAATTCCATCTAGGTCACTCATGTCCCTTTCCATTTCCGATCATCAGAATGGACTTCCCTTTTGACTTCAGATTCTGCTCAACAGTTCTTAACATGGCTAGTAGTTCAGGAAGAGATTTGTCCATATCATTCATATTGAAATTTAGGACAAACTGACTGAATTTATCTAGAAACGATTGCAAGATCAAATCAGTCGCAAGTTCCTTTCCAAGGGGAAACCCCAACCTCTCAAGGTTTTCCACATACCCAATCATCTTGAGCACATGGGGACCTACAGGGGCTCCCTCAACTAACTTGCCTTGAAAAAGGGCTTTTGAAACTTCAAACCTTTCATGTCTTGCTTGCTCTTGATAGAGCATCTTCAGGTGTTCGATCATATCGAACGCTGCCATGTTCTCATGTTGCTTTTGCAACTCTGAGTTCATGGTAGCTAGCATGAGACAAGCAGTTTCATTGGCATCATCGACATGATTCTTATAAGCATCTCTTTTTGCCTTAGGTGCAGAACTAGGAGATTCCTCTTCAGGAACAGGTTTCTCCAAGACATACAACTTTCTATCATGTTTGAGGATAATCCTCAGATTTCGGTGTCAATCCAGAAAATTTGTCCCAGACAATTTTTCCTTGTCAAGGATTGATCGCAAAATGTTGTTAGAGGTGTTTGTTGTCATGGTAATGAAAATAATGAAAATATAAGTATCAATAACATATTTAATTAAGCCTTTAATTAAATATGCTCCCACTATTTTACTCAAAACAAATGACCCTCATCATTTGATTCGGAAAATCCCGTTGGAAGATTTTCTAGTGGGTCGAGATCCACATTTCACTTTGTTTTAAGTCCGCGTAGGCGGATTGCACAAAACTAGGTTATTTAGGTAGGAACTCCTTCCAATTGTATCTAATACAACTCTCGAATATTTTAGTTGGGTGAATAACTCCTTATTCCAATCCATCACATGGATCATTTCCAACTCTTGCTTCTAAACACATATAATCTTATTATAATTTGTTTAGTTAAGTTTGACCCATTGTTTTAGCAATTGGATATTACAATTATCCCACCGCACCTTACTAGTAGGTGAAACCTGCATTATCCGATACTAGTCTTGATGAGTGCTAAAACTTGGAAAGCATAAACTTAATATTTAATTTGAGGGAATTTGCAATTATTCTGATCTCACCGGCTTATTTATCATATAAATCATCTCTCACATGCATGAACATACATTTACATGCATCAACATACATAATGAAACAGTTATGGTCCCTAGCGCAATTGTTCTCCCAAGCCAATGAGAGAACCTAAGCTAACCTAATGACGATCTAAGCTTCTCCAAGCAAGATCTTCAAGGTTATCCTCCTTTGATATTGAATTCTTCTCTTTCTTCATAACATTACATTACATAAAAGAAACTCGTTTTACATATGAGGGAGTGAGATGAGAAAAGAAGTTACATTAAGAGATTAAAAGAGAGGCACGACACGCAGGTCGTATTTTAAAATCCCAAAACAAAATAAAGGAAAACTAAGGCCATAACCGATCACCATAAGACAATAATAATAAACACATTATTATTATTATTAATTTTAATTCTTTTAATTAATTAAAACCAAATTAAATTTCGGTGACCGATCACACTAAGCAGAGTTAGCCGGGGTCCGCTGCCCAGACTTTGTGAATGTGACGACCGTCACGTCCAGCTGTGACGGCCGTCACAGGCCCATCACGAACGTCACGCGGCCAAAATCAGCGCTTTGAAACAGTCAATAGACGTGATCCAACAAGCCCTAAACTCATAACTCTTTGACAGCACAACCCTTGTGCCGTCATTAACCCTAATGCATCAATTTCAGACCGTCAAACACACCTTGATTGTTGATTAAGTATGATTGATCAATAGGTCATTGCTTCACCATACTAATGCCGGATCAAGAAGCAAACGACCATTGATCGCTCAAAGGAAAACAACCATTAAGTGTTTGAATGAACAAAACAGAAACAGTATATCATATATACCGTATTTTGCATTAGGATTACTTATTTCATATATATAACTTGATCGATCTCAATTGCATAACCTATGGACGATCGATGTATCGCTGCTTCACCATACTAATGTCGGATTCCGAAGCATAGTCAACATCAATCATCTAAATCATACACACATGATGCCAAATTTAATTACTCATTTATTCTTTGATTCATTCTGTCTTTTAATCATATTAATACAGAAAATAAACAGCTATCAGATTGCATGGTTTCATAAGTGGCTCTGATACCACTGAAGGAGAATAGAGATCCAAAATGCAACGGAATTTAAAATTTTCTCCTCTAGTGATCCTTACGAATGGGCATGATCAGTGATAAAATCGTTATCTCTTGTGACGATTAAAACCTTTGATGCAAATCTACGGAGCGATCACAAACGTTGAACGATGACAACACCTCTACTCAGTCCACACGAACGAATTCCTTCAATCTCAGTGCTAGTTGTTACGAATGAAGGCTTTGAGTGAGTGAGGGAGAGAGAGAGAAACGAAATTGCAACTGCACAAATGCTTCTGCACAAGGGTTCTATTTATAGAACATCTTGTGTGGGCTATAAGCTAAAAAGCCCACTTAAGTGTATGCGGCCCATATCTTATAATATGCCAAAATCACTTAAGCGCGTGGTACCTTACCATATTTCGTATTCTACTTAAGTACACCGTACCTTACGATGTTCTATAATTCACTTAAGTGTACCGTACCTTACGGTTTTCCTTAGTTACTCTATCTCTCATCAATCCGTCCTTTTGTGTGTGACCCTGTAGGTTTTCGCGGCATTGGCAATTATATTAAATCACATATTTAACATAATAAACAATGAGCGGTATCTAGCAACACATCACTGCTACCCAAGACATGAAAATGTCATGTGATCTGACAAATCCTTTTGTGATAATACTTATGTATACAATTACCCTTTTGCCCTTATGTCTATATTGAACACAAGGCATAGACCGTGTCATCCTTGTCCAGTTCAATATTTGGCCCATAGACATTTATCCTGTTACGCAGGATGGGCAAATTCCATCTAGGTCACTCATGTCCCTTAGCATGCTTCATGGAGTACCCATCAACTGTCTTTATGGTCATCCAATTACGGATAATGTTTGATCAACAATAAGGCACTCGACTCTACATCTAGGGTCCATAGTGGTTTCAGGTCGAAGGGTGATATACACCACTATCACTGATCGGAAAAATAGCAAGTGTACTATTTTTACCGATGTAGTAATAAGGAGTTTTATTTCCAAGTATCGATCTCAGGGATTGCGTAGGAAATACTTATTTTAATTTGATTCTATCAGAACAAAAAGATAATGGTTTGGTTGTTTTGGAATTTATAATAGTAAACACAAAATTAGTAGAAATAATTGATTAAGATAAAATATGCTAGGGTGAGTGGTTGATTTAACAAGTTATGAATTCAGTCAAGATTTCCTTCATACATATGAAACATTCAATCACCTAACCTCAGAATGTTCTTCTTTAAGTCCTTAATGAAGAAACTATTAAACTACCAATTCTTACTCAAATGTCCATTCAATTAGTCATGGTTTTAATCATAAACAGTATCAAGGTTTACGGTGATTTACAAAAGTTACTAGTCCTAGATGATGCATTCATAAACCCAATTGTGTGAAAACCCTAACAATCACAATCCTGTTATTGAAAGTCATAGATCAATTTGTATTTGTCCGATACAAAAGCATAATAACATCACACAATTGAATTGAATTAAGTAACATGGTAATCAAGAAATCATTTGTTCAAATTCATAACATACGATCACATCAGGACCACCCCCCTAGCATAAGGGGGTTTAGCCTCTCATAGTACTCAAAGAATTCATAATGTAAAGATTAGACATTACAAAGAATTAGGAGGTTTTGATCTTCAATGGTTGATGCCCTTGAATCTCGCCGTCTTAAAATCCCTCGTAGTAGCTATCTTCTCAAATGCAATGTTTTCTTTCGTCCGTCCAAAAGTGCCTTCTCCTTTCTCTTCCAAGCCTTCTTATAGCTTCAGATCAATCTCTTCCAAGCAAAAGGTCAAAACTACCCTTAATGAGCAGAATCGGTTCACAAAGCAAAAGTTAGGGTTTCCAAGCTGCGCCCAATCAACACGGCCGTGTGTCACTACACGGGTGGCCGTGTTGTTCTCCATGATAATTATTTTCAACACAAGCTACAGAGGCAACAACACGGGCCGTGTTCCTCCACACGGGTGCCCGTGTTAATGCACTGTTTTAAACAACACGGCCGTGTGTCACCACACGGGTGCCCGTGTTGATCCCTGTTTTTCTCCTCTCATTTTGCTCTGCCTGATCAACAACACGGGCAGTGTTGTGGCACACGGGTGCCCGTGTTGACATGCTGTTTCTTCATATTTTTGCCTTTCTGAGTATCCATAGCTTCACCATTATTGCTTTTAAACCTGTGCAATGGCCTGTAACAATGACACTACCAAACGAAGCATAAACGAGATCTTTTTGACATAAACTTGTAATCGAATGCAATGCGATACCAAACCAACAAAACATGATAAATGACTCCGAAGCAACTAAAAACAAACATAAATCTTACCAAAGTGATGAAAATACGTCGGATTAACGGTGGGAATTCAATGGAAATGGTGACTGATCACAACCCCAAACTTGTCTCATTGCTTGTCCTCAAGTGATGTATTGAGTCCAAACAAAGGTCACCCCCGAATTCATTTTCCACAATGCAACCTAGTCTTTCACCATTTGTGTTCTTCCTTTCCAATCGAGTTTCAGGTCTCTCCGATTCAGGCAGTTTACCACATTTCCACATCAGAAACCTCTTCACCTGCAAGCTTTTCACACACTCACAATATCTCTCAGGGTTAGGTGTGTACATTCACAGCACAGTATGCAATACCAAACTCTTAACTTTGAATACATTCTAATGTCACTACCACAGCAGATTCCACATACTTTTCGAGGTCTTTTGGGTTGTAACGGGGCTTGGGTACGGTGGGATAAACAAAAAAAATGGATAACAAAGGGTTTTAAACTCGGTAGTCATGTTGTGTGATTTTTCTTTCTCTTTCTCTCATGCATCACGTATACTCTGGGGGTTAATTTCACTCTTTTGACTCTTTTTCTACTCAAATTTTTCGAGCATTTTATGTGTGTTAGAGTCTTAAGTCTCGGTAAGTGCATTTTTCTCTTTTGTTTTTCTTTTCTCTTTTTTTTTCTTTTTTTTTCTTTTACAGAACATACATACTCTTTTTCTTTTTGTATGATCTCTTATTATGCACTTGCCTTCTCTTTCAAGATTTCCACCCCAAACTTAGTTTTATTGCACATCTTGCAATTCACACAATCATACCGAGTTATGGAAAAATGAATGATTAAAAGTTAACAGGGGGTTTATGATGAATAATGCTTAATAGTTAACAGGGGGTTTATGATGAATAAAATGGCTAAGGCTCAACGGGGTTCACGAAGGGAAACATACAGATAGATGGTTAGAAAGGCCCTGGCTAAACAAACAACTTGCCTCAGTGTGTGTTATCATGCTGTGACGTGTCAACAAGGCATACGCAAAATCAAAGTGATAAAGTCATACCTGGCTGAATTCTCATGCTGATATTTAGTGTTTGGCTTTTTGTGATCTCACCATGTTGGTTAGCTTGCAAGCTCTGAAGTCTCCTCGTGTTATGTGGTTCTTTTCTGACTTGGTCTTTCCATACCGCTCTCTTGGTCCGGTGTCCCCAAATTGTGTTCGACTTCTTTTCTCAAGGTTGCATCAACTTCCAGGGTGCCTTATCAGCCTAAGTTTGAGGGGTGTCATTCATCCACTACCATTGATCCCGGGCTCGTCCAACCGTTTCTCATCACTCTATACACATAGTAGGTCCAAAAGAAAACAAACAAAATAAACAAAAATACTAATATACCGATAACATAACAAAAACAAAACAAATTGCAAGAAAATAAAAACATGAAAGGAGAAAAACCCCCCCACACTTGAACTAAACATTGACCTCAATGTTTAAATCCAAACACGAAGGGGACTTACAGTGATCACTGTTGCGGAGGAGGCGGAGGATCGTGTGGGAAATGCAACATCAGACGTTGCATCATGGCTTGCATGTCATCCATGACTATCCCTTGTCGGAACAGTTCCACACTCTGTCTATCTAATTCCGCACCTTGTCTGGTCTGCTCGGTGGGGAGAGTTCCCATCTCAGTCTGGATCCAACCCCACTGGTTCTGAGACATAAAGGAGGATCCTTCACCATGGAGGTTCGAATCATGTGGGGGTGGCATACCGTGGGTAGCTGGCCTCTCATCTTCCTCCATGTCCTCACCTGAAAGGTCAAGGTCAAACTGAGCATCTTCCCCTACAGCTTGGGCTGAACCTGTGTACAACCAGTTAGCAACATTGGCAATGCTAATGGACCCAGGTGCTGGTAGTGCGAGCACTTCCACATTGTGAATCATCAGAGCGTAATGAGTCGGCCTAATGGCAATCATTTGCTGATTGACTAGAGTGTGCATGTCAATCTTAGTCTTGCCCATCACTGCAGTGTCTTCCAGCAAGAGTTGATCATACCCAAAGTGGCCCGCAATCTGCGTGATCATACCACCCACAGAAATATCACCAGTAGTTGCGTGGCCAACCTGTTTCAAATGATTGGCGGCGAAAGCCGCTGCATTGATTCGCTCATTATGGGCCATGCAATAAAGAAAAAATAACTCTCTCTTAGCAGCGACCCCGATACTATCACCCCGTCCGAACAAGGTGTATGCTAACCCTTTTTGTGCATACCTGAAGCACGGGTTATGAATTTCAGAAGCTTTTCCCGAGCTAGGGTTATATCCAGTTTTACCTGTAATAGCCTGCCAGAAATCAATTGCATAAAAAGTGTCCGAAGGGGTTCCGGGTCTAGATACCGGAAGTCTCAGAATACTCCCAAGTTCCTCAACAGATAATTCGTGATCTTCATCAAACAAGCGGAAAGTAATTTGACCATAAAATTCCATCTCCGAACCTGTCCACCTTCTCCTCATCTTGAACTCAACCGTACTTAAGAATTCAAGGGTGATACGAGCGAAGGTCGGTGCTTCGAATTGCATGAATTCCAGCATACCGATGTTGTGAAACATGCGGTGCACCTCTTCCTTTAAACCTAACTCATCCAGTGTAGCATCACACATATATCGTGTCGGAATGAGCTTACGTTTAGCGAGAATCACATACCTCTCTTGATGATTTGGTTGGTCAAACAAAATGCCATGAGGATTCGTAGAGCGTCTAACCCGTTGCTTCGGTCGAGAAGACGTGGCTACATCCTTCTCCTTGCTTATACGCTTTGGGGGCATAATGGTACCTGAATTTTTTTTCTCAAAATCCAAAGAACAGGTTAGTGAAAACTGCCACCGTCACTGTGTAGAGGACGGCGAGAGGAACGATTTTTGTGAAGGTGAGATGAGGTTAAAGTGAGTGGAGCTATGAGAAAAGTGAAGCTTAATTTGATGGAGGCTAGGTTAACAATGGAGGAAGAGGGAGAGAGAGGTTTCAAAAATCAGAAAAAGTGAGAATGAGTGGTGGGGAAGAGATGTAATAGCAAGTGGGGCCCAACAATGAAAAGACCCAAAATCACAAAATTTCAAAAATTTACCCGTTACAAACAACACGGCCGTGTTCCTGCACACGGGCGCCCGTGTTAATCCACTGTTTTAATTAACACGACCGTGTGTCACCACACGGGCGCCCGTGTTAATCCACTGTTTTAATTAACACGGCCGTGTGTCACCACACGGGCGCCCGTGTTAATCCACTATTTTGATTAACACGGCCGTGTGTCACCACACGGGTGGCCGTGTGTCACCACACGGGTGGCCGTGTGGATGCCCTATTTTCCTCAATTTCTGAATTCTGCAATGCTTCTTAGGTCTGGCATCCTTTCGCTGAGACGTGATTATGACTATACTCTTCAAGTTCCACTCCTTACCTGTAACAACGTTTCATACCCATACAGAAAAGAAAAGAAACAAAACAAAATAAGTTAACAATCGAACACATGGGTTGCCTCCCACGAAGCGCTTCGTTTAACGTCGCATGGCTCGACGGTTGCCCACCTCATTAGGCGAGGCGCATATGGTCAATCAATCCAGGCTGTCGGCCTCTGTAATAGGGTTTCAGCCTCTGGCCATTCACCTTGAATATATCTCCATTGTTTTGGTTCTTAATCTCTATTGCTCCATGGGGAAAAACCTTATGCATGACAAATGGCCCGGACCATCTTGACTTTAATTTCCCAGGAAACAACTTGAGCCTCGAATTGAACAACAATATCAGTTGTCCTTCCCAGAAATCTTTCCTGATGATTCTCTGATCATGCCACTTCCGTGTTTGCTCCTTGTACATCTTTGCATTCTCATATGCATGATTACGAAATTCTTCTAACTCGTGAAGTTGAAGAATTCGAGATTCACCAGCTTTTGCAAGATCACAATTTAAGAACTTGGATGCCCAAAAGGCTTTGTGCTCTAATTCCAGAGGAAGATGACACGCCTTACCATAAATCAGTTGATACGGAGACATGCCAATTGGGGTTCTGAAAGTGGTTTGGTACGCCCATAACGCGTCATCTAATTTGATTGCCCAATCTTTTCTTGAAGCACTCATTGTCTTTTCCAAAATTTGTTTAATTTGCCGATTAGACACTTCAACTTGCCCACTCGTTTGGGGATGATATGGTGTGGCAATCTTGTGCTTCACATTATATTTCTTCAATAAGTTCTCCATGAGCTTATTCAAGAAATGTGTTCCTTCATCACTGATAAGTGCTCTAGGCACACCAAACCTTGCGAAGATGTTTTGTTTGAGAAAGTTTACCACTACTCTCGCATCATTAGAAGGGAGGGCTACGACTTCCACCCATTTGGAGACATAGTCCACAGCCACCAGAATATAATTTTTTCCAAATGAGGGTGGAAATGGCCCCATACAGTCTATCCCTCAAACATCGAATAATTCCACTTCAAGCATGCCCTTTTGAGGCATCTGATTCCTCCTAGAAATATTTCCTGTCCATTGGCATCTGTCACATTCCTTCACAACGACTTGGGCATCCTTAAACAACGTGGGCCAGTACAACCCTGATTGGAGGACTTTTGCGGCTGTCCCGTCTCCACTAAAGTGTCCCCCATAATCTAATTCATGACATGCCTTTAAGACTTCATTTTGTTCTTCCTCAGGGACACATCGACGAATTAGTCCGTCTACCCCTTTCTTATACAAGAATGGTTCGTCCCACAAATAAAACCTGCAATCATGAAGAAACTTTTTCTTTTTGTTATAATCAAAGTCGTCAGGAATTATACCACCTACCAGGTAGTTTGCGTAGTTAGCAAACCAAGGAACACCCACCACCGCGAGGATTCTTTCATCTATAAACTCGTCCTTTATGGGATGTTCCTCTTCAGTCTCTTTAATCAGAGACATTCGAGACAGGTGGTCAGCAACGGTGTTTTCACATCCCTTTTTGTCTCGAATTTCAAGGTCAAATTCTTGCAACAGCAAGATCCATCTGAGCAGCCTTGGCTTCAAGTCCTGTTTAGAAAAAAGATATTTCAACGCAACATGGTCAGTATAAACAATTACCTTTGTTCCCAACAAGTATTGCCGAAATTTGTCAAAGGCATAAACCACAGCCAGTAACTCCTTCTCTGTGGTTGCATAATTCATCTGGGCTGGATTCAACACATGGCTAGCATAGTAGATGACGTGGAGGCGTTTGTCTTTTCTTTTCCCCAAGACTGCCCCTACTGCTATATCGCTCGCATCGCACATTATCTCAAAGGGTAGAGACCAGTCAGGCGAGATCACTATAGGAGTAGACACCAATTTATTTTTCAGAGTCTCGAAGGCTTCGTTGCACTTTTTGTCAAACAGAAACGAAGTATCCTTCACAAGCAGGCTAGTCAAAGGTTTTTCGATCTTGGAGAAATCTTTTATGAACCTACAATAGAATCCTGTATGTCCCAAGAAACTCCGTATACCTTTCTCATTCACAGGATGAGGGAGATTGGCGATTACTTCCACTTTTGCCTTGTCAACTTCTATCCCTTGATGGGAAATTTTATGACCTAGCACTATCCCTTCTCTCACCATGAAGTGACACTTTTCCCAATTCAGAATTAGATTGGTTTGTTGACATCTTTCCAGCACAAGTGAAAGATTATACAAACAATTTTCGAAAGAAGATCCAAAAACCGAAAAATCATCCATAAACACCTCCATATGCTTCTCAAGCATATCGGAAAATATGGATGTCATGCACCTCTGAAATGTCGCAGGTGCGTTGCATAAACCAAATGGCATTCTTCTATAAGCAAAGATTCCATACGGGCATGTGAACGCTGTTTTTTCTTGATCCTCAGGTGCCACAACAATTTGGTTGTACCCTGAGTACCCATCCAGAAAACAGTAGAAATCATGACCTGTCAATCTTTCCAACATCTGATCGATAAAAGGTAAAGGAAAATGATCCTTCCTTGTAGCAGTGTTCAGTCTTCTATAGTCTATGCAAACTCTCTAACCTGTAACAGTACGGGTGGGGATCAACTCATTTTTCTCATTTTTTATCACAGTTGTCCCTCCCTTCTTTGGTACCACATGAACTGGGCTCACCCACGAACTGTTAGATATTGGGTAAATTAACCCCGCATCTAAAAGTTTCACAACCTCCTTGCGAACAACTTCTTTCATAGCTGGATTCAGTCTTCTCTAAGGTTGGACGACCGGTTTCTGATTATCCTCCATCAAAATCTTGTGCATACACATCGTCGGGCTGATTCCTTTCAAATCGTCCATCGCCCACCCAATAACACCCTTGTATTTCTTTAGGACTTTGATTAGCTCTCCTTCTTGGGTCTCTCTCAAACCTGAATTGATGATTGTTGGACATTTTTCCTCATTGTCAAGAAAGACATATTTGAGATGTTCTGGTAATTGTTTCAACTCTATCCCCTTTTTTATATCCTGTTTCGATTCTGAAGATGTTTTAGGTCGAAGCTCCTCCCACCGTTGCGGTCGGGAACGAACCCAAGGCGGTTGTTCCTTTAACATCGCTACCACTTTGGATTCTTTCTCATCAATTCCTTCAGTATCCTCAATGATAGATAAACTCAAAACTCTCTCCAACGGAATCCTGGGTGTTGTGATTTGCATAGATTGAGCAAAAACAGTATCTAACATTTCAATATTCTTACTCGCCCCTTCGTCATCCTTGAATTTCATAGTATCCCTCACATCAGTTTTGAGCTTTTCATCATATACTTTGAGGGTCATGGTTCCTTCCTCAATATCTATCATGCATCTTCCAGTTTTCAGGAAAGGTCTTTTCAAGATGAGAGGAATCTCCTCATCTTCCGGCATCTCGAGTTTCACAAAATCCATCGGGAATACAAATTTATCAATCTTCACCAGCACATCTGTTGCTATACCATAGGGTCTCTTCATAGAATGATCCGCAAACTGCAGTGTCATGCGAGTATCCTGCACCTCCCCTAACTCAAGTTTTTTGTAAATTGAGAGGGGCATTAGACTAACACTTGCTCCCAAATCGATCAGTTCCTTTTTGAATGACCTGTCTCCAATGGTACAAGGAATAGTGACTGCACCTCTATCTTTTTTCTTCATCGGAATTTTTAGGCCCTACAAAATAGCACTACAAGTTTCAGTTAGCATGACTGGCTCGCTGTCGATCGACCTTTTCTTTGATATGATGTCTTTCATGAATTTGGCGTAGATCGACATCTGTTCCAGAGCTTCAGCAAAAGGTATGTTGATCTCGAGCTTCTTGAATAATTATAAGAATTTCTCAGAATTTTTTTCATGGAGATCTTTCTTCTTTGTTCTTGTCGGAAAAGGAAGAATGATCTTTGGTTTTTGTTTCTCTTGCTGGCTTGTCGGCTTGACCACCACTTCTTCAGTTTGTTTTGGCTCTTCTCTAATCTCCAAGTCAACTTCCAACAATCCATCTTCTTCAACCTGTTCGACAACTTGTGGTTCCTTAGCCTTTCCTTTTCTGGTGACCACAACTTTAATGTGACTTTGATCACGGGGATTAACGATTGTCCCACTAGGAAGCGTGCCAGGTGCATGGGAGTTTGAGGCTAACTGTTGGGCGATTTGACCCATCTGAATTTCAAGATTTTTTATGGATGCTGTAGTGTTCTTCTGATTATTTCGAGTCTCCTCTTGGAATTGAATGTTGTGAGCTGCCATCTTTTCAATTGCGATCTCCCAATCTGCCTTCTTAGGTACCTGTTGTTGCTGATATTGATTTTGATATTGACCCTGTGCCTGTTGTTGCACGTTCCCTCTTTGATCTTTCCATGCAAAGTTGGGATGATTTTTCCACCCCGGATTGTATGTGTTGGAGTAGGGATTATTCTGCTTTAAAAATTTTATATCTTCGATCTGTTGCGGTGTCGCAAAGCAATGAACATTATTGTGAGGTCCATTGCAAATGTCACACACTTCACTCGGTGCCTGTTGCACTTGAGCCACTTTCTGAGCACCTATGTTTAGTGCTTTCAACCTTTTCTCTACCTCCACAGCAACAGCTTCTTCAATTTTCACCTGCTTGTTTGTTTCAAGCTTCAAGTCAATAACTGCAGATTTGCTTGATACCCTGTCATATAACTCTAAATGCTCGTTCGAGGCAATAACTTCAATTATCTTCTTCATACCGGTGGCTGTTGCAAAGTTGGCTGAGCTACCAGCTGCTGAATCAAGGATTTGTCTCGTTTGAATTCGAAGACCATTGGCAAACATTTGCATTTGTTCAGTTTCATCCATGTTGTGAGTAGGACAAGCCACTAGGATTCTCTTGAATCGTTTGTAGGCATCTCCTAGTGACTCACCCTCCTTCTGTTTGAAGTTTAGGATCTCATATCTTTTCCGCAATGACACGGATGCGGGAAAATACTCCTGCAAGAATGCTGTTTCCATGTGCTCCCATGTAGTGATACTACCAGCAGGTAAGGAATAGAACCACTCTTCAGCCTCATCTGCTAAAGTGAATGGGAACATCCGAAGTCGGACTGCTTCTTCGCTATGTCCAAGCATTTTCAGTGTTGTGCTCATGGTTAAAAATCTTTGCAGATGCTTGTTGGCATCTTCATTCACTCTTCCAGAGAAGGACCGTCTTTCGAGTTGATTAATGGTGCTGGGATGCAGCTGAAATTGTTCCACATTGACCGGTTGGTTGACAATTGTCATACGACCACCCGGGGTGTTGGTTCCACCATAGTCACCGAGGAGTCTCTCTGGTGGTGGTGGATTAGCAGCCATGATTTCAGGAACTGTTTCCGCGTCTGAATCTGAACTCTCTGAGTGCACTAAAACAACTTCTCCCTCCGCTTTCTCTGCTAATTCCAGTTTCTTTCTCTTAGCTTGTCTTAGTCTAGTGCGAAGAGTTCTTTCTGGATCTGCGTCAAAAGGAAAATCCGTTGAGGCCTTACCTCACATAAACAAGTTAGACAAAGATTAGAATTGAATAATAAAATTGTCACCGATAAAATTTTGGTTGACGAGCAACAAAATTTCAATAGAATAAAAATTAAAATATGTAGTTTGGCAATCCCTGGCAACGGCGCCAAAAACTTGAACGGAAAAATAGCAAGTGTACTATTTTTACCGATGTAGTAATAAGGAGTTTTATTTCCAAGTATCGATCTCAGGGATTGCGTAGGAAATACTTATTTTAATTTGATTCTATCAGAACAAAAAGATAATGGTTTGGTTGTTTTGGAATTTATAATATTAAACACAAAATTAGTAGAAATAATTGATTAAGATAAAATATGCTAGGGTGAGTGGTTGATTTAACCAGTTATGAATTCAGTCAAGATTTCCTTCATACATATGAAACATTCAATCACCTAACCTCAGAATGTTCTTCTTTAAGTCCTTAATGAAGAAACTATTAAACTACCAATTCTTACTCAAATGTCCATTCAATTAATCATTGGTTTTAATCATAAACAGTATCAAGGTTTACGGTGATTTACAAAAGTTACTAGTCCTAGATGATGCATTCATAAACCCAATTGTGTGAAAACCCTAACAATCACAATCCTGTTATTGAAAGTCATAGATCAATTTGTATTTGTCCGATACAAAAGCATAATAACATCACACAATTGAATTGAATTAAGTAACATGGTAATCAAGAAATCATTTGTTCAAATTCATAACATACGATCACATCAGGACCACCCCCCTAGCATAAGGGGGTTTAGCCTCTCATAGTACTCAAAGAATTCATAATGTAAAGATTAGACATTACAAAGAATTAGGAGGTTTTGATCTTCAATGGTTGATGCCCTTGAATCTCGCCGTCTTAAAATCCCTCGTAGTAGCTATCTTCTCAAATGCAATGTTTTCTTTCGTCCGTCCAAAAGTGCCTTCTCCTTTCTCTTCCAAGCCTTCTTATAGCTTTAGATCAATCTCTTCCAAGCAAAAGGTCAAAACTACCCTTAATGAGCAGAATCGGTTCACAAAGCAAAAGTTAGGGTTTCCAAGCTGCGCCCAATCAACACGGCCGTGTGTCACCACACGGGTGGCCGTGTTGTTCTCCATGATAATTATTTTCAACACAAGCTACAGAGGCAACAACACGGGCCGTGTTCCTCCACACGGGTGCCCGTGTTAATGCACTGTTTTAAACAACACGGCCGTGTGTCACCACACGGGTGCCCGTGTTGATCCCTGTTTTTCTCCTCTCATTTTGCTCTGCCTGATCAACAACACGGGCAGTGTTGTGGCACACGGGTGCCCGTGTTGAGCTGCTGTTTCTTCATATTTTTGCCTTTCTGAGTATCCATAGCTTCCCCATTGTTGCTTTTCAACCTGTGCAATGGCCTGTAACAATGACACTACCAAACGAAGCATAAACGAGATCTTTTTGACATAAACTTGTAATCGAATGCAATGCGATACCAAACCAACAAAACATGATAAATGACTCCGAAGCAACTAAAAACAAACATAAATCTTACCAAAGTGATGAAAATACGTCGGATTAACGGTGGGAATTCAATGGAAATGGTGACCGATCAATCACCATGAGAATAACTTATGACACTTTGCATAACATTCTATATAGTATTCTCATAGTGGGTCAATCCAGTATAAATATTACTCTTAATATTCATACCTATGTTTAAGACTTGATAACTCCTTATCCATGATCCATGAGATGTGCTCATCGGTCTATATATATAATACTCTTAATGCTTTAATGTTACCCCACTTCACAATAAAGCTCGACTACGGATACTTTAAGAATAGTGTCCTTTTGTTTAATGTGATCTCATGATTAAGTCACACTTGATACATTAAACGGACTAGCTATTCTAGCAACTTTATTAAACAAACATAATAAAGAAAAAGCCTTTTATTATTAATAAATAATTCGATACAAGTACCAAAAGTATTGGCCTCTAGGGCTTACACCAACATGACAACCACAACATATATCCATAACTCACAACATCAAATCATCATCACATAACATCATTTATGCATAATATATTAATTTATCAACAACATTCATGAATTAATGTTAATTCACTAATGCATATCAACATTTATTGCAAACTCACAATTCATCAACAATTAATCATATACTTATTTAATAACATTTAGAGCATATTAATTCATGCCCAACACATCAATCCCCATAAAACAACATCAAATAATTATCGAGTTTAGAAACAACATTGAAAATATGAATCAACGCGTCAAAAGCTGACCACTCCGACCATGGCAGTCTGTTCCAGGGCCATGACGGTCATCATGGGGATGAAGACCATCACGTCATTCCTCCACTTCATTCGTCATCACTCACCTCGTTCGTCATCCCTCAAGAGACCCTGACGATCTTCCTATCATTCAACTGATAGGAGTCGTCCTTTTTAAACATGTTGATGGGTTACCGTCACGCAGGTGACAGTCGTCACCCCTGTGCAGAATGCAGAAACATGTTTTTTGTCATTGGAGCCCATTTGAAGCTCTGATTTCACACCGATAACACTCAAGTCTCCCAAAAACGAATTATACATCAACTATAACACAAGGACATGTTAATTTCACACATATTCCCAATTAATTTCATTAATTTATCATGAATTAAGATCATGCTCATGAAAACTCAACCACACCAATTAGCAACAACAATTTGCAGATTTTACATACTTTCATCAGGCATTAATTTAACATTATTTAATACATGAATTTCACACCGCAATGAACATTCAAAACAAATTCATTACAATTTTGTATTGCACATACATATACATCATCAATTGGGGAAAATGAGAGAAAACCTAGAGAACGATTAACGAATCCTCACTACCCTTTCATGAAATTAACACCCTTAATTGAGTAGTTCTCCCCCTAACATCATATTTCCAACAAAAGTACTCTAGCTATGACTTCCTCTTTCTCTTCCTCAACCATTGCTCTTGCCATCCAAAAATATTTTCTCAATTTCTCACATACTGCTCAAACCTTCTTAAACTCTCTAATCTGATCACATAATAAATTTATTTTACCTAATTTCAGCTTACTAATAATTCCCCATTGGCCCAAGTTACATCTATTTCTCACCACTTACACCATAATTTCTCATAATTCCATTTCTCTCAAATCTCACTATTTGACATTTTCTATTTATTTAATTAATATTCTACTATTTAAATTAAATAAATCATTTAAAATTATAATAGCCCCTAAACCCCACATACCACATGTTATCACCAAATAAATAATTAAAACATATTAAATCATTTAAATAATAAAGTAAAGCAACACAATTCCATTAAATAAATTAATAAAATTCAGGGTGTTACACTTTGTGATTGAGCAATTGTAATCAGTTTGGGTATAGTGAAAATATCTTGAAAGTACAAGAGGATTGGACTATTCTCGATTTGTGGGAGGAACTAGGATAACTGCTTATGTCTCTTATTCTTTCCCTTCTACCTCTGATTTTCTTTATTCCTCTACTAAGCACTTTACTCTAATTCATATTCTAGACCTTGTGTTCAAAATCTGATAAGAGATTATCATAAAAGAAAAATAAAGCTAACATAATTCAACCCCCTTCTTGAGTTTTTGTCACCTTCAACGTTCACAATAAATAGCCAAGCAATTTATCCCTTTGGTCATCCAACTTCATGAGGTATACAATATTTGCCTAAGCAAGCTAATTTTAGGGTCTCTTTAGAAGAATCTAGGTTTTTCCTCTGTCTCCCTTAGAGCCCATATCCCTGGGAAAACATTTAATTCATGGTCCCATGTGGCTCCTACAAGTCTGGCTTAATGCCACTTTTGAATCTACCCTACAAGCCACCATTCCAGTTGACCTGGTGAAGCAAATAGAAAGTAGACGGGTTGAAGGCACCAGACTTTCCTTGCTTACTCTGCCACATTGAACTCACTCTCTTTGACATGTTCATAAACTATGTTAGATTCATGATCATCTTTCAACATAAGTAACTTTTTCCTTTTTATTATATTTGTTCTACCTAACCTTCTCAGGCTTCAAACGTTCGACTTGTTGAACCTTGTCTTCCAGTTAGGTCATGTCCCTTAAATGTTGGGTATCCAACTTCTTCCTAATGGAGTAATGTAAATATCCTGCCACCATCTCGACTAAATCATGTCCAGACCCTTGAGTAAAGCATTTTGCCTTCAACAACCTAAATCTATTGAGATAGTCCTCTACTGATTTGACAAAATTTTGATTCACACTAGCTAACTCTTTAAGGCTAATCTTTGATTTCCCCATATAGAATTATTTGTGAAAAACTATCTCTAGTTGAATCCATTACATATGGAATACGCAGGGAGTGTGGTAAACCACATGAAGGAATTTTTGGCTAGAGAATTGGGGAATTATTTCATCCTCAGATTCTTATTGTTTTCCATATCGCCAACCTTAGTCTGATATTAGTGATGTTTTGGACTAACTTGGTCTACATCATGGTTTCTATTCACCAAAACTATCTCAGTGCCATTTTGGAATGCGTTGCCTTTGACTACCCTAGGTGTGGGTGGTTTGACAGGTATAATTTGTTATGGTGTCAGATTATTAGGAACTGGATGGATGGGAACTTGAGGAGCACCAAAGAAATCAATAATTCGACTCATTTGATGTGCCAATTGCTGGTAACTATGATTGGTGTTTTGAATTAAGGGATTAAACATTGTACCAATTTATTGTGTTAGCATATTAACCATGTCATGGTTACTTTCATCTATCTACTATCTCACAGATTAGAAGGAACTAGTGGTTAATGATGGCATAACTTAAGGGAGATATCCTAACCCTCCTTGAGGTTGCGCCATTCGACAAGGGTTACTTATAGTAGATCCTGATGCTAAATATGGATTGTTAGAGGATACAACAACATGTCATAAGGTTATTCTATACCAACAGGGGGTAGTGTAAAATTCAAAAGAAAGTGAGGCCTTTGGTATCTTATATTCTGTGTAACCCTAAGGGTAGTCGGAACACTAGACAGTGAAATCGCCACTTATGGTGATATAATCGGACACTTGACTTATGACATTAGGATTTTCTCCAACAGAAGTTAAAGTTCCTGCATTACCAACACTCGATCTGACTGGTTGTTCTTCTGGGTTTGAAGCATTGTTCTGGCGAGAGGGTTTGTTTTTTGTAGGATGATTCATTTAAGGAATAGTTCTACTACTTCTCATACGCATATAAACTCGATAAACGAAGACATTTCATACATGAAGAACAAAAATGGACAATAAAAACACAACATTTTTCTTCAAAAGTTAAAACTTTTTTTTAGACAAAATGGTCCCACCAGGTATACCAATTTGTTTACTAGTATTTTTAGTAAATAATCACGAGTTTGGTTCACCTAAGAGATTAAACTAAAAAAATCTCAAAGACAACTTGTGTAGAAAGAAATGCAAAGAAAAAATGTTTGTGATTGAAAATTAAGTGCTTGTATGTCAATGAAACTTAATATAATTTCTAATTGCAATAAACTTTGGACAAAAAAAATTTGGGTACTAAAGCTTAAGAGAAGTGGAAATCAACATTGATTTATACAAGGTACTAGACTGATATCTATGGCAACGTATAGAATGTCTCCAACAGAGGTAGATGAATTTAAGAAGCAATTGGAAGATTTACTTGAATAGAAGTTCATCCGGTGTTATTAGTGAAAAAGAAGGATGGCGGTATGGGATTATGTATAGATTACCTTTAGGTCAATAAGGTTACTATAAAGAATAAATATCCACTTCCTATAGTTGATGTCCTTATGGACCATCTAGTGGGAGCATGTGTGTTTAGTAAGATTGACTTGAGGTCGGGGTATCTTCAAATAAGAGTGAAAGATAAAGGTATTTCTAAGATTACCTTTAGAACTCGGTCTGGTCACCATGAATATTCGGTGATGCCATTCAGAGTTTTTCACGCGCCTAGTGTATTTATAAAGTATATGAAGATAGCTTTTCACCTGTTCTTGGATAAGTTTGTTATGGTATTTATTGATGATATTCTTAGTTACTCTAAATCAGATGAAGAGCATGCATAACATCTATGTATTGTACTTCGGGTTTTAAAAGGAAAGAAGGTGCTTGTGAAACTATCTAAATGTGAGTTTTGGTTGTGGAAAGTCAGCTTCTTGGGTCATGTTTTTAACGCGCCTGGTGTATTTATAGAGTATATGAAGATAGATTTTCACCTGTTCTTGGATAAGTTTGTTATGGTATTTATTGATGATATTCTTAGTTACCCTAAATCAGATGAAGAGCATGCATAACATCTATGTATTGTACTTTAGGTTTTAAAAGAAAAGAAGTTGCTTGTGAAAATATCTAACTGTGAGTTTTGGTTGTGGGAAGTCAGCTTCTTGGGTCATGTGATTTTCAGTGACGGTGTAGAGGTGGATCCTTCGAAAGTTGATGCAGTGTTACAATGGGAGGCTCCGAAGACGATTACTGAGATCATAAACTTTTTTGGCTTGGCTGGTTATTATCATAGATTTATTGAGGGTTTCTTTCGTATGGGATCTACAATATGAATAAAATTTTCAAGCTTTGAAGGAGAAGTTGACAACTACACTAGCGTTGGTTCTACCTAATCCTACATAACTGTTTATTGTTTATTATGATGCATCTAAGATGGGTTTAGGTGGATACTTATGCAGAATGGGAAGGTGGTGGCTTATGCTTCTCGACAACTGAAGATTCACGAGAGAAATTATCCTACTCATGATTTAGAGTTAGTTGCAGTTGTTTTTGTTCTGAAGATTTAGAGGCACTACTTATATGGTTCCATATTTGAAGTTTTCAGTGATCACAAGAGTTTGAAGTATCTCTTTATTCAGAAGGAGATTAACATGAGACAAATGAGATGGTTAGAATTTCTGATGGTTAGAATTTTCCTCGAATTGTGAATAAAAAAAGGTTAATGGAAATCCCAAAGATGGTAAGATCCTGAAGAGTGGAATTCAGTGACTTCCCCAAGCCAGATTTTCTTTTACAGCTGTCTCCCCAACATCAGATTGCAATAACGGTAGAATCTCTTCCAGCATCTCTATCTTGTTGAGATTAGCCGAGTATCTGGTTGAACTGTGTTATCAGTCTCACGCCTTTGTGTTTGTTTTGTCAGCATAATCATATGCATGTGCATATCATCATGATGTTTATTTGCATATTTTGCATTTTTGCAAAAAAAATCCTCACCACTCTCTGGAACTTTTCTCCCCGCAGAGTGTGTGCGTCCTCTCTCCAATAGAGTGTAAACCTTAAGCAGAAAGATTTTATCCTTTCTAATTCCCCACTGAGTCTGATCCTCGTGGAAGATTTTGCTTTAGTTCTCCTCTCTAGTTCATTATCTGGATGTGATCAATCCCTCATTGAGTTCATGCCTTCATTGGATTGAGTCCTCTTTGACCACTTCTCTCCAGTTCATTCCTGGTCTGAACTTTGGTCCCCCTCTGATTGGTTACCTTTGTTATGTTATCACTTGGCTGGTAGTTGGTGATCATTCTGTTTGAGCTCATTACCTTTGTTAAGCTATCACTCGGCTGATAATAGGTAATATTCTTTTTACCTCTGATTGGTTACCTTTGTTAAGCTATCACTTGGCTGGTAGTTGGTGATCATTATGTTTGAGCTCATTACCTTTATTAAGCTATCACTCGATTGATAGTAGGTAATATTCCTTTTAGCTCTGATTGGTTACCTTTGTTCAACTATCACTTGACTGGTAGTTAAGGATCATTCTATTTGAGTTTATTACCTATGTTAAGCTATCACTCAGCTGATGGTATGTAATATTCCTTTTACCTCTGATTTGTTACCTTTGTCAAGTTATCACTTGGCTAGTAGTTGGTGATAATTTTGTTGGAGCTTATTAGCGTTGTTAAGCTATCACTCAGCCGATAATAGGTAATATTCCTTTTACCTCTGATTGGTTACCTTTGTTAAGCTATCACTTGGTTGGTAGTTGGTGATCATTTTGTTTGAGCTTATTACCTTTGTTAATCTATCACTCGGTTGATAGTTAGGTAATATTCCTCTCCTGATGGAGTCGGGATTTTCCACTCTTGTTAATTGCTTTTCCCCGATGAAGTCTTTCTTTGATAAGTTTCCCTCGTTGGATCTTTTGTTCGTTTTCTAACCATGCATCGGTTATTTTCGAGCTCTTATTTTTTTTCCTGCGGAACTTTGTTTGTCCCCAGCTGGGTACCCCTTCGGAATATGTCTTTCCCCTGCGAAATTTCAGTCTCCTCTCTTCTCTAGCAGTTCTTTGTCTCTTGTAGGCTCTATATTCCTCACAATAGATGCTTGTTCTCATTCATAGAATATCATAAACATCTTGCGATATCTTATGGCAAAAAATTAGGTCTTGAATATTTAAGTCTCTCCAATCTTGTCAAGACGAAGATTTCAGCCTTCATATCTCCAAATTGAAGAAACTTAAATAGGGGCATCTGTCATACTCTAATTTTTAACCCTAAGATCTAACATCTTATTTGCATCTTTTGCATACAAACAAGGTCACACTTGGTCCTTCCCTCATCCATCTTTGGGTTTACTTCTTGCAGGGATCACCAAGTACCTCATTGTTGGTTTGTTTTACCTTTTTGTGTTTACATGATTGATTGCTTACCTAACCACTAATAAAAATACCAAAAATATGTCTTATTCCTTAATTTTATTGTGCAAGGTAGGGCTTTTCAATCAAGAGCGTCTCAAAGTTCTATGGCTTTCTTTTCAAACGAAGTCAAAGGTTCATGTGTTTATTTCCATGTCTTCTTCAATAAGCAACTTTAAGCTTTGAGAAATTTAATCAAGAGGAAATCAAAAACACCCTATCTTGAGTTTATATGATCATCCATGTGCTTTGAAGTTCAAAAAAAGTCCAAGTACACAAGCTTGTTCCAAGTGGTTTGACCTAAAAGTCAAAATTTTGAAGTCAAACTTCCAAAGATCACAACTCCTTCAATTCTCAACATTTTTGAATGCCCCTTTTTGTATATGACTCTTGTCAACATCCTCTGCAACTTCTATTTACATGACAAGATCCAATTATGCTTGGAGGATCATCAAAAGTATGGAGATATTAAAGGTCATTTGTGGACTTAGTAAAATTTGACCTATTTTCAAGTGTTTTTTTTGCCAAATTTAAAGGATCATAATTTCTTCAATTTTAAACATATGAAGCTGATTCTTTTTGCACAATACTGTTGGTGATACCCTCTACGAGTTTTCTTCAAGAACCAAGGTCAAATAATGCTTGGAAGCCCATGGAATTCATTGGGACAATATAAGTCATTTTTAGCCATGAAGCACTCAAATTTTATGCTCAAACTTCAACATGCCATAACTTTGTGCTCAAACATATAAATTCAACATGCCATAACTTTGTGCTTAAACATCCAAATTCAAACTTTCTTGGCACATTGTGATCTTGGCCATGATGTTTACACATTGCAAAAAGAATGGGATCAAAAAGCCTCTTGAGTGGGATGCCCTATTGACTTGAACATGGTGACTTGGAACAAAAGAAATCACCATTGCCCAAAATTCGCACATCACTAATCTCAATTCCAAGCCAAATTAGCAAGTGTTTTTGTCTTAAATATGTTTTAGCAAGTCTCAAGAAGTTAGTTGACACTTATAATGCATCATTTGGATGAGTTTTGATGAGTTTCAAGTCACATTTTTCACACACTTGGATCAATTTTTTTTTGCACAAATTTAACATCATTCCATACGTATTTGGATCCTAATTCATTCCCTATAAATAGAGGAAGATATTGCCTTCATTTGCAAGCTTTTGAGAGCCAACAAAACCAAGCTACAACTTGAAATTTTTCCAGAAAATTCAACTATCGTGTTTTGAGTTTCAGCCTGTTTCAATCCATTTTCTTGATTCCATTAGCTCCATCGGAATCCTCTAAAACTTTTTCAACAATTACCAAGTTCTGATACCTCCTGAAGTGCTCTAACCAGATCAAGCTTCATTAACTTCTTATCACCATCTGGACAAGGTAGTTCTGAGCATAATTTGAACTCAAACAAGTTACCACAATGTAGTCCTTCACTCTCTGATGCTTTCCCCTAACTTATCTGGTGTTGATTGATCGTGTTCATCATTTTATTTTATTTTTCGTGGCTTGCTTGTTTCTGAAACTTCTTTGAAATTCCCTATGCTCAGTTCACATAAATGAATTTGGAGTATGAGGCTGAATTCGGGATGATAAGAGGATCACAATGGTGGTAGTCTTGTGTCTTGAATTTACCAAATGATGAAACTCCGGGAGAGCTCACCAGACAAGATGATCGGAGATTTCCTCAGGTGGTCTGAGTTTGAACCAGGCACGTTGGCATTTTGAAATGTTTTGATTGGTTAGATTCAAACTGGATCTTGTGCTTTGCTTACAACATGTTCCATCGTGTCCCTTAACATTTGGAGTGTTGGATATGCCAAGTGAATTAATGAGGCGTGATCCAACGCTCCTGGTTTTTTCTGATTTATTTCTTTTTCTATTCTTATTTTTAAATTATTTTTTCTTTAAAAATTTATAGTAATTTCTTTTTTATCCAAAAAATCCCAAAGTAATTTCTAAAATTCTCTTTTATTTTTCTTCATCTGATTTTTATTTTTTACATTTTATTTTATTGATTTCCTATTTTTCATGAATTTTCTCTTTTCTCCTTTGTTTTAATTGGTTTAAAAATACTTTTCTGCATTTATAAATTCTGAAAAATTCATTATGTGTTTCTCATTTTATTTGCAACCTTCCATAATTTTCTTGACCATTTATTTGGTGTTTTGAGGAACTTTGTGGATTTTCCATTTTATTTCCATTTTAAAAATCATTTAAAAAATACCTTGGAGGCATTTTTATTTTATTTTATTGCATTTTAAATTTGTATGCCCTTGTGGACTTCTGTTGACCTTGGATCATGATGATTTTGACTTCAAGTCTCATCAAACTCAATGGATCTTGGGTGTTGATGGGGTGAAAACCATTATCCACCAAAATGGTTGATTAATTTTGATGATGACTGATCAATTTTTTTATCCAATTTGGATGTGACCTCTCTTGTCCCCTTTTTCTTCATCTCCTTCTTTTTCCCTTTGATCAATTGAATGACTTGTGTTCATCTTGTTCATGATGTGTGGATTGGTACTTGGTGAACATGCATACTTCTGTTTCTCAGCATTGTTATTGTTATTATTTGGTGTGGGTTTATCATCATCATCATCATCATCATCATAATAATAATAATAGTAATAATAATAATAATAATAAAATAATGATGGATATTGAAAAGAACAATACGGATGACTTTTCTTCTTCGTGATGTTCTTTGTTGTGAAAGGAAGATCAACAGGTTTAAGAATAAGAAAGGACATGTTGTGTGTTATGTTTCTTCAAGTTATAGAAATGTTGTGTTATGTTAACTCAAATCCTCCAACGAAATCGTAAATATATTTGTTAGAGTATAACCAATTAAATATTTAGATAATTAAGACATATAACCAATTAAATCTTTAGACAATTATGATATTATATGTCATAACTAAACCAGAAACACATGTAATTGTAAGCAATAATAAGCAACATTTTTTAGTAAAATAAATAGTGGTGGGTAAGAATGAGTGAAGGATGAGGGCATTTTATAGTCAAATATTAACAATTTATTTCATTTGGTCCAATAACTCTAGATATTTTTTTTAGAAAATCTAATATTTTAATATATATATATATATATATATATATATATATATATATATATATATATATATATATATATATATATATATATATATATTTAAAACGGTTTTACAAAATAATATCTAAATACAAGTTAAATATTTTTAATTTTCAAATATGAAAATATCAGTAAAGAAACATGTAGTTATTTTATTTATTTCTTAAATGTTTTAAAATACAAGTTAAATAATTTTAATTATGGACAAAAGAAAAACATTATAGTTTCAAATGTCTTGGTCCGATTAAAAAATACTTGAATGTATATACATTTAAGTTTTAGTATCTTTAGATAATTGTAAATACTATTGCTGTAGCACATAGTATATATATCTTTCAAACGGTTTGGTCCGATTGTTTACTCATATCCTCCCACTAAATTGTAAATACATTTGGTAGAGTATAACCAATTATATCATTAGATAATTAACACATATAATCAATTAAATTTTTCAATAATTAAACATATAACCAATTAAATCTTTAGATAATTTTTAGGACATGATCAAAAAAATCATGTTGTAATATGAGCTAAAATATTATTATTCGAGTTCGATCATGTATGAACTTCGGATTATCCGATCCTAAACGATTTTTTTGTTTGTTATTTTTTATACAAAAATTAAAGTAAAAGCTCCATAATGTTTATTATAAATATAATAAAAAATATATTAATTTAATTTTAATACATTTTTTAGTACTATATTATTTTTTATAAATATTATAATATTCTTTTAAATACAATACATATCTAAATTGTATATAATAATAATCAAATATTTAAAATAAGAGAAATTAATAGAATATGAGGAAATTATGAATTAAATACAAAATAATTGAATATTAATTTGATTATATTAATATATAACATTTAAAGAGAAAGATTGAATATAATAGAGATAAATTTAGTGAAATAAGAAAAATCAATGTGTTGTTTTATAGTGATACAACATAAGTATTATTATAAGTTTTTTAAATTTCGATTTATGCGGACCTAACGGGCTACCGATGGTCCAAATGGGCTAGCTCTAATGGGTAACAGGTTTTTTAGGTCAAGATAAAAAATCTCTAAAAAATATGGGCTCTGATTTTTTAGGTCAAACCCCTATATTTTTCGAGCTTGGCACATTTTGAGGTCAAAGTCCATATGGGTTAGTCCATTTTGACTAATCCCGAAAGTTTTAACCACTCACCATATATAAGCTTCACACGCGCCACTTTCATATATCTTTTTGACTCTCACTATGAATTTATTTTGGAACATTTTAATGACTTAGGCATTTGAGTGCTAACCTTGCAGGTCCACCACAATCTGTTGTACCAGAAGCACTCACCACTACACATGAAGATCTTCTTTCCTATCCACGGTTCCACCATAAAACAGTCGCCCTATCTGCAGAAATCCACATCTAATCTCCCTCGAATCTCCACGAGAAACCATTATTTCTTTTCCGCAATTCAACAAAAGTCGATCTTCTTTTTCGAACAATCAATCAATCTCGTGAAAGTCATGACAACATCAAAATCTACTCGATTAACCGCCAAATGCAATTTAACTACGCCGACTGCCGCAATAGTTAATGCTCCTGGTCCCATGAGGGACGTTCCACTTCCTCCAACGGTTCGAGGATGATCCAGTCTTGGTGACTTCTTCTGTTTTTACTCTTCGGAATCCAGTTTCTCCAACGATCGACCAGAGCATGTTCCAAGTTGTCTCGACCTTTCAAATTTCTCAACAATTACTTCAAGGTCAAACTTCACAGAAACCTCCTATAGGACCATAGATCCCCTGATAAGAGATGATTCAAAGACTCCAAAAACTATATGTAACACCCTAAACGCACAATAAAAAAAGATCTTTTTATTTATAAAATATTGCGGAATATAATAGAATGGATTGTTAGCCTGCGATTTTTGACACTGAGTTAAAGTCACTAGACATGGTTTGGATGAGTCTCAAGAACAAATCCACAAGACTAAGATCACTCTCTTTTCCAAACATATTCTTAATTATTGTATAAATTATGCAGTCGAATAGAGATTTCTACCTACTAACATGGCGCTTTCGATTCACTTGCTAAGTCTTGGATCTTTGCAAAATTTCTAGTCCTTTAGACATCTCGATGTTACACTATGATTTTGACACGAAGTTCTTTGACATAATGTACTTGGAGGTTGCATAGGCATTTCGCAAACGGTTCAAGCCGATTCAAAGATAGTTTAGAGACTGAGACACATGGAGACACGCCTGAGGCTGAAAATACACGTAATAGGGTACGTTTCGAGCATTGAAGAAATGATCGTTGTCGACAGTTATTAATGTAGTAATATATAAACAAACTTCTTGTATATAATTAAAGGTCCGTAATTCTTAACAGAAATTCCTATAGATTTTAAAGTACCTAAGTTATAGAGAGAAACGAGTTAACAAGTATGAATTTGTGCACCATTTAAGTTAAGTCATTTCAATTACAATATTTATTTAATAACATTTTGAGATTTTGAGGGGTCTGGTGTTTTCGGATAGGGCCATCAATTTAGAGATTTTTTAAAAATTAGGGCTTAACTTTTAGATCTCTAAATTTTAGGAGGTTAAAATTTACAGAATAAATGGTACAAAATTTAATTTTAGGGTGAAGTTGTTAAAATGATATTTTTGGGTGTAAAAGTATCTATGAATGTGATGTGTTATTAAGTACTTGTAAAAGTATCTATGAATGTCTTAATCATATAAACTTGTAATACAATCAATAAAATATGTTGAGTGTGCTTGTTAAACTGTGCGGGCAATGTCTGTGGAGTCTATACATGGTGAATGAATGGTATATCAAATAATGCTTGAAAGTGATACTTGAAATAGAATTCTATTCTTTCTACTCAGACTATTTTAATAAGTATGGAGAGCTGGCAAAATTGATTAGAGCTATTGTATCTAGGCAGAATATTTATTTTAATAAGTATTTGTGCTATAAATTCGAAATATGTTTGTTGATCTTAACATAATGTTATGCTTGAAATTTTAGACATTGAATATCGACATTGTATGCTGCATGATGGACATTGTTACTGATGTTTTGAAATGAAGGGGGTTTCATGGATTTTTGTTAGCTAGCTTAATTAAAACATTTTTTTAATGTTGTAATGAGAGTAAAATATTTTGGAAAATTACATTACTAAAAAATTCATCTTTAGTGATCGATTTGGAAATCGAAAAAATTTCAATTTATATAAATATCAAATTAGTCACATAATTTTGATATCTTATAAGTTAAATTGTATTCGTCACGGTCACAAATTAAATTTAGCAATTAAAATTTAGTGATCGAAATTGTTAGTGTTTGAGGCATTTTTAGTAAGGAGAGAAATAAAGAATAAGGAAATAAGAATTGTATTATTTAATTGAATAATAAAATTGAATTATAAAGTGTTTATTAATATACACCTAAGTGATTTGACTATTAAGTAAAATAACAAACTAAGTAACAAACCCTAAATCCTAATTAGCTTTGAACTTGGCCACACAACTCAACTTGAATTATATCTAATATCTCAACATCCCCCATCCCCCTATTGTATCTAGGCAGGATATTTATTTTAATAAGTATTTGTGCTATAAATTCGAAATATGTTTGTTGATCTTAACATAATGTTATGCTTGAAATTTTAGACATTGAATATCGACATTGTATACTGCATGATGGACATTGTTACTGATGTTTTGAAATGAAGGGGGTTTCATGGATTTTTGTTAGCTAGCTTAATTAAAACATTTCTTTTTAATGTTGTAATGAGAGTAAAATATTTTGGCAAATTACATTACTAAAAAATTCATTTTTAGTGATCGATTTGGAAATCGAAAAAATTTCAATTTATATAAATACCAAATTATTCACATAATTTTGATACCTTATAAGTTAAATTGTATTCGTCACGGTCACAAATTAAATTTAGCAATTAAAATTTAGTGATCGAAATTGTTAGTGTTTGGGGCATTTTTAGTGAGGAGAGAAATAAAGAATAAGGAAATAAAGATTGTATTATTTAATTGAATAATAAAACAGAATTATAGAGTGTTTATTTATATACACCTAAGTGATTTGACTACTAAGTAAAATAGCAAACTAAGTAACAAACCCTAAACCCTAATTAGCTTTGAACTTGACCACACAACTCAACTTGAATTATATCTAATATCTCAACCTCCCTCCCCCATAATCCAAGTTATCGAAACATACTAATCATTATCGATATGAATTATTCCTAATTCTTTTCCAACGTCAGAAACCTATTGATCTTCAATCCTTTGGTGAAAATGTTGGTCAATTGTGCTTCACTTGAGCAATTCCCTACTTCCAGTTCACCTCAATTCACCTTCTCCCTTAAGAAGTGAAATTTAGCTTCTATGTGCTTCACTTGAGCAATTCCCTACTTGAAAGAAATATTCAATAGTGCTTCTTCGATCTTCCTTATCTCCACACCAATCAGCATCTGAATAACAAGTAACCATAGCTTTTTTGATTTCAAAGTCTCATAGAAATAAAATTCCATAGTTTATCGATCATTTTAAGTATCTCAGGATTCTTCATGCAACCTTCATGTGTGACACCTTAGTTCACTCATACATTTGCTCACTAAATCGACTAAGAAACATATATCAGGTTGTTTGTTGCACACATATCTCAGAGATTCGACAATTTGTTTGAACAAAGTTGCATCGACTTTGTCTTCCTGTCCATGCTTATCCAACTTCAAATTTGGTTCGATAGGAGAAGATGCAAGAGTCAAATCATCCATCTTGAATCTCTTGAGTATCTCCTTGACATACTTTCTTTGATGTAGCATCATACCTTGCTTAGACATTTGAAATTCCATTCTTAGGAAGTATGAAAACTTTCCTAGATCCAACATTTCAAATTCCTTCTTCATCAGTTCTTTGAACTTTGACAAGTTTTTCAAGCTTTTCACTCTGGTTTTTGACAAGCATCTTGAATCTCTTAAAGATTTCGAATACTTTATCCTTTCTCTTGATCACATAGATCCATAAATTTTGACTAAACTCATCGACAAACGAAACAAAATACATGCTTCCACCAATCGTATGCACCTTAAAGGGACCACATACATCTGAATGTACAACTTCGAGTATACTGAAGGATCTCATTGGTAATAGTCGAAACAAAAGACTTCTTGGACTGCTTTCCGACTAGACAAACTTCATAGAGTTTGTCGGGCATTTCAAGACAGTTAGCATATCTTGAGTGATCAGTTGATTGAGCGACCTAAAATTCAAATGGTCAAACCTCATATGCCATAACCAACTATTTTTATGGTCGACAACTTTTTTAAGACATTGTACCTCAGTCGAACTGATCATGGTCTTAAATGTTCTATTCTTCGACATAGGAAATTTCAAGACCAAGCTATTTTGGATTTCGAGAAGTTCTAAGGCTCCATCTTTCATAACCACAGAGAACCCATTTTCGACATATGGTCAATGGAACTTTTTTCACAAATTTCAGAGTTTTTCCATTCTTCAAACTCCTTTGCCCCCACAAGTTTTGACTTTGACAGTTTTTAGGGGGAAAGACTGGTTGAAGTCAACTTCTCTCTGACTTCGATCAACTCTTATAACTTTCCTTTACATACTATATATCTTGAATCAATATGTGCCAAGTCACTTGCCTCTTGATTCTCTATTCTAGGTACATGTTTCATCTCGACTAGGTCAAATCTTTTTAGTAGCAAATTTACCGCGACAAAATACATCAATAAGTTCTCTTTGATGCACTTGTATTCTTTGGTTAATTGCTTCACTTCTAATTTTGAGTCTCCTTTGATTTCAAATCTTTTTTCCCCCAAGTCTAACAAGATTGTAAGGTCTATTATTAAAGCTTCAAACTCGGCCTCATTGTTAGAGCAATAACTTTTGGTTTTGAATTTAAACTTGGTTGGAATTACATTGGAGAAATGATCAAGATTCTAACACCGGTCCCTTCTTAAGACTAGAATCGTCAAAGTATAGTTTCCATGGTTTCAATTCCACGTAGATTTCCGTCACTTTGACTATTGCGTGATCAACAATAAAGTCAACAACAAGTTTCCCTTTCTTGGCCTTCAAAGGCGCGTATGTCAGGGAGTATTGAGTTAATGCCAAAGTGCACTTCCTAATTCAACCATGTAGAATGGATTTCGACTGCATATGTTTTCCACTTAGATTAGAGATGTACCTCCTTAGAAAGTTGATCTTCGCTAATAGGGATTGAAGTTGTTTCTTAGTCGACAGGGACCTTGTATCTAGTATAACTCTTTTCTTTTTTGATCTATCTCTATCCCTTTCTTGTGTACCATGAGGCCTAGAAATTCGCACACGTGGACACAATAAGCACATTTTAGTGGATCCATTTTAGTCCATATTTTCTCATTCTTCTGAATGATTGTCGAAGGTGGTCTATATGACCCAGTTTTGGCATAGATTTGATGATATATCGTCAATGTAAACCTGCATAAAGGTCTCAATGAAATCATGAAAGTTTGAATTCATTACCCTTTGGCAGGTTGCACCAATGTTTTTTAAGCCAAAAGGCATCACTACCAATTCATAGGTGCCCATGGTTCCTATTCATCAAAATGTCGTATTCGGCACATCTTCTTCTATAGTGAAAATTTGGTTATATCCAGAATAACCATCTAACATATTTAGAAAATCAAAACCCGCTGTTGAGTTGACCAACAACTCTGCCGCAAGCGTTGCGTATTCATCTTTTGGGGTCGTAATGTTTAAATATCTGAAATATATGCAAACCCTAAGTCCATTTTTATTAGTGACAGTGAAAATATTCACTAACCATTCAACATATCTAGAAGTTCTTATGAACTTGCTTCTCAGAAGTATTTTGATCTCATATTTGATCTTCAACTTGACCTCTTGTGCAAACCTTCTTAGCATCTTCTTCACAAGTTTTTTGTCGGGTTGAATTGGTAGTTTCAACTCCACCAACTCTTGATTCAGCCCTGGCAACTCATTGTAATCCCAGGCAAAAAACTATTTAAATTCCTTGAGTCTGTCATACCCCAAAATTCACCCTACCCCCATACAACTTTCATTTGATCCATGTGTCTATTACTTCTACATACATTCATTGTTCGATCACCATAATTGCATTAACATTCATAACCAAAGGTGTGTTGCACGGGCTCAAGGCATGGTGTTCATACCTTAGAAAACACCAACAAAACAAGGAAAAACATTTTATTTACTATGTAATCGATTACCCTAATCATGGTAATCGATTACCTGGCAAAAAATTAGGTTCCCAGGACATTTTGGCTGGTGTAATCGATTACCCCAATCATGGTAATCGATTACACCTGCGTAGACAGCAACAGTAACTCTATTTTTTACACATAGTGACTTTTGTTTCACACCCTTACCCACTTTCCTTCCCTATAAATAGGGGCACTATTTCCCCTCATTTTCCATGCTTTCTAGCCTCCAAAAGTTCTATCCAAACATCATTCACTCTCCTTTCTAAACCTAGGTCAAAACAAAAAAAAATTCTCTCCCAAAAGTCACCCCTACCAAGTTTTTTTCCACTTTACATTTTTTCCAAAATGTTCCACTCTCTAACACTCACAACTCAGCCCCTTCACTAAGCTTCCACCATAAATACTTTCATCCCAAATCCCTTGATTCACATTCAAGCTCAACACCATTTCAACCTAGCTTTTTTTCATATTTTGGGGTAATGATTTTAGCTTAAACTTTGTTAACTTTTTTTGTTCTGTTTTGTGTTGAAAAATGGTTGTTTGTTCTTGGTTGATCTTTTGAGAGGGTTTAGATTCAAGCTTGCAAAAAATGATTAACTTTGGCTTACACACTTTTTTTTAAGATTTCTTGCTCTTACTACCTTTTTGTTCACCTTTTTTAGTCTTGCTTTGTGTTTGTTATCATTTTCTTTTATGTTGTAATTTACTTTCATGTCATTACCTTGTAATTTACATTCAAGTACTCATTATCATCATTATCGTACAAACTCATCATGCATGTTTAATTACTTGTTATTTATTTTATTGTCATCGAACATTAAAAACAACAAAAACATGATAAAATGATAAGACCAAAAATATTCACTTCACTCTTAATCAAATTGGACTTAGAGGATTTCATCTTAGGACATTTGCTTGAAGGCCTTTTCATTATTCTTTTTGATACTTTGTAAACACTTGGACTTTCATCCGTAACTTACATGCATGTTGTAAAAATGGCATCATGGCACCACCTTAGGAGGACATGTTTGTAAGACCATTATCCTTTGTTTAGCTTATGTCACTTTTTGCACACACAAGGCTTTCTCTTGGGCTACCTTACAATGAGAACCTTTACTTTCTTGTTTGGTTACCTTGCATTCATGTTGCATAAGCCAAATTTCATAATCAAATAAACCAAACCCTTGATTCAACGTCAAGTGGCATTTTCATAATCAAATTCAAAATACAATAAAATTACGATTATTATTGTGCGTCATGAGACTTAAGTGGTGGAGAATGAGTAAGAATGGAGCATTCCTACCCTTACTCTGATTATTTTGGACGCAAGACGCTTGACTTATTGTCTAGAATAATCGCCTCCGCCCATGGACTTTAGTGCAATATGATCACAAACCTTCATTTTAAAACCCTTATTCAAGGTAAAAACAATACAACTCATCAAACTCATTTTTGTGCCTTAGGACATCATCTCGAAAACCCTTTTCTCAAAGGTAAAATCAACCAACCCACAAATATTTTCTACTCCGAACTACGGAGGTCTGATTCCTCATCCCCGAATGAGTGATACGTAGGCACCAATCCTTGGCGAGCACTATAATAATAAAACACCCCCTCTTTAACACATATTCTTTTGAAAATAAAGCAATGATAGATAAATACCATGTATGTAAAACAACCCAAATGGATCCCATGGAGTACCATGGACGTGAGGGGTTCTAATACCTTCTCCTTGTGTAACCGACTTCCAAACCCAAATCTCAGTTGCGAGACCGATCCCTTATTCTCTTTTTGCGCTTCCCATGCGCGTCTCCTTTTCGAGGGTTTTATCGACTATTTCCCCTCCCCTCTCCAATGGAGGTAAACTAGATAAAATTTGGTAGCGACTCTTCTGACTTTGCCTCTCTTTGGCATATCTTTAGTCCCAGTTTCGTTATCGTGAAATCCCGGTAGCGACAGTTGGTGACTCCACTGGGGAGAACCAAAATTTTCTAAGCAAGTATAGCCTAGTTTGGGTTGTTTCTCTTTTACGTACGTGGAAATTTATCTATTATTTACTTTTCTATGTATATTGCTTTTGTTTCTAACTTGTACATATTTTCTATGTAATTGGTGTGGTGAATTTTCCTATGAAGATTGGTCCCCATACTTTCCTTATCACTTTCTTCGTAATGGACATCTATCCAGCCTACAACTGTCTACTTGGAAGACCTTGGATCCACTCAGCTGGTGTAGTCACTTCAACGCTCCACCAAATATTGAAATTGTTAGCTGATGATAAACTGGTTGTTGTCAAGGGTGAGGAGGACATTGTGGTAAGTCACCTCGCATCTTTCCATTACGTTGAAGGAGAAGGGGAAATGAGGGAAATACCGTTCTAATCATTTGAAGTTATCAATGTTGAAATGCTTCACCCAGCAAGGGATGAGTCAAAAGATGTCGAATCTCCAATGGCCTATCTTAAGGACGCCCTGACAATCATAA
Source organism: Lathyrus oleraceus (assembly GCF_024323335.1). Lineage (NCBI taxonomy): Eukaryota > Viridiplantae > Streptophyta > Magnoliopsida > Fabales > Fabaceae > Lathyrus > Lathyrus oleraceus. Next base: position 473,531,857 of record NC_066581.1, on the reverse strand, counting down.
AGGATGGACACCCCTAAGGATGGGGAAGAATGCTTGAACTGCCTGCCAATAAGGTCCGTATCAGTTTAGGATACAACTCCAAGAATTTGAAGAAGCCTGCGCCAATAGCTACAAAGGGATCAATTTTCCCGCTATCCAAAAACTTCTCAAGTGATGGTTACCTTGATAACAACCGTATATGTGCCGTGGAAGAAGACTAAGAAGAAGATGTTGGATTGATCTTCACAAAGACTGATGGAAAGGGTGCCACCAAATGGACCGAAATTGAAATAACTAAAGTGACCTGATTAAAATGTAATCCCAAATGTTGTTTTCTTTTTTTCAAAAGAACCCATGTCAAGCCCAAGGCATGGGAGAATCATTTGTAGGGCCTCATCAAATTTCCTTATTAATCATTAATGAAAAATGTTTATGTTCGTAATCAATTTTTAGATCCTTGTCTTTCATTTATTTATTTCACCTTTTTCAAAATGGCAATTTTCTTAAAAAAATTCTTTTCGAAACCATCCTCTCTTTCATATCAATAAAAGCGTGGACCCTAAATTGTGCAGATCTCCCTCGACAACCACCAATGGCAATTCTACTACGATATCGTACGACTTTGACAACCTGATTAATCAAGCCGATGAGGAGTGTGAGGAAGAGGCCGAACTCCCCGAAGAATTGGCAAGGCTTCTCAAGTAAGAGGAAAAAGTCATCCAGCCGCATGAAGAATCAGTGGAAGTGATTAACCTTGGGACAGACGAGGAAGCGAAAGAAGTCCGAGTCGGCTTCTCTCTACAAGACGAGGTGAAGGCAAAATTGATTGAGCTCTTGAAGGAGTACAAAGATGTGTTTGCATGGTCATACCAAGACATGCCCGATCTCGATACTGACATTATGGTCCACCATTTGCGTCTTAAAAAAGAATTCCCTCCAGTAAAGCAAAAGCTACAAAGGACTTGTCCCGTTATGGCTATGAAAATCAAGGAGGAGGTACAAAAACATCTCAACACCGGCTTCCTAACGGTCTCCAATTACCCTCAATGGATTGCTAATATTGTGCCTGTACCTAACAAGGATGGCAAAGTAAGAATGTGCGTAGATTATAGAGATCTAAATAGAGCAAGTCCTAAAGATGACTTTCCACCACCACACACTGACGTGCTAGTAGACAATACCACTCAGTTCTCTATTTTCTCTTTTATGGATGGTTTCTCCGGTTATAACCAGATCCGCATGGCTCAAGAAGATATGGAGAAAACCACTTTCATAACACCATTGGGCACCTTCTGCTACAAGGTGATTCCTTTTGGATTGAAGAACGCCGGTGCCACATACCAATAAGCCATGGTCACTCTCTTTCATGATATGATCCATAAAGAGATTGAGGTCTACATCGACGACATGATAGCCAAGTCTCAAACCAAAGAGGAACACCTTGTTAATCTAGAAAAGGTGTTTGAGAGGTTGAGGAAGTTCAAATTGAGGCTTAATCCCAACAAGTGCACATTTGGGGTAAGATCCGACAAGTTGCTAGGTTTTATCGTTAGCCAATGTGGCATTGAGGTAGACCCCGAGAAAGTGAAGGCCATACAAGTTATGCCTGCACCCAAAACCGAGAAGGAAGTCCGAGGATTCCTAGGTAGATTGAACTACATTGCTAGGTTCATATCTCACCTCACTTCCACTTGTGATCCAATCTTAAAACTTCTTCGAAAGGGTCAAGCCATCATTTGGAATGATGATTACCAAGACGCATTTGAAAAAATAAAGGAGTATTTGCAAGAACCCCCTGTGTTGATGCCTCTTGTACCTGGTAGACCATTAACCAATTATCTCACAGTTCTCAAAGGATCAATGGGGTGTGTCCTCGGCCAAAATGATGAGACTGGTAGAAAAGAACATGCAATATACTACTTGAGCAAGAAGTTCACCGATTGCGAGAATAGGTATTCGATGCTTGAAAAGACTTGTTACGCACTAGCATGGGCTGCTAAACATTTAAGACAGTACATGCTCACTCATACGACATTGTTGATCTCTAAGATAGATCCTGTCAAGTACATCTTTGAGAAGCCGACTCTAACCGGTAGAGTAGCTCGATGGCAAATGGATTTAACTGAGTACGAAATCCAACATGTCACCTAAAAGGCCATCAAAGGGAGTGTATTGTCTGATTATCTTGTGCAACAACCCTTGGAGGACTATCATTCTATGCATTCTAAATTCCCCGATGAGGACATCATGTTGATTAGGGATTGCAACATCCCCGGTCTTGAGGAAGGACCCGAGCCTGGATCCCGATGGACCTTGGTGTTTTATGGAGCTTCTAATGCCCACGGTAATGGTGTTGGGGCAGTAATTATTTCTCCAACTAATTTCCATCTCCCCTTCACCGCCAGGTTATATTTTGAATGTACAAACAATATGGCCGAATACGAGGCTTGTATCTTTGGTATTGAAGCTGCTATCAATCTTAGGATTAAAATCCTGGAAGTCTATGGAGATTCAGCCTTGGTAATCATTCAAGTCAAAGGAGATTGGGATACTAGAGATCATAAGCCCATTCCTTACAAAGAGCATGTCTTGAAACTAGTCCCCTACTTCGATGAGATTACATTCCACCACATCCCTCGAGAAGAGAATCAGCTAGCTGACGCCTTGGTAACTTTGGTATCCATGTTTAAAGTTAAATGGAAGAACGAAGCGACATCCTTTCACCTCAACTACTTGGACGAACCTTCTTACTGTCTGGCAGCAGAAGATGAAGCTGACGGTCATCCTTGGTTCTACGACATCATGAAATTATTAGAGAACCAAGAGTATCATGTGGACGCATCCATCACCAACAAGAAGTATCTTCGGAAACTATCATCCAAATTCTTCTTAAGTGGATGGGTATTATACAAGAGAAATTATGACCCGGTTCTACTTAGATGTGTGAACAAGAAAGAAGCAAACCGAATCATAATGGAAACTCACGAAGGATCCTTTGGGACGCATGCCAGTGTGAACACTATGGTAAAGAAAATCTTAAGGGCCGACTACTATTGGATGGCTATGGAGATTGACTGTCATCGCCACGTCCAAACCTGCCACAAGTGCCAGATCTACGCCGACAAGATCCATGTGTCGCCAACGCCTCTCAATGTCCTAAAATCACCTTGGCCTTTCTCCATGTGGGGCATTGACGTGATAGAGCCAACTGCCTCTAATGGACACCGCTTCATCCTTGTAGCCATTGACTACTTCACAAAATGGGTAGAAGCAGCCTCGTACGCCAACGTTACCAGATAAGTGGTAACTCGATTCCTCAATAAATAAATCATTTACCGTTATGGGGTCCCCAACAAGATCATCATTGATAATGGATCTAACCTCAATAATAAAATGATGAAAGAGCTGTGCCAAAATTTCAAGATCGACCACCACAACTCATCACCTTATAGGACTAAGATGAATGATGCTGTTTAGGCAGCTAACAAAACTTCAAGAAGATCATGTAAAAGATGGTGGAAACCTACAAAGATTGGCACGAAATGCCCCCGTTTGCATTACACGGCTATCGTACTTCCGTACACACTTCCACTGGGGCAACTCCCTTCTCCCTTGTGTATGGCATGGATGCAGTCTTGCCAATCGAAGTAGATATTCCTTCCTTAAGGATTTTGACCGATGTTAAGCTTGATGAGTCTGAGTGGGTACAAGCTCGATTTGACCAACTAAACCTCATTGATGAGAAGCGCTTGACAGCCACCTGCCACGACCAACTCTATCAAAAACGCATCAAGAGGGCACATGACAAAAAGGTTTGCCCCCATAGGCTAAAGGTCGGAGACCTCGTATTGAAAAAGATTCTTCCAATCCATACTAACCTAAGGGGAAAATGGACGCCAAACTACGAAGGCCCGTATGTTGTAAGAAAGGTCTTCTCCGGAGGAGCCTTAATCCTTGAAATTATGGATCGTGAAGATCTTCCATCCCCGATGAATGCAGATGCAGTTAAAAAATACTACGCTTAAAAAAAAGAGAAATCCCGATATGTTGAAAACCCGAAAGGGAGACTTATGCAAAAATGGGTATCCCGGTAGACTGAAAACCCGAATGGGCGATCTAGGAAAAAATTAGGGATTTAATAAGAGCAAGAGGCTGCATCCCGCAAGGAATCCTTCTTCATTCCCCGACGAGTCAATTCTGTGGGTCCTCCAGCAAGTCAATCCTATCACCCTCCTTCTGAAAGCAAGATCAAAGGACGACCAAAGGCATAAAGGCTATAGCAGAGTTGAAATTTAGTGGAAACCCGAGATATTTCATTGCCATTACAATTATCATTTTCTTTTCGCAATCACCTCTTTTAGGAATTGCTTCCTTTGTACAAAATCCCCCTTTTTTGGAGGCCACATATCAATAAAATTAGTTCCCTCACATGAGCTTCATATTTTTACTTTTCCTGCTTTGTCTGCGAAATATAACTTTTTCTAAATAAAATTACATTGGAAATTTTCGATTAAAAGACCCTTTTAAAAAAAAGAACTCTAAGGGAGACAACATCAAATTACATTTCTTTCAGAAATTTGCTAAAGGTAGTCAAAACACATTGGGAAATTCCAACCCGAGGGCGCCACACAGGTCCTGGGACTAGGCCAATCATTTCTCTCCCCAGCAGGAATTCTCAAAAATTACATTCAGTGCTTGCTTGGACGTCGAGCTCCTATTCCTCAAGTACCGAAAAGTCATTACATTATCCCCAATCACATTTTTTAAGCCCAATCACCATTGGAATTCCCCAAATACACTCTCCCGCGAAGCCCAGTCATACTCGACATAACTTGCAAACCCTGTGTTTCATACATTCCCCCGTGAAAGCTCAAACACGCATTGGCATACATAATATCACATCATAAGTATCTCCTTAACTTACTCAAATTAACTCGTCAGAGTTCGTAATTTCTCAATCATTGTTAGGAATTTTCCCCAATAAAATCAACGTTCATCCTAAAAAATTTCCCAAGCACAACCGCGCATTCCAGCCGTTGCTAGGAGTCATTTCTAAATTGTTTCATTTTATTTCAAGTTTCCCTAGAGGTGTCAAGCATTCTATCCAATGCTGCGAAACATCGCTACTAGAGGCATTTTGGGTTCTTTCCCCAAGCCGAGTCAGATATTCATAGCCGAGTATCATCCTAGAATTTATTGCTCCTCAGTAGAGTCAGGTATTCTAGCCGTTGCTAAGAATCGTCACTGAACTGTTTGATCTTCCCGGAGGATTTCAGGTATTATAGCCTTCGCTAAGAATCGTCATTGTACCTTCATGAAAAGTTTACTTTCGCAGTCGAGTCAGGTATTCTAGCTGTCGCTAAGAATAATCACTGTACCTTCGGGGAAAGTTGTATCTCCAGTAGAGTTAGGTATTCTAGCCGTTGCTAAGAATCGTCACTGAACTGTTTGATCTTCCTAGAGGATTTCAGGTATTCTAGCCTTCTCTAAGAATCGTCACTGTAGCTTCATGAAAAGTTTACTTTTGCAGTCGAGTCAGGTATTCTAGCCTTCACTAAGAATCATCATTGTACCTTCGTGGAAAGTTGTATCTCCGGTCGAGTCAGGTATTTTAGCCGTTGCTAGGAATCATCACTGAACAAACTCTTTTCCCCACAAGATTCAAGTATTTTAGTTGTCTCTAGGAATCGTCACCCTACCTTATCTTTTCTCTCCAACTGGTTCAAATGTTCCAGCCGTTGCTAGGCATCACCATTTGGAATCATTTATCATCCCCACTAAGTCAGGTCTTCTAGCCATTGCTAGGAAACACGATATTGTTTTTCCTCAGTCGTTACTAGGAGTGATCACCCTTTTTCTCATTCCCTATTGATTTTTCTTCCCTCAATTTTCTTGGGGTTTTGACATCGAAATTTTATCATTAAGAAGATACTTAGGATGCATACATCACATTGCATGCATAATCATCATAACCATGCATAACCCCTAACAAATCCTCACATTATCATCCTCCGGCAGGACAAATTTTTGGTTACTCCCATTAGTATTTAATCCTCTCTTACCTTGAACACATCGGAAGTCGTCGCTATCCATATATTCAGGTCCGAGAAAATTAAATAGGGGTAGATGTCATACCCCAAAATTCACCCTACCCCCATACAACTTTCATCTGATCCATGTCCCTATTACTCCTACATACATTCATCGTCTGATCACCATAATTGCATTAATATCCATAACCAAAGGCGTGTTTTACGGGCTCAAGGCATGGTGTTCATACCTGAGAAAACACCAACAAAACAAGGAAAAATCAATTTTTTGACTGTGTAATCGATCACCCTAATCATGGTAATCGATTACCTGGCAAAAAATCAGGTTCCCAGGCCATTTTGGCTGGTGTAATCGATTACCCCAATCATGGTAATCGATTACACCTGCATAGACAGCAGCAGTACCTCTGTTTTTTTACACAGAGTGACTTTTGTTTCACCCCCTTACCCACTTGCCTTCCCTATAAATAGGGGCACTATTTCCCCTCATTTTCCATGCTTTCTAGCCCCCAAAAGTTTTGTCCAAACATCATTCACTCTCCTCTCTAAACCTTGGTCAAAACAAAAAAAATCTTTCTCTCCCAAAATTCACCCCCACACACTTTTTTTCCACTTCACATTTTTTCCAAAACTTTCCACTCTCTAACAATCACAACTCGGACCCTTCACTAAGCTTCCACCATAAATACTTTAATCCCAAACCCCTTGCTTCACATTCAAGCTCAACACCATTTCAACCTAGCTTTTTTTCCACATTTTTGGGTAATGATTTTAGCTTAAACTTTGTTAACTTTTTGGTTCTGTTTTGTGTTGAAAAATGGTTGTTTTTTCTTGGTTGATCTTTTGAGAGGGTTTAGATTCAAGCTTGCAAAAAATGATTAACTTTGGTTTACACACTTTTTTAAAGATTTCTTGCTCTTACTACCTTTTTGTTCATCTTTGCTTTGTGTTTGTTATCATTTTCTTTTATTGTGGACTTGTTTTCACATTTGTTTGGTTGATGAGATCTATTAGATCATGGCCATGGTTATTTAGAGTTGATTAAACATTCAATGTTTCAAACCTATTAATGATTGATCAATAGATCCTTGGTGATACTTTGAGGAATTGATAGGTTGCTTCTATTTCAACCATATTTGGGTGATTTTATGCATAGATGAAACCATTTTTTGTACATTAACTTGTTATTCCATTTGCTTATTATTATTCTACTAACCACTAACTACTAACTTCTAACATTTACATTATTGCACTTTATTTCCTTGCAATTTATTTTATTGTTCACTTTATTTCAAGTACTTTATGTTTATGTTTATTGTTATCTAACAATATCATTTATATTATGATAATTTATTTACTCTTTACTACCTTGCTAAATAAAAATAAGTAAAACAACAAAAGAAAGAGAACAAATCATAACTTGTTAAAATATTGATAGATGGGCTTAGGGCTGTATAACTTTCTTTGTTACAAATCTATTGTTAGTTTATTTTTTAATCATCTTCAATACTTTGCATCAATGATAAGATATCCCTTAATGTTTCATATTTTGAGTCTTTTTGACCTATGAAAAAAGTCCTCAAGATATTCATTTTGTACATATTACTAACCACTAATTATACTTCAATAACTTTGTTTATCATTAACCTTTGTTATTGAGATTTTGATACTACTAACTTGTTATTTATTTTGATGTCATTTATATCCACTAACCATTATTATTGTGATATTTGTTATTTTTTATCTTATAATTTACTTTCATGTCATTACCTTGTAATTTAAATTCAAGTACTCATTATCATCATCATTGTACAAACTCACCATGCATATTTATTTACTTGTTATTTAAACCTATTAATGATTGATCAATAGATCTTTCATGATACTTTTAGGCATTGATAGGTTGCCTCTATTTCAACCATATTTGGGTCATTTTATGCATAGATGAAACCATTTTCTTTACATTAACTTGTTATTCCATTTGCTTATTATTATTCTACTAACCACTAACTACTAACTTCTAGCATTTACATTATTGCACTTTATTTCCTTGCAATTTATTTTATTGTTCACTTTATTTCAAGTACTTTATGTTTATGTTTATTGTTTTCTAACCATATCATTTATATTATGCTAATTTATTTACTTTTTACTATCTTGCTAAATAAAAATAAGTAAAACAACAAAAGAAAGAGAACAAATCATAACTTGTTAAAATATTGATAGATGGGCTTAGGGTTGTATAACTTTCTTTGTTACAAATCTATTGTTAGTTGATTTTTTTAATCATCTTCAATACTTTGCATCAATGATAAGATATCCCTTAATGTTTCATACTTTGAGTCTTTTTGACCTATGAAAAAAGTCCTCAAGATATTCATTTTGTACATATTACTAACCACTAATTATACTTCAATAACTTTGTTTATCATTAACCTTTGTTATTGAGATTTTGGTACTACTAACTTGTTATTTATTTTGATGTCATTTATATCCACTAACCATTATTATTGTGATATTGTTATTTTTTATCTTGTAATTTACTTTCATGTCATTACCTTGTAATTTAAATTCAAGTACTCATTATCATCATCATTGTACAAACTCATCATGCATATTTATTTACTTGTTATTTATTTTATTGTCATCAAACATTAAAAACAACAAAAACATGATAAAATGATAATACCAAATATATTCACTTCACTCTTAATCAACTTGGACTTAGAGGATTTCATCTTAGGACCTTTGCTTGGAGGCCTTTTCATTATTCTTTGTGATACTATGTAAACACTTGAGTTTTCATCCGTAACTTACATGCATGTTGTAAGAATGACATCATGGCACCAATTTAGGGGGACATGTTTGTAAGACCATTATCCTTTGTTTACATTAGGTCACTTTTTGCACACACAAGGATTCCTCTTGGGCTACCTTACAATGAGACCCTTTACTCTCTTGTTTGGTTACTTTGCATTCATGTTGCATAAGTCAAATTTCATAATCAAATAATCAAAACCCTTGATTCAACGTCAAATGGCATTTTCATAATCAAATTCAAAATACAATAAAATTATGACTATTATTGTGCGCCATGAGCCTTAAGTGGTGGAGAATAAGTAAGAATGGAGCATTCCTACCCTTACTTTTATTATTTTGGACGCAAGACGCTTGGCTTGTTGTCTAGAATAACCGCCTCCGCCCATAGACTTTAGTGCAATATGATCACAAACATTCATTTCATAAAACCCTTATTCAAGGTAAAAACAATACAACTCATCAAACTAATTTTTGTGCCTTAGGGCATCATTCCAAAAACCCTTTTCTCAAAGATAAAGTCAACCAACCCACAAATATTTTCTACTCCTAACCATGGAGCTCTGATTCCTCATCCCCGAATGAGTGATACGTAGGCACAAAGGCTCGAATCCTTGACGAGCACTATAATAATAAAACACCCCATCTTTCACACATATTCTTTTGAAAATAAAGCAATGATAGATAAATCCCATGTATGTAAAACAACCCAAATGGCTCCCATGGAGTACCATGGACGTGAGGGGTGCTAATACCTTTCCCTTACGTAACCGACTCCCGAACCCAAATCTCGGTTGTGATACCGATCCCTTATTCTCTTTTAGCGCTTCCCGTGCGCGTCTCCTTTCCGAAGGTTTTATAAAATATTTCCCTTATCCTCTCCGATGGAGGTAAACTAAATAAAATTCGGTGGCGACTCTTCTGACTTTGCCTCTCTTTGGCATCTCTTTAGTCCCAGTTTCGTTATCGTGAAATCCCGGTAGCGACAGAGTCCACAAGATTGGGTCAATTTTGGAACTTATGTAGGTCGGTCTTTTGATTGTCCCATCCCCTAGATTTATATCTTCAAAAGGATCTTGAGCTTGCATCTTTTTGGTCGAAGCTACTAGGTCTTTCACAAACCTAAAGGCTCGACATCATAGATGCAGTCGAGCCTGCGAATTTTTGAAGTTGTTTCTTGGCCATTATGGCCAATCTTTTTTTTGAATAGGTTCAACTATTTTGGCTTTGAAAAACATCTTTTGTTGGGATTCGACCTCAAAGTCCGCCCTTATTTTATTTTCAACCACATTGGCCAAAATTCGAGAAAGTGCGCTCGACTCTGTCTTTATTATCGTCATCCACCATCCAGTTAGTCGGTGCGATGGTACCTTCTTCTACATCTCCATTTCCCATTATCTCATGATCCTATATGAAACCATGGGTGGGATGCAATTTCAAAAAATAAAAATAATTTTCCAATGGCATAAATGATGTTTTAGAAGGATGGCATGGTGATATATTTGCCAAATTCTTGTCAAAATGTTTTCTATCAACATGATTGACCTTGGCCAAAAAAATAACTTTGGTCGACTTCAATGTTTTTGGCAATACCATATGGCCATAAAATAGAAATCCTTTGATGGAGGGCCAATGGAACTGCTCCTGTTCCATGTATCCATTCCCATCCTAATAAGAAATTGTAATTTTCTTTTGACGAAATAACCATGAAGATGGTTGGTTTTGTTAGTGTGCCCAATGAGATATCTAGTTGGATTACTCCCAAAATATGGTTTGTTTTCCCTTAATAACTGGACAACACCATGTTATGAGAGCTTACATCCATATCGAACTTTCCAATCCTTTTTAACAAAAAATGAGACACTAAGTTCAATGCAACACCGTCGTCAATAAACACCTCATTGACGCCTATATTGTCGACCTTATCCTGTATGAACAAAGGCCTAAGGTGGTTCATCATGCGTGGATCAGGTCTCTCAAACATAGTTTGTTGTTCCTCGACACAACTATTGTTCATTATGTAATAACATACTTGTTTATAATTTTTCATTTCATCGAAAAAATACTCTTTTTATGTCCCAGTAACTTCTGTGATATAGTCAAATTCTATAGGTAAGAGGGAAATGAAATTAAAAATAATATTAAAGTCTTCTTCTAATCTAGAGTAAAATTTATTTGTTACCATTTCTTCATTCCCTTGTAATACGGTATCTTTAAGACTGTTCTTCGCCATTGGTGGCAAAGCAGGAAAATGACTCTGTTTTACAGTCCATGTTGCCAACTGTTGTTGTTGAAGTTTTCTTGTTTCTTTGATGTTTTTTCAATTGAGTCCTCATCATGGTATTTTCCCTAAAAAATTCTAAGGCCCGTAAGAATATTTGTTCGACACATGAGAATTGTCATGTTAAGAGGATCTCGTGCCCATCTCAAACATCTCCCACTTTTGCTGGTTAGCGTTGTGCATGCCCAGCAGTCAAATCTATTCTCCTCCAGGGGCATTAGAGGAGGGAACATATGTCCTTTGTTGATTTCCAAATTTATTAGAAAGTTCCGGTTGTTTTCTGTGAGAAACACTCCTCTTGTCAAAAGTAAACTGAGGTCTCTTCCCTCCCCATTTTCTCTTCCTTAGATATGAAGGTTTGACACCTTGAAGGATTTTAGAGGCCTCTTTATCGAATACGGAGATACACCTAGGCCATGATATCACTTCAGAATCTTTCAACTTATATTGATTCAAGAAATCAATGAGCTCTTCTTTAGCCTTTGGATAAATCACATTCATTTTTTCATCGCACTCATCTACAATAACATGTTCGATTTCCATGTCGAGACCTTCACCAGCCTCAACCATCAGGATTCAACAGGCTCAACATAATGTGTATCCTTGACTTGAAAGGGGTCATAGTCAACTTGCATTGGAGGTTTGGATTTATCCCCAAATTGCAATATGCCTTCTTTGAGGGTGTTTTGTACCAAGTCCTTGAAAATCACAAATTGAGAAGTTTCATGACCCAATAAATTGTGATACTAACAAAAACCTTTCTTTTTTCTCTGTCCTAATGTGATGTTTTTTTAGTCCATTGGCACTATGATTTTCCCATCAATAACTAATAAATAAAAAAATTCATCACATTTTGTTATGTCAAATGTGTATGTTTTTGTAACAAACTTTTCGTTTTGACTAGGTTTTTCCCGCTCAAAGGTTTTAACAGTTTGTAAACATATAGAGGTCCTAGATTTAACTCCGCCACATTGAACTCACTCTCCTCGACATGTTCATAAACTATGTTAGATTCATGATCATCTTTCGACATAAGTAACTTTTTCCTTTTTATTATATTTGTTCTACCAAACCTTCTCAGCTTTCAAACTTTTGACTTGTTGAATCATGTCTGCCAGTTAGGTCATGTCCCATAAATGTTGGGTATCCAACTTCTTCCTAATGGAGTAATGTAAACATCCTGCCTCCATCACGACTAAATCATGTTCAGGCACTTGGGTAAAGCACATTGCCTTCAACAACCTAAATCTATTGAGATAGTCCTCTACTGATTCAAATTTTTTTTTTTGCTTCACAGTAGCTAATTCCTTAAGGATAATCTTTGATTTTCCCATATAGAATTTTTTATGAAAAACTCTATCTAGTTGGTTCCAATTACACATATAATGCGTAAGGAGTGTGGTAAACCACATGAAGGAATTTTTTGTTAGAGAATTGGGGAATGATTTCATCCTCAAATAATCATTGTTTTACATATCGTTAGCCTTTGCCTGATATCTAGCGATGTTTTGGACTGTGGAATCACTTGGTTTGCATCTTGGTTTCTATGCACCAAAACTACCCCAGTTCCATTTTAGAACGCGTTGCCTTCGATTGCCTTGGGTGTGGGTGGTTCGACAGGTATAACTTGCTGTGGTGTCGGATTATTAGGAACTGGTTGGATGGGCACTTGAGGAGCACCAAATAAATCAACAATTTGACTCATTCGATGTGCTAATTGATGGTAACTATGCTTCATGTTTTGAATTAGGGGATTAAACATTGTACCAATTTGCTGTGTTAGCATGTTAACCATGTCATGGTTACTTTCATCTATCTACTGCCACACAAATTGGAGCGAACTAGTGGTTGATGATGACATAACTTGAGGAAGATATCTTAACCCTCTTTGAGGTTGTGCCATTCTACAAGAGTTTCTTATAGCAGATCCTGATGCTGAATATGGATTGATAAGGGATACAACAACCATTTCATTATCTGCATATGTAGACGCATTAGGGTGTAGGCCTTCCATAATTGCAGTTGACATGCCATAAGGTTATTCTCTACCAACATGGGGTAATGTAAAATTCAAAGGAAAGTGAGGCCTTTGGTCACATATATTATGTGTAACCCTAAGGGTAGTCGGGACACTAGACAGTGAAACCGCCACTTCTGGTGATATAATCAGACATTTGGCTTATGACAATAAGATATTCTCCAACAGAAGTTGAACTTCCTGCATTATCAACAGTCGATTTGACTGGTTCTTCTGGATTTGGAGCATTATTATGGTGAGAGAGTTTATTTTTTGTAGGATGAGTCATTTAAGGAAGAGTTCTACTACTCCTCATACGCTTATACATTCGACAAACAAAGACATTTCATACATGAAGAACAAAAATGGACAATAAAAACAAAACACTTTTCTTCAAAAGTTAAAACTTTTTTTACACAAAATGGTCCCACCAGTTGTGCCAATTTATTTACTGGTTTTTTTAGTAAACAATCACGAGTTTGGTTCACTTAAGAGATTAAACTAAAAAAAGCTTAGAGACAAATTGTGTAAAAAGAAATGCAAAAAAAAAATTGTTTGTGATTGAAAATTAAATGCTTGTATGTCAACAAAATATAATATAATTTCTAATTCCAATAAACTTTGGATAAAGATAATAAACAAAAGCATAAAAATGTTATTAAATAACTGTTGTAATTGAAATGACTTAAAAGAAATGGTGCTTAAATTCATATATGTTTCTCTCAAACTCGTTTCTCTCTATAACTTGGGTAATTTGAAGTCTATAGGAATTTATGGTAAGAATTGCGGACCTTTAATTATATACAAGAATTTTTTTATATACTACTACATTAATAACCGTCGGTAATAATCATTATTTCAGAGCTCGACATGTACCCTAATACGTGTATTTCCAGCCTCAGGCGTGTCTCCACGTGTCTCAGTCTCTAAACTTTCTTTAAATCGTCTTGAACCATTTGCAAAATGACTATGCAACTTCCAAGTACATTATGTCGAAGAACTTCGCGTCGAAATTACAGTGTAGCGTCGAGATATCTAAAGGACTAGAAATTTTGCAAGGTCCAAAGACTTAGAAAGTGAATCGAAAGCGCCATGTTAGTATGTAGAAATCTCCATTTGACTGCATAACTTATATAAGAATTAAATATGTTTGGAAGAGAGAGTGATCTTAGTCTTGTGGATCTGTTCCTGAGACTCCTCCAAACCATGTATAGTGACTTTAACCTAGTGTCGAAAATCGCAGGCTAACAATCCATTCTATTATATTCCATAATGTTTTATAAATAAAAATATTTTTTTATTGTGCGTTTAGGGTATTACATATAGTTCTTGGAGGCTTTGAATCATCTCTTATCAGCGGATCTATGGTCCCACAGGAGTTTGCGTTGAAATTTGACCTTGACGTAGTTGTTGAGAAGTTTGAAAGGTCGAGAGAACTTGAAACATGCTCTTGCCGATCATCGGAGGAACTGGATTCCGAAGAGTAAAAAAGAAGGAGAAGTCACCAAGACTGGATCATCCTCGACCGTTGGAGGAAGTGGAACCTCTCTCATAGGATCAGGAGCATTAACTATCGCGGCAATCGGTGTGGTGACATTGCGTTTGGTGGTTAATCGAGTGGATTTTGATGTTGCCATGACTTTCACGAGATTGATTGCTCCAAAAAGAAGAAAATCGATTTTTGTTGAATTGCGGCAAAGAAATAGTGGTTTCTCGTGGAGATTCGAGGGAAATTAGATGCGGTTTCCCAAACAACTATTTTATGGTTGAACCATGGAAAGGAAATGAAATCTTCGTGTGTAGTGGTGAGTGCTTCTAGTACAAGAGATCATGGTGAACCTGCAAGGTTAGCACTCAAATGTCTAAGTCATTGAGATGTTCCAAAAGAAATTCATAATGATAGTAAAAAAGATATATGAAAGTGGCGCATGTGAAACTTATATAGGGTGAGGGGTTAAACCCTTCGGGATTAGTGAAAATGGGCTAGCCCATATTGGCCGATCCACCAAACCTGAAAAATATAGGACTTTGCCCTTAAAAATTAGAGCCCATATTTTTTAGGAATTTTTTTCCCGACCTAAAAAGCCCATTACCTATAAGGGCTAATCCATTTAGAACGTGGGTAGCACGTTAGGTCCGGATAAATACAAATTTTAAAATGTTATAATATTACTTATGTTGTATCACTACAAAACTAACAAATGATTTTTCTCCTCTCATTAAATTTATCTCTATTATATTCAATTTTTTCTTTTAAATATTATATATTAATATAATTAAATTAATATTCAAGTATTTTGTGTTAAATTTCTAATTTTCTCATATTCTATTAGTTTCTCTTACTTTAAATATTTGATTCTTATTATATACAATTTAGATATGTATTGTATTTAAAAAATAGTATAATATTTATACAAAAATATTATAGGATTTTTACTTTAATTTTTGTATAAAAATAATTTTTAAAAAAAAGTTTATGATCGGATAATTCGAAGTCATGATCGGACTTGAATAATAATTTTTTTAACTCATATTACAACATGACTTTTTTGATCCGATCCTAAAAAAATTAAAATCCGTCAGAATTGGTCCATTTAACTCCGAATAACCTATTTTGATAACTCTATTTATATAAGTGTTTGTGATTTAGTTATGATATAATATCATAATTACCTAAAGATTTAACTGGTTATATGTTTAAATTATCTAATGATTTAATTTGTTGTAGGTGTTAATTATCTAATGATTTAATTGGTTATACTCTACTATATGTATTTACAATTTAGTGGGAGGAATTGAGTAAACAATCCAACCAAGCGGTTATGATATCTAATGATTTAATTTAGTGGGCGAACCACCCACACCTTAGGCAATCGAAGGCAACGCGTTCTAAAATGGAACTGGGGTAGTTTTGGTGCATAGAAACCAAGATGCAAACCAAGTGAGTCCACAGTTCAAAACATCGCTAGATATCAGGCTAAGGCTGATGATATGTAAAACAATGATTATTTGAGGATGAAATCATTCCCCAATTCTCTAACAAAAGATTCCTTCATGTGGTTTACCACACTCCTTACGCATTATATGTGTAATTGGAACCAACTAGATAGAGTTTTTCATGAACAATTCTATATGGGAAAATCAAAGATTATCCTTAAGGAATTAGCTATTGTTAAGCAAAAAAAATTTGAGTCAGTAGAGGACTATCTCAATAGATTTAGGTTGTTGAAGGAAATGTGCTTTACCCAAGTGCCTGAACATGATTTAGTCGTGATGGAGGCAGGATGTTTACATTACTCCATTAGGAAGAAGTTGACATTGAAATTGATCTTCATCGTGAGGAATACCCTTTTTATCTTTTTTGTGTATTCTCATGTGTCCATTCAAAGCTTTGTTGGATGAAAAATGCTTACTGCAAACATGACATGCATGTTTCTGTTTCTCAGCATTGTCATTGTGATTATTTGGTGTGTGTTTATCATCAGAAGAAGAATAATAAAATGATGGATATTGAAAAGAACAATATGGGTAACTCTTCTTCCTCATGATGTTCTGTGTTGTGAAAGGAAGATGAATAGGTTTAAGAATAAAGAAGTGAAAGGGTTCAAGAATAAGAAAGGAAATTATGTATTTTGTTTGTTGTTTCTTCAAGTTATAGAGAGTGAGTGAAGCATGAGGGCATTTATAGCCTAATATATCACAATTTATTTGATTTGGTCAAATTATTCTAGATTTTTTTGGTTAACACAAAATATTTGATTAGATTTAGTTCAAGAAAAACGATTTTACAAAAAATATATATAATATTTAAATTTATATATTTTTACTTTAAAAACTAAATTCCATTTAAATTTGAATCGATTTAATTAACTTATAAATATGAAAATTTCAGTAAAAAAAAATCATGTAGTAATTTTATTTATTTATTTAATATTTTAAAATAAAATTTAAATATTTTTAAGTATGAAAAAAAACACATTATAGTTTGAAATGGTTTGATCAGATTAAAAGATATATATTTTTCAAACGGCTTGGTCTGATTGTTAACTCAAATCCTCCAACTAAATCGTAAATATATTTGCTAGAGTATAACCAATTAAATCTTTAGATAATTAAGACATATAATCAATTAAATTTTTAGATAATTAAGACATATAACCAAATAAATCTTTAGATAATTATGATATTATATGTCATAACTAAACCAAAAACACATATAAGCATTAATAAATTTAATTTTTGAAATTCATTTGTAAGCATTAATAAATTTAATTTTTTAAATTCATTTGTAAGTATTAATAAATTTAATTTTTGAAATTCATATGTAATCATTAATTAGATAAATATATTAAGCAATATTTTTTAGTAAAATAAATAGTGATGGTTAACAGTGAGGGAAGGATGAGGGCATTTATAGTCAAATATATGACAATTTATTTGATTTGGTCCAATAATTCTAGATTGTTTTTTTAATAGAAAATCTAGTATTTATATATATATATATATATATATATATATATATATATATATATATATATATATATATATATATATATATATATATATATATATATATATATATATATATATATATATATATATATATATATATATATATATATATATATATATATATATATATATATATATATATATATATATATATATATATATAATGGTTTTTTTAAAATTCAATTAAAATGGTTTTACAAGATAATATCCAAATACAAGTTAAATATTTTTAACTTTCAAATATGAAAATCTCAGTAAAAAAACATGTACTTATTTTATTTATTTTTTAAATGTTTAAAATACAAGTTAAATATTTTTAATTATGGATAAACAAAACAAATATTATAGTTTCAAATGTTTTGGTCCGATTAAAAAATACTTGAATGTATATACATTTAAGTTTTCGTATATTTAGATAATTGTAAATACTAATATTAATATATATATATATATATATATATATATATATATATATATATATATATATTATTTACATTTACCTAAAGATACTAAAACTTAAATGTATATACATTCAAGTATTTTTTAATCGGACCAAAACATTTGAAACTATAATATTTGTTTTGTTTATCCATAATTAAAAATATTTAACTTGTATTTTAAAACATTTAAAAAATAAATAAAATAGCTACATGTTTTTTTTACTGAGATTTTCATATTTGAAAGTTAAAAATATTTAACTTGTATTTGGATATTATCTTGTAAAACCATTTTAATTGAATTTTAAAAAAACCATTATATATACTAGATTTTCTATTAAAAAAAACAATCTAGAATTATTGGACCAAATCAAATAAATTGTCATATATTGGACTATAAATGCACTCATCCTTGACTCACTCTTAACCACCACTATTTATTTTACTAAAAAATATTGCTTATTTTATTTATCTAATTAATGATTACATATGAATTTCAAATTTTAAATTTATTAATGCTTACATACGAATTTCAAAAATTAAATTTATTAATGCTTACAAATAATTTCAAAAATTAAATTTATTAATGCTTATAAGTGTTTGTGGTTTAGTTATGACATATAATATCATAATTATCTAAAGACTTATTTGATTATATGTCTTAATTATCTAAATATTTAATTGATTATATGTCTTAATTATCTAAATATTTTATTGGTTATACTCTAGCAAATATATTTACGATTTAGTTGGAGGATTTGAGTTAAAATATCCAAAAATTTTAAAAATTTTTTAAAAATATCCATTTTTTCCAAAAAATTACAAAATTGGGCAATTTTTGCCCTAATTTTGTACATAGGCGCCACCCTAGTTGGCGCCTACCCTTAAAGGGTAGGGCAAGTCGCCACTAGGAGTGGCGCCTACCCTTAAATTTTTTTTTTTTTTTTTTTTTCAATATGTTTTTTTTTGTTTTTTTTGTTTTTTAAATTTTTTTAAATTTTTTTTTAATTTATGAATTTATATTTTTTCTAAATTATATTAATTTATATTAACACATATATATAAATAAAATTATTTAGAAGATATATATATATATATATATATATATATATATATATATTATATATATATATATATATATATATTAATTATATATATACTAATTTAATTTATAAGTAATTATTATTATTTAAAATTTTTTGGAAGAATTAGGGTTAATCATCTATATATCAATTATAATTAGGGTTTATTGATCGGTTATAATTAGAGTTTGGTAGTTATGACCTAATTGAAACCCTAATTCCATATAAGATTAAGTAATCAAGTGCGACACTAATTAGGGTTAGGTAGACTGGTGTACAACCCAGATCTTTTCCTATAAATAAAGTGTTATTTCCTTGCATTTTCTTCACCACTGTTTCCTATCACTTTCTGTATCAAGTTGAGTTCATGGCATCCCCAAGACCGTCGTCATGGCAGCGAACATCATCAAGGCGCCCGGATCCTGAACCAGTAATCTTAAAAAGGGATGGGCATGTTATTTTCTCGCCTTTGAAATCCCCAATGGAGATGAAATTTTGGAACATCCGTTCGTTAGACCAACTAAAAAGGTCCTTGATGTCTTGGTTAGAGGGAGATTACCAACCTGGTTAAGTCATCAGAAGGATTCAGAGGCTTAGAACAAGGTTCTCATTTGAAACTGGAGAAACGATACGTTGGTGGGTTGAAGTTGAAAGCGACATTGATTGCATCCAAATGATGCATGGATCAGACGACATAGTGTTAACTATTGTAATTTCTTAGATTTTAATGGTTGTTTGTCATGTTGTTGTTGTATTTGTTATTGTTCTAGTACTTGTTCTTGTTTTAGTACTTGTTTTTGTTCCAGTATTTGTTTTTGTTTTAGTAATTGGTGTTGTAATGTTAGATGTTTGTGTTTGTTGTTCAAGTGTCATCTTCTATTTGGAATAAAAAGTAAACTTTAATTTAAAATGATTTTGGTACACAGATTTATGAAAGTGAAAACTAAGTTGTGGAACTAGATTCACGATATGGACATTTGTTCTTATTATGCCCTAGTTGTCTACATATGCTACACTTCCTCTGCATTTTCTCTGCGACGTCCATTTCAGTTCTAATGCGCCTGCTATTTGGGCGACCACTTTTATTCCGCCGCATCGATTCGTTGTGCCAAACAATTTCCCCGTCATACTCTGGCCAATACGCCTCCAATGCTACCACCGGAAAGGGATTGTCGTATACATTGAGCAATGTTGCAACTTTGTAGATTGGAGACACTAGCGATAATGCATCGAAGTGGCTGTGTGAACACGCTGCAATGACATGGGAACAAGGCATACGATAGGCCTGAAATTGACCACAGTCGCACCAACGGTCTGGTATTAGGACCCTATACTCTTGTCTGGGCAGCCCTTGGTTGTGGTCAATTGTTTCCTTGACACTAAAAGTGTGGCCATGGCGGTCGAATTCCGTAACCCGATGGCTGCTGGCTTTGGCAGATTCCTGCCTCATAAACTTCATGCAGGCATCACTATATACTTGACTCGTCTGCAACACTTCATTCCAGCGCCTGCCTCTTGTTACGAACAACGTTGCTATCCGAAAATACGTCGCACTCACCAATGCGGTTACCGGGAGGTTACGTATGCCCTTAAACACGCCGTTCATTGATTCCACAAGATTTGTTGTCATGTGGCCCCACCTCACCCCATCGTCATATGATCTAGTCCACTTCGCTCGGTCGATATTATCGATCCACCTCCCTGCATCAGAATTTGCCAACACTATTTCCCGGCGATAGTATTGGAATCCAGGTTGGTTTAAGGCATACCCCGCGTTTATCAAATGTTGCTTCAAGAAGTTATCCTTGAACTCCCGCATAAAATTTTGAGCAATATGCCTGATGCAGTAGACATGGGTAGACGGGGGGTCATGCCAACCATTTGCTGGATTATTGTATGCACTGTCTATTGAAGCGTGCCTGTCAGAGATCACGCAGATGCCAGCTTGTGGAGTCACGTGCGTTCGAAGATTCTTAAGGAAGAAACTCCAAGCAGCAGTCGTTTCTCCTTCCACCAATGCAAAGGCTATTGGGAAAATATTTGAATTGCCATCTTGTGCGACCGCCATCAGTAACGATCCTTTGTATTTCCCATACAGCCAAGTTCCATCGACTTGAACAAGTGGTTTGCAGAATGTGAACCCGATGATGCAGGGACGGAATGCCCAGAAAAGTCTATGGAAAATTCCATTACCTTCTAGATGAGTTCCGTCAGGGGATTGTGCAGGCAAGGTCTCCATTATAGTAACCGTCCCAGGTGAATACAATCGTAGTGCAGCCAGGTAGCGTGGTAGTTGTTTGTATGATTCCTCCCAGTTACCGTACACCAGTTCAATTGCCTTGGTTTTCGCTAACCAAGCCTTTCTGTATGACGGTGTATATTTGAAAACAGCCACACAATGGGAGATAATTGTTTTGACCTTCAGTGACGGGTCAGCCTCAACTAGAGGTAATATGGAATGGCAGATCATGTCATGGCTAAGTTTGCGATGATCCTGTGCCATGTTGGTGTTGACGCAAATGTGAGCTTGAGATATGGACCCTATCACCCACGCATTATGCTTCTTCTTGTACGATGCCATCAACCTATATCCACACTCCGGATTTTTGCATACAATAACGTATCTTTCCGGATTTGATTTGATAACATCGTAGTCAACACAATTTTTCAAGTGCCAGTTCTTTATTGCTAACAGACACTCTTCCTTGGTCCGAAATTGGTCACCCTTCTTTAAGTCCTCATCAGACCTCATATATGGGTTGTAGAACATATCTGATGAGGGCTCATCCTCGCCCAAGTTAAGTGTTGTGAAGTGCGCAGGAGGTGAGTAGCGTTGCGCTATAGGTATTTCAGCTTGGTCTTCGTCTTCAGAATGACGGTTCACCAAGTCATCAACCACGTCTTCAGCATCATCAACCACATCGTCTTCAACGTGGTGCTCAGCATCTTGTTCGTCATCAATCACAGGATCAATAACCTGTGATTGAATATTCTGAGTTGGTTGAGGTTGTTCCAACACAATGTACAACACTATGTATTCGTAACCAGAGTACTCATGGTTACGAAGCATGTATTGTGTCTCCATGTCATTTTGAATCAATGACTTATAAAACTTGACAGAGTTGTTTTCTGAAAAAAAAGGTTGTTGATAAAAAATTTGGGACACGGGTTGTCTTAGTTTGGACTCAATCTTCCTCTTCAGGTAAGAGAAGTCAGCTCCACTTTTTAGACAAAAACGAGTGCATTCGGTGTTTCTAAATTGGAAGCCAGACATATCACATTCATAAGTCTCACCATTGACGTGAGCTTTGATTTTGTATTGTGATGAAGATGCCATGTTTTGTGAAGATATTGTGAAGGTTTTGTGAAGGTTTTGTGAAGGTTTTGTGAAGATATTGTCAAGGTTTTGTGAAGATTGCTGTGAAGATATTGTGAATACCTTTGCGAAAATGTGTGTGACTATTTATACTGCAAGAATCTTACTGCCTATCCATCAAGTCTTCACCACCAAGTCTGAACTTAGTCTCAGAGATTCCCATGCATGCCTGTTCCCCATCAAGTCTTCACCACCAAGTCTGGCAGATTCCCACGCATGCCTTACACGTGTCACACCCTTGAATGCAACACTCCCACCTAGTCTGTACTAATGCATGCCAACCTATCCACCTAGTCTGAACTTAGTCTCAGAGATTCCCATGCATGCCTGTTCCCCATCAAGTCTTCACCACCAAGTCTGGCAGATTCCCACGCATGCCTTACACGTGTCACACCCTTGAATGCAACACTCCCACCTAGTCTGTACTAATGCATGCCAACCTATCCACATAGTCTGAACTTAGTCTCAGAGATTCCCATGCATGCCTGTTCCCCATCAAGTCTTCACCACCAAGTCTGGCAGATTCCCACGCATCACTACTCATGATCTTTACTAGTAAGAGGTCATATAGATTTAAATAATAAAGCAACATACATAACTAACATATTTTGGTAACTTGATTCATTAGCTTAACATGAATAATTGAACATAATGATTCATTCTAGATACTAAATGATTAAACACATGCTTTGGGTTTGTATAATATCTAAGCTGAAAGACATACCGAGAAAGATCTTTTCTAGAAAATATGTAAGCTGCATTAACAGATTCAGACGCAGTACCGATTTTGTAAGAGCGCTTTTACCCTAAAAGCGCTTTCATAAGTGTGTGAGACTGAGACCTATAAGAGCGCTTTTACCTTAAAAGCGCTTTCATAAGTGTGAAACCCATGAGACCTATAAGAGCGCTTTTACCTTAAAAGCGCTTTCATAAGTGTGAAACTCATAGATGTGAGACTGAGACCTATAAGAGCGCTTTTACCTTAAAAGCGCTTTCATAAGTGTGAAACCCATGAGACCTATAAGAGCGCTTTTACCTTAAAAGCGCTTTCATAAGTGTGAAACCCATGAGACCTATAATAGCGCTTTTACCTTAAAAGCGCTTTCTTTACATAGGCGAATTTTTTTTCAAGCTATTACAGCGCTTTTTTTCAAAAGCGCTTTCTTTTTGGTGCTGCCAAAAGCACTTTTTGGCGTAGTGCATGCCTTACACGTGTCACACCCTTGAATGCAACACTCCCACCTAGTCTGTACTAATGCATGCCAACCTATCCACCTAGCCTGAACTTAGTCTCAGAGATTCCCATGCATGCCTGTTCCCCATCAAGTCTTCACCACCAAGTCTGGCAGATTCCCACGCATGCCTTACACGTGTCACACCCTTGAATGCAACACTCCCACCTAGTCTGTACTAATGCATGCCAACTCCCCTCACTGATAAAGAGATTATGCTTTACTCCCCCCTAAGAGTTTACTTATGCCCCTTTGGCATAATAAAAAATGTGATAAAAAAAGCGCAAGCACATAGATCACCATAAAATGACAACAAACATGTTATAGGAAAGAAATTCTTAAAATCGTGTTAGTAGTTTCTTACAAATAAAGTAAAATAGTGATTATGTGTTTAAAATAATATTCAATCTTATTTACGCTTAATTATTTATTTTAAATAAGATTCCCACGCATGCCTTACACGTGTCACATTTTTTCATCATCAGATTCCACCAAGTCTTCCCCAAGACAAGACAACTCCCACCTAGTCTGCACCAATGCATGCCAACACTACCACCTAGTCTGCACCAATGCATGCCAACACCACCACCTAGTCTGCACCTATTCTGCAAGATTCCCATGCATGCCTTCCACGTGTCACACCTTTGCATCATCAGATTCCACCAAGTCTTCCCCAAGACAAGACAACTCCCACCTAGTCTGCACCTATGCATGCCAACACTGCCACCTAGTCTGCACCTATTCTGCAAGATTCCCACGCATGCCTTCCACTTGTCACGTTTCTGCATCATCAGATTCCACCATGTCTTCCCCAAGACAAGACAACTCCCACCTAGTCTGCACCTATGCATGCCAACACTGCCACCTAGTCTGCACCTATTCTGCAAGATTCCCACGCATGCCTTACACTTGTCACATTTTTGCATATTCAGTCTACTTGAAAACGAGTATAAATAGAGGGTCATTCTTGCAAGTTTTCATCAACCACTAACACTTTTATTCAGAGAACTCAGGCGAAACTTCTCATCCACCAAGCTTCTTCCTACATTGCAGTCATGTCGCTTCTTACCATGGGCCAAGAACACAGAGGAACTAGGGCAAACATTGCCTCATTCGTAAGTTTTTCTTGAACATTGCCTCTTTCGTATGTTTGTAATTAGTTTTTTAAAAGTCCAATATAATGATTTTTATATTGTTTGTTTTTAAAGGATCCCAAGAAATTTCGTCAACGTTCACACCCAATGCCTTATCCAGACCCATGGTGCGTACCTTACATAGAGCGTGCGGGTTTCGGTCATGTAATGCATGTCGTAAATGCCACCATTGATGCCAAATTCATTTTGGCTCTGTGTGAACGTTGGAGACCTGAGACACACACCTTTCACCTACCAACTGGTGAATGTACCGTCACATTAGAGGACGTGTACATGCTTTTAGGTCTTAGAATAGATGGTAAGCCTGTGACCGGAAATGTTCAACAGCCTAACCAAATATGTGTTCAAATGTTGGGGGTAGATCTGGTCGAGGGTGAGGGGTCTGCCAAAGCAAGGGGTCAGGGTATTAAATTATCTAGCCTACAATTGTACCACGACTCCATAACTTTGACTGAGGAATCCTCCGAACAAGAAAAAGTCATAAAAACCCGGGTTTACATTATGCTATTGTTTGGGAACTTGCTATTTCCCGAAGGGACGGAAAATAGCATAAATTTTATGTACTTGAGTTTGCTCGGGGACATTGATAGAATAAGCACATATAGTTGGGGTTCTGCAGTATTAGCATTCCTATATAGCTCTTTGTGTAAAAATGCACAAAATGAGCACTGTACATTTTCTGGATGTGCTTTTTTGCTCCAAACATGGGGGTGGTGGAGATTGCCGAGGCTAGCCCCAGAAAATCCTAATGACTACTCCTTCCCCTACGCAACTAGGTAAATTTATGATCTTATTTCATTTTGTATATTTATTCTATAAATATTTGTAACTAATATTATTTATCTTTTTTTGTTTAGGTTCATTACAACTGGACTGGATTACAGTCTTACCCCCAAAAATAAAATTATATTTTATCGTCAACTGTTGGATCGTCTCCGAGCACAGGATGTATTACCACTAAACCCTAAACTTCTAACTGATTTATTAATGTCATGCATTCTCGATAAATAACATATTTACTTTTTTCTTTGCAGTTTATTTGGAGGCCATATTTGGGATTGGAACATCAACCCAACCCCGAAGATGCAGCTGTTTGGACAGCAAAAACGGCCATAATGCGGTTCACCACTGTGGAGATGCACCAAAGTGACCGTGTCAAGCTTCAATTCGGAATGCATCAAGAAATCCCAGGCCCCCCAATGTCTATGGAACCTTGGCATCTAAAAAAAGTCAGCCACCAGTGGTATGCCCCAAATTGGAAGGAATTTGCTAAGGAGTTTCGAAAAATGTGGAAAGACCGTGCCCACTATGTTCTACAATTTCCGGTGGCGCCCAACGAAATGAAGCCGACAAGGGAATATGTGGATTGGTATAGAGCAAATACCAATCCAGAAATGATTGTGTCTGACCCGTTCTATTTGGACGATCCCCGGATGCAAGAACCATATTTCCAACAACAACAACCACCACAGTATTCCCAACAACAACAACCACCGCAGTATTCCCAACAACAACAACCACCTCCTTATTACCAACAACAACCACCACAACCATTTTACCAACAACAACCACCACCACCTTATTACCAACAACAACCACCACCACCATATTACCAACAACAACCACCACAACACATGTCCACCCCCCAACCAAATCAACAATACATACCACAAACTCAATCCCAATACCATGAAGACTACCAACAACAAACTCAACATTCCCACCACCATCAACAGTCCCAACACCTACCACAATATCAATCCCCCTACTTCCACCAATCCCAACACTTCCAACACGACAATTTCCCAAGCTCTTCCAGTCCTCCACCTAGCCCCGACACGGGTATACAAGAGGACTACCAACAGGACTACTACACATCACAACAAACATTGCACTTTGGGCAACCCGATTCAACCCTAAACTACCAAAGACCACAATTCGAGGGCGCACCCAGCAGTAGTCAGTTTGTCCCACCGAGACAAAGCTTCGAGGGCGCAGAGGGGACTCGTCTTTCCTACAGCACTGAAGGGACTTCGACCCAACCACAACGGCAAGCGGCAAGGGGGCGCGTTAGGGCAAGAGGTGGTAATAGGGAAGCACCACCACCACGTGAACCGTCTAGGCGAGTAACTAGACCTCCCCCGTGCGGATCGTACAAGGGACCGCATCATATGTGATTAATCATATCTTTGTAATATTTGTCTTGTCTATTATTTAAATAAAAATATTTTCTGTTTATTATCTTTATATCTTTATCTTTATAAATTATATTAATATATATATATATATATATATATATATATATATATATATAAATTAATATATATATATATATATAAATTAATATATATATATATATATCTTGTAAAAAAATTTATTTATATATATGTCTTAACATAAATTAATATAATTAATAAAATATATAAATTTATAAATAAAAAAAATTAAAAAAACAAAAAAAATAACATTAAAAAAAAAAAAAAAAAAAAAAAAAGGGAATGGGCATAGGCGCCACTCCTAGTGGCGACTTGCCCTACCCATTAAGGGTAGGCGCCAACTAGGGTGGCGCCTTAGTGTAAAAATTGGCCAAAATTGGCCATTTGTGTAATTATTTTGAAAAATTGTATATTTTTGAAATTTTTTTTAAATTTTTGGATATTTTAAAAAAAAATTCTCAGACCAAGCCGTTTGAAAAATATATATCATTTAATCTGATCAAACCATTTGAAACTATAATGTTTTTTTTCATACTAAAAAATATTTAAATTTTATTTTGAAATATTAAATAAATAAATAAAATTACTACATGGTTTTTTTTACTGAAATTTTCATATTTATAAGTTACTTAAACCGATTCAAATTTAAATGGAATTTAGTTTTTAAAAGTAAAAATATATAAATTTAAATATTATATATATATTTTGTAAAATCGTTTTTCTTGAACTAAATCTAATCAAATATTTTGTGCTGCAAAAAACCAATAAACCCAATCTAGAATAATTTGACCAAATCAAATAAATTGTGATATATTAGGCTAAAAAACAACAAACAAAATACATAATTTCCTTTCTTATTCTTGAACCCTTTCACTTCTTTATTCTTAAACGTATTGATCTTCCTTTCACAACACAGAATATCATGAGGAAGAAGAGTTACCCATATTGTTCTTTTCAATATCCATCATTTTATTATTCTTCTTCTGATGATAAACACACACCAAATAATCACAATGACAATGCTGAGAAACAGAAACATGCATGTCATGTTTGCAGTAAGCATTTTTCATCCAACAAAGCTTTGAACGGACACATGAGAATACACAAAAAAGACAAAAAGGATATTCCTCACGATGAAGATCAATTTCAATGTCAACTTAGTTCAGCAGAATATATTCCAGAAAAATCGCATAACTGCAGAAAGAGGAAGAATGCTATCAATACTATTGAAAACGATCGTTGCGACAAGAAAAGGCTGAAACTTTGCGAAAATATGACTAATGAGAAGATCAAGGAACAACCTGTGACGTCAAGTACCGGTCATGTTAGCAACGTTGATGAAACAACTAAGATCAAAGTGAAGGATAATTAGTAGCTAATATAAAAATAAGTTAGTGTTGAGATTCAAGGTTCTTGAAGAAAATTAATCTTAGAAGGTTTTAGTTATAGTTATTTGTTATTTCAATATCAAGAACATGAGTACTGTGATTGTTTGTATTGATGAAAACTATTCTCTATTTTTGCTTTAATAAAATTTAAGTTTCGTTAAAGTAGTTCAATGCAATTTTTATTTATTAATATATACTCAAGTTTAATTTTTTTTCAAGCAGACATGGATTCTGCATTAATTGCAGAAATTATCATGTGTTGCTTGATCACCAAGTTTCAATCATCCTCTTGGTTTTTTTGCATTACAGTTTACTTATATCGTTTCTTGCAAAAGTAAGAAAAAGTTTATTTATATCGTTTCTTGCAAAAGTAAGAAAAAGTTTATTTATATCGTTTCTTGCAAAAGTAAGAAAAAGTTTAACCTAATATTACCGATGACTGTTTTTTCTCTTGTTTCTTCATCTCATTGTTAGACTTATATTGATGGTAGTGTCTTTGTTATATTAGATTTTGAGAGGTGTGGTGTTTTCGGATAGAGTCGTCAATTTAGAGATTTTTAAAAAATTAGGGCTTAACTTTTAGATCTCAAAATTTTAGGAGGTTAAAATTTAAGGAATAAATGGTACAACAATATGATATTTTTGGGTGTAAAAGTATCTATGAATGTCTTAATCATATAAACTTTTAATACAATCAATAAAATAGTTGAGTGTGCTTGTTAGACTGTGCGGGCAATGTCTGTGGAGTCTATATATGATGAATGAATGATATATCAAATAAGGCTTGAAAGTGAAACTTGAAATGGAATGCTATTCTTTCTAGTCAAAAATATTTTAATCAGTATGTAGAGCTGGGGAAATTGATTAGAGCTATTGTATTTAGGCAGAATATTTATTTTAATAAGTATTTGTGCTATAAATTCGAAATAAGTTTGTTGATCTTAACATTATGTTATGCTTGGAATTTTAGACATTGAATATGGACATTGTCTGCTGCATGGTGGACATTGGTAATGATGTTTTTTTATAATCATAATAGAATTAATAATTAAGGGGTCCTCGAACCCAATACAAATTATAAATTTATGACATCCCATGGACAAACACATCAAACGTAATTATCGAATTACGTCATAGAATTACTTCTATAAACTAACCAAAATCAAGAAAGAAATTTAATGTTAAACACAACATCATCAATAGAGGTAATAATATTTTTTAACATTAAGGCATTCCTCGTTAGCCATAAACTCTAAATCGAGACCATCACAATCTCCCGAAAAATGATAAAATACCGAACACAAGTAGAAGTGGTCATTGAAAGGAATTGTTTTCCTGCTGTTTTCATTAATCTGTATCCATATATGTACAATGATCATGTGTGACCAATATAGAAGCCTCTTAACTATACATCAATTATTTGCTTAAAATAGATTAGGAAGGTACTGCCTATTCTATGAATGGAAAAGATACAGATGTTATTACAAGAATATTCTAACAAATATTCTGGTCTATCACACCCCCGCAGTGGAAGCGGGAGGTTCCCGTACGCTGAGACTGGTCCGAAAATCATCAAAAAGTATGCGCGGGAGCCCTTTAGTAAATATGTCATCAATCTGATGACGTGATGGGATATGAAGAACTCGAGCTTAACCGCGAGCCACCTTCTCGCGAACAAAGTGAATATCCATCTCGATGTGCTTCATCCGTTGGTGTTGAGCGGGGTTGTCGGAGATGTATATGGCACTGACATTGTCACAATACACCAACGTGGCTTTTGGGATCGGAAAATGTAGTTCCAGGAGAAGATTTCGAATCCAGCATGACTCGGACATGACGTTGGCTACCCCTCTATATTCAGCTTCAGCACTAGAACGGGAGAGAGTAGGTTGTCGTTTAGATGACCACGAGATAAGATTATCACCAAGAAAGACACAGTAACCAGATGTTGAGCGCCTTGTGTCAGGACAACCACCCCAATCCGCATCAGTGTAGGAAGTAAGACTAGAGATGGATGAAGGGTACAGATGTAAGCCGAAATGCAGAGTGCCTTGTAGGTAACGCAGAATGCGTTTTAGAGCATTCATATGTTCTGTTTTCGGAGCATGCATGTGGAGGCATATCTGCTGGACAACATATGAAATATCTGGTCGAGTGAATGTGAGATACTGCAAAGCACCTGCAAGGCTCCGATAATGAGTGGGGTCCTCAAGCGGAACACTTGATGAGATACTGAGTTTTTGTTTGGTGTCAACAGGTGTGGCAGACGATTTGCAAGATGACATGCCGACCCGATCAATGATCTCTGCTGCATAATTTTTTTGACAAAGAAAGATACCACCTGTATGTCTGGTTACTGCAATGCCTAGAAAACAGCTAAGAGGGCCCAAATCCTTCATGGCAAATTCTGAAGCAAGGAGCATCATGATGGATTTCCGAAGATCATCAGTGGATGTGGTGAGAATGATGTCATCGACATATAGAAGAATGTATGCCATGTTCGTGCCTTTGCGGTAGATGAATAAGGAACGGTCGGTTTTGTTGTGATGAAAGCCTATGGTGGAGACATAGTCAGTAAATCGTTGGTACCACGCTCGAGGAGCCTGTTTGAGGCCGTATAATGATTTTTTTAGAAGACAGACGTAGTCCGGGTGAACATGATCATGGAAACCCATGGGCTGATGCATATAGACTGTCTCATGAAGATTGCCGTGTAAAAAGGCGTTCTGCACATCTAACTGATGAATGGGCCATGAGTTTGATAAGGCAATGCTGAGAACCATCCGGATAGTTGCTGGTTTAACCACAGGGCTGAATGTTTCAACCATATTTGGGTGATTTTATGCATAGATGAAACCATTTTCTTTACATTAACTTGTTATTCCATTTTCTTATTATTATTCTACTAACCACTAACTACTAACTTCTAACTTCTAACATTTACGTTATTGCACTTTATTTCCTTGCAATTTATTTTATTGTTCACTTTATTTTAAGTACTTTATGTTTATGTTTATTGTTATCTAACCATATCATTTATATTATGTTAATTTATTTACTCTTTACTACCTTGCTAAATAAAAATAAGTAAAACAACAAAAGAAAGAGAACAAATCATAACTTGTTAAAATATTGATAGATGGGCTTATGGTTGTATAACTTTCTTCGTTACAAATCTATTGTTAGTTGATTTTTTAATCATCTTCAATACTTTGCATCAATGATACGATATCCCTTAACGTTTCATATTTTGAGTCTTTTTGAGCTATGAAAAAAGTCCTCAAGATGTTCATTTTGTACATATTACTAACCACTAATTATACTTCAATAACTTTGTTTATCATTAACATTTGTTATTGTGATTTCGGTACTACTAACTTGTTATTTATTTTGATGTCATTTATATCCACTAACCATTATTATTGTGATATTGTTATTTTTTATCTTGTAATTTACTTTCATGTCATTACCTTGTAATTTAAACTCAAGTACTCATTATCATCATCATTGTACAAACTCATCATGCATATTTATTTACTTGTTATTTATTTTATTGTCATCAAACATTAAAAACAACAAAAACATGATAAAATTATAAGACCAAATATATTCACTTCACTCTTAATCAACTTGGACTTAGAGGATTTCATCTTAGGACCTTTGCTTGGAGGCCTTTTCATTATTCTTTGGGATGCTTTGTAAACACTTGAATTTTCATCCGTAACTTACATGCATGTTGTAAGAATGACATCATGGCACCACCTTAGGGGGACATGTTTGTAAGACCAGTATCCTTTGTTTAACTTAGGTCCCTTTTTGCACACACAAGGATTCCTCTTGGGCTACCTTACAATGAGACCCTTTACTTTCTTGTTTGGTTACTTTGCATTCATGTTGCATAAATCAAATTTCATAGTCAAATAATCAAAACCCTTGATTCAACGTCAAATGGCATTTTCATAATCAAATTCAAAATACAATAAAATTATGATTATTATTGTGCGCCATGAGCCTTAAGTGGTGGAGAATAAGTAAGAATGGAGCATTCATACCCTTACTCTTATTATTTTGGATGCAAGACGCTTGGCTTGTTGTCTAGAATAATCGCCTCCGCCCATAGACTTTAGTGCAATATGATCACAAACATTCATTTCATAAAACCCTTATTCAAGGTAAAAACAATACAACTCATCAAACTAATTTTTGTGCCTTAGGGCATCATCCCCAAAACCCTTTTCTCAAAGGTAAAGTCAACCAACCCACAAATATTTTCTACTCCTAACCACGGAGCTCTGATTCCTCATCCCCGAATGAGTGATACGTAGGCACAAGGGCCCCAATCCTTGGCGAGCACTATAATAATAAAACACCCCCTCTTTCACACATATTCTTTTGAAAATAAAGCAATGATAGATAAATCCCATGTATGTAAAACAACCCAAATGGCTCCCATGGACGTGATGGGTGTTAATACCTTTCCCTTACGTAACCGACTCCCGAACCCAAATCTCGGTTGCGAGACCGATCCCTTATTCTCTTTTAGCGCTTCCCGTGTGTGTCTCTTTTCTGAAGGTTTTATAAACTATTTCCCCTATCCTCTTCGATGGAGGTAAACTAAATAAAATTCGGTGGTGACTCTTCTGACTTTGCCTCTCTTTGGCATCTCTTTAGTCCCGGTTTCGTTATCGTGAAATCCCGGTAGCGACAGGGTCCACAAGATTGGGTCAATTTTGGCACTTATGTAGGTCAGTCTTTTGATTGTCCCATCCCCTAGATTTATCTCTTCAAAAGGATCTTGAGCTTGCATCTTTTTGGTCGAAGCTACTAGGTTTTTCACAAAACCTAAAGGCTCGACATCATAGATGCAGTCGAGCCTGCGAATTTTTGAAGTTGTTTCTTGGCCATTATGGCCAATCTTTTTTTTGAATAGGTTCAACTATTTTGGCTTTGAAAACCATCTTTTGTTGGGGTTCGACCTCAAAGTCCGCCCTTATTTTATTTTCATCCACATTGGCCAAAATTCGAGAAAGTGCGCTCGACTCAGTCTTTATTATCGTCATCCACCATCCAGCTAGTCGGTGCGATGGTACCTTCTTCTACATCCCCATTTCCCATTATCTCATGATCCTATATGAAACCATGGATGGGATGCAATTTCAAAAAATAAGAATAATTTTCCAATGGCACAAATGATGTTTTAGAAGGATGGCATGGTGATATATTTGCCAAATTTTTGTCAAAATGTTTTCTATCAACATGATTGACCTTGGCCAAAAAAATAACTTTGGTCGACTTCAATGTTTTTGGCAATACCCTATGGCCATAAAATAGAAATCCTTTGATGGAGGGCCAATGGAACTGCTCCTGTTCCATGTATCCATTCCCATCCTAATAAGAAATTGTAATTTTCTTTTGACGAAATAACCATGAACATGGTTGGTTTTGTTAGTGTGCCCAATGAGATATCTAGTTGGATTACTCCCAAAATATGGTTTGTTTTCCCTTAATAACCGGACAACACCATGTTATGAGAGCTTACATCCATATCGAACTTTCCAATCCTTTTTAACAAAAAATGAGACACTAAGTTCAATGCAACACCTTCGTTAATAAACACCTCATTGACGCCTATATTGTCGACCTTATCCTGCATGAACAAAGGCCTAAGGTGGTTCATCATGCGTGCATCAGGTCTCTCAAACATGGTTTGTTGTTCCTCGACACAACCATTGTTCATTATGTAATAACATACTTGTTTATAATTTTTCATTTCTTCGAAAAAAATACTCTTTTTATGTCCCAGTAACTTCTGTGATATAGTCAAATTCTATAGGTAAGAGGGAAATGACATTACAAATAATATTAAAGTCTTATTCTAATCTAGAGTCCAAGTTATTTGTTACCATTTCTTCATTCCCTTGTAATACGGTATCTTTAAGACTGTTCTTCGCCACTGGTGGCAAGGCAGGAAAATGACTATGTGTTACAGTCCATTTTGCCAACTGTTGTTGTTGACGTTTTCTTGTTTCTTTGATGTTTTTTCAATTGAGTCCTCATCATGGGATTTTCCCTAAAAAATTCTAAGGCCCGTAAGAATATTTGTTCGACACATGGGAATTGTCATGGTAAGAGGATCTCGTGCCCATCTCAAACATCTCCCACTTTTGCTGGTTAGCGTTGCGCATGCCCAGCAGTCAAATCTATTCTCCTCCAGGGACATTAGAGGAGGGAACATATGTCCTTTGTTGATTTCCAAATTTCTTAGAAAGTTCCTGTTGTTTTCTGTGAGAAACACTCTTCTTGTCAAAAGTAAACTGAGGTCTCTTCCTGCCCCATTTTCTCTTCCTTAGATCTGAAGGTTTGACACCTTGAAGGATTTTAGAGGCCTCTTTATCGAATACGGAGATACACCTAGGCCATGATATCACTTCAGAATCTTTCAGCTTATATTGATTCAAGAAATCAATAAGCTCTTCTTTAGCCTTTGGATAAATCACCTTCATTTTCTCATCGCACTCATCTACAATAACATGTTCGATTTCCACGAGACCTTCACCAGCCTCAACCACCAGGATTTAACAGGCTCAACATAATGTGTATCCTTGACTTGAAAGGGGTCAGAGTCAACTTGCATTAGAGGTTTGGATTTATCCCCAAATTGCAATATGCCTTCTTTGAGGGTGTTCTGTACCAAGTCCTTGAAAATCACACATTGAGAAGTTTCATGACCCAATAAATTATGATACTAACAAAAACCTATCTTTTTTCTCTGTTCTAATGTGATGTTTTTTTAGGCCTTTTGGCACTATGATTTTCCCATCAATAACTAATAAATCAAAAATTTCATCACATTTTGTTATGTCAAATGTGTATGTTTTTGTAACGAACTTTTCGTTTTGACTAGGTTTTTCCCGTTCAAAGGTTTTAACAGTTTGTAAACATATAGAGGTCCAAGATTTAACTCCGCCACATTGAACTCACTCTCCTCGACATGTTCATAAACTATGTTAGATTCATGATCATCTTTCGACATAAGTAACTTTTTCCTTTTTATTATATTTGTTCTACCAAACCTTCTCAACTTTCAAACTTTTGACTTGGTTAATCATGTCTGCCAGTTAGGTCATGTCCCATAAATGTTGGGTATCCAACTTCTTCCTAATGGAGTAATGTAAACATCCTGCCTCCATCACGACTAAATCATGTTCAGGCACTTGGGTAAAGCACATTGCCTTCAACAACCTAAATCTATTGAGATAGTCCTCTACTGATTCAATTTTTTTTTGCTTAACAGTAGCTAATTCCTTTAGGATAATCTTTGATTTTCCCATATAGAATTGTTCATGAAAAACTCTATCTAGTTGGTTCCAATTACACATATAATGCGTAAGGAGTGTGGTAAACCACATGAAGGAATTTTTTGTTAGAGAACTGGGGAATGATTTCATCCTCAAATAATCATTGTTTTACATATCGTCAGCCTTAGCCTGATATCTAGCGATGTTTTGGACTGTGGACTCACTTGGTTTGCATCTTGGTTTCTATGCACCAAAACTACCCCAGTTCCATTTTAGAACGCGCTGCCTTCGATTGCCTTGGGTGTGGGTGGTTCGACGGGTATAACTTGCTGTGGTGTCGGATTATTAGGAATTGGTTGGATGGGCACTTGAGGAGCACCAAATAAATCAACAATTTGACTCATTCGATGTGCTAATTGATGGTAACTATGCTTGGTGTTTTGAATTAGGGGATTAAACATTGTATCAATTTGTTGTGTTAGCATGTTAACCATGTCATGGTTACTTTCATCTATCTACTGCCACACAAATTGGAGCGAACTAGTGGTTGATGATGACATAACTTGAGGGAGATATCTTAACCCTCTTTAAGGTTGTTCCATTCTACAAGAGTTGCTTATATCAGATCCTGATGCTGAATATGGATTGATAAGGGATACAACAACCATTTCATTATCTGCATATGTAGATGCACTAGGGTGTAGGCCTTCCATAATTGCAGTTGACATGCCATAAGGTTGTTCTCTACCAACATGGCGTAATGTAAAATTCAAAGGAAAGTGAGGCCTTTGGTCACCTATATTATGTGTAACCCTAAGGGTAGTCGGGACACTAGACTGTGAAACCGCCACTTCTGGTGATATAATCAGACACCTGGCTTATGACAATAAGATATTCTCCAACAGAAGTTGAACTTCCTGCATTATCAACAGTCGATTTGACTGGTTCTTCTGGATTTGGAGCATTATTCTGGTGAGAGGGTTTATTTTTTGTAGGATGACTCATTTAAGGAAGAGTTCTATTACTCCTCATACGCTTATACATTCGACAAACAAAGACATTTCATACATGAAGAACAAAAATGGACAATAAAAACAAAACACTTTTCTTCAAAAGTTAAAACTTTTTTTACACAAAATGGTCCCACCAATTGTGCCAATTTATTTACTGGTTTTTTTAGTAAACAATCACGAGTTTGGTTCACTTAAGAGATTAAACTAAAAAAAGCTTAGAGACAAATTGTGTAAAAAGAAATGCAATTTTTTTTTGTTTGTGATTGAAAATTAAATGCTTGTATGTCAACAAAATTTAATATAATTTCTAATTCCAATAAACTTTGGATAAAGATAATAAACAAAAGCATAAAAATGTTATTAAATAAATGTTGTAATTGAAATGACTTAAAAGAAATGGTGCATAAATTCATATATGTTTCTCTCAAACTCGTTTCTCTCTATAACTTGGGTAATTTGAAGTCTATAGGAATTTATGGTAAGAATTGCGGACCTTTAATTATATACAAGATTTTTTTTTATATACTACTACATTAATAACCGTCGGTAATAATCATTTTTTCAGAGCTCGACATGTACCCTAATACGTGTATTTCCAGCCTCAGACGTGTCTCCACGTGTCTCAGTCTCTAAACTTTCTTTAAATCGTCTTGAACCATTTGCAAAATGACTATGCAACTTCCAAGTACATTATGTCAAAGAACTTCGCGTCGAAATTAAAGTGTAGCGTCGAGATATCTAAAGGACTAGAAATTTTGCAAGGTCCAAAGACTTAGAAAGTGAATCAAAAGCGCCATGTTAGTATGTAGAAATCTCCGTTTGACTGCATAACTTATATAAGAATTAAATATGTTTGGAAGAGAGAGTGATCTTAGTCTTGTGGATCTGTTCCTGAGACTCCTCCAAACCATGTCTAGTGACTTTAACCCAGTGTCGAAAATCGCAGGCTAACAATCCATTCTATTATATTCCATAATGTTTTATAAATAAAAATATTTTTTTATTGTGCGTTTAGGGTATTACATATAGTTCTTGGAGGCTTTGAATCATCTCTTATCAGCGGATCTATGGTCCCACAGGAGTTTGCGTTGAAATTTGACCTTGACATAGTTGTTGAGAAGTTTGAAAGGTCGAGAGAACTTGAAACATGCGCTTGCTGATCATCGGAGGAACTGGATTTCAAAGAGTAAAAACAGAAGGAGAAGTCACCAAGACTGGATCATCCTCGTCCGTTGAAGGAAGTGGAACCTCTCTCATGGGATCAGGAGCATTAACTATCGCGGCAATCGGTGTGGTGACATTGTGCTTGGTGGTTAATCGAGTGGATTTTGATGTTGCCATGACTTTCACGAGATTGATTGTTCCAAAAAGAAGAAAATCAATTTTTGTTGAATTGCGGCAAAGAACTAGTGGTTTCTCGTGGAGATTCGAGGGAAATTAGATGCGGATTCCCAGATATCATTTTTATGGTTGAACCATGGAAAGGAAATGAAATCTTCATGTGTAGTGGTGAGTGCTTCTAGTACAATAGATCATGGTGAACCTGCAAGGTTAGCACTCAAATGTCTAAGTCATTGAGATGTTCCAAAAGAAATTCACAATAATAGTAAAAAAGATATATGAAAGTGGCGCATGTGAAACTTATATAGGGTGAGTGGTTAAACCCTTCGGGATTAGTGAAAATGGGCTAGCCCATATTGGCCGATCCACCAAACCTAAAAAATTGTAGGACTTTGCCCTTAAAAATTAGAGCCCATATTTTTTAGGGATTTTTTATCCCGACCTAAAATGCCCATTACCTATAAGGGCTAGTCCATTTAGAACGTGGGTAGCACGTTAGGTCCGGATAAATACAAATTTTAAAACGTTATAATATTAGTTATGTTGTATCACTATAAAACAACACAATGATTTTTCTCCTCTCACTAAATTTATCTCAATTATATTCATTTTTTTCTTTTAAATATTATATATTAATATAATTAAATTAATATTCAAGTATTTTGGGTTAAATTTCTAATTTTCTCATATTCTATTAGTTTCTCTTATTTTAAATATTTGATTCTTATTATAAAGAATTTAGATATGTATTGTATTTAAAAAATAGTATAATATTTATAAAAAAAATTATAGGATTTTTACTTTAATTTTTGTATAAAAATAATTTTAAAAAAACGTTTAGGATCGGATAATTCGAACTCATGATCAGACTTGAATAATATTTTTTTAACTCATATTACAACATGACTTTTTTGATCCAATCCTAAAAAATTCAAAGTCCATCAGAATTAGTCCATTTAACGCGGAATAACCTGTTTTGATAACTCTACTTATATAAGTGTTTGTGATTTGGTTATGATATAATATCATAATTACCTAAAGATTTAATTGGTTATATGTTTTAATTGTCTAATGATTTAATTCGTTATAGGTGTTGATTATCTAATGATTTAATTACCATATGTATTTACAATTTAGTGGGAGGAATTGAGTAAACAATCGAACCAAGCCGTTCGAGATATATATATATATATATATATATATATATATATATATATATATATATATATATATATATATATATATATATATATATATATATATATATATATATATATATATTATTTACAATTATCTAAAGATACTAAAACTTAAATGTATATACATTCAAGTATTTTTTAATCGGACCAAAACATTTGAAACTATAATAATTGTTTTGTTTATCCATAATTAAAAATATTTAACTTGGATTTTAAAACATTTAAAAAATAAATAAAATAACTACATGTTTTTTACTGAGATTTTCATATTTGAAAGTTAAAATATTTAACTTGTATTTGGATATTATCTTGTAAAACCATTTTAATTGAATTTTAAAAAAAACCATTATATATACTAGATTTTCTATTAAAAAAAACAATCTAGAATTATTGGACCAAATCAAATAAATTGTCATATATTTGGAATATTTTTTTTAATTATCCAGTTTTAAAAAAAAAATCAAAAATAACTAAATTTTAATTTTTTTTTTCAAAAATGGCCATTTTTGGCCCTAAAATATACTTAGGCGTCACCCTAGTTGGCGCCTACCCTTAAGGGTAGGGCAAGTCGCCAATAGGAGTGACGCCTACCTTTAAAATTTTTTTTTTATATTTAATATGTTTTTTTTTAAATTAGTTTAAATTTATTAATTTATATTTATTATAAATTATAATAATTTATATAATTTACAAGATATATATATACTTTATATATTTATTATAAATTGTTGTAGTACTTGTTCTTGTTTTAGTACTTGTTCTTGTTCCAGTATTTGTTTTTGTTTTAGTAATTGTTGTTGTAATGTTAGATGTTTGTGTTTGTTGTTCCAATGTCATCTTCTATTTGGAATAAAAAGTAAACTTTATTGATAAATAGCATTGGTACACAGAGTTATGAACTAATACAACTATGTAGTCGAAGTAGATCCACGATATGGACATTTGTTCTTATTATGCCCCAGTTGTCGACATATGCTACACTTCCTCTGCATTTTCTCTGCGACGTCCATTTCAGTTCTAATGCGCCTGCTGTTTGGGCGACCACTTTTATTCCGCCGCATCGATTCGTTGTGCCAAACAATTTCCCCGTCATACTCTGGCCAATATGCCTCCAATGCTACCACCGGAAAGGGATTGTTGAGCAATGTTGCAACTTTGTAGATGGGACACACTAGCGATAATGCATCGAAGTGGCTGTGTGAACACGCTGCAATGACATGGGAACAAGGCATACGATATGCCTGAAATTGACCACAGTCGCACCAACGGTCTGGTATTAGGACCCTATACTCTTGTCTGGGCAGCCCTTGGTTGTGGTCAATTGTTTCTTTGACACTAAAAGTGTGGCCATGGCGGTCGAATTCCGTAACCCGATGGCTGCTGGCTTTGGCAGATTCCTGCCTCATAAACTTCATGCAGGCATCACTATATACTTGACTCGTCTGCAACACTTCATGTCAGCGCCTGCCTCTTGTTACGAACAACGTTGCCATCCGAAAATAGGTCGCACTCACCAATGCGGTTACCGGGAGGTTACGTATGCCCTTAAAGACGCCGTTCATTGATTCCACAAGATTTGTTGTCATGTGGCCCCACCTCACCCCATCGTCGTATGACCTAGTCCACTTTGCTCTGTCAATGTTATCGATCCACCTCCCTGCATCAGAACTTGCCAACACTATTTCCCGGCGGTAGTATTGGAATCCAGGTTGGTTTAATGCATACCCCGCGTTTATCAAATTTTGCTTCAAGAAGTTATCCTTGAAATCCCGCATAAAATTTTGAGCAATATGCCTGATGCAGTAGACATGGGTAGACGGGGGGTCATGCCAACCATTTGCTGGATTATTGTATGCACTGTCTATTGAAGCGTGCCTGTCAGAGATCACGCAGATGCCAGCTTGTGGAGTCACGTGCGTTCGAAGATTCTTAAGGAAGAAACTCCAAGCAGCAGTCGTTTCTCCTTCCACCAATGCAAAGGCTATTGGGAAAATATTTGAATTGCCATCTTGTGCGACCGCCATCAGTAACGATCCTTTGTATTTCCCATACAGCCAAGTTCCATCGACCTGAATAAGCGGCTTGCAGAATGTGAAACCTATGATGCAGGGACGGAATGCCCAGAAAAGTCTATGGAATATTCCATTACCTTCTAGACAAGTTCCGTCAGGGGATTGTGCCGACAAGGTCTCCATTATAGAAACTGTCCCAGGTGAATACAAATGTAGTGCAGCCAGGTAGCGCGGAAGTTGTTTGTATGATTCCTCCCAATTACCGTATACCAGTTCAATAGCCTTGGTTTTCGCTAACCAAGCCTTTATGTACGACGGTGTATATTTGAAAACAGCAACACAATGGGAGATAATGGTTTTGACCTTGAGTGACGGGTCAGCTTCAACAAGAGGTATTATGGAATGGCAGATCATATCATGGCTAAGTTTGCGATGATCCTGTGCCATGTTTGTGTTGACGCAAGTGTGAGCTTGAGAAATGGACCCTATCACCCACGCGTTATATTTCTTCTTGTACGATGCCATCAACCTAAACTCACACTCCGGATTTTTGCATAAAATAACGTATCTTTCCGGGTTTGATTTGTTAACATCGTAGTCAACACAGTTTTTCAAGTGCCAATTTTTTATTGCTAACAGGCACTCTTCCTTGGTCCGAAATTGGTCACCCTTCTTTAACTCCTCATCAGACCTCATATATGGGTTGTAGAACATATCTGATGAGGGCTCATCCTCGCCCAAGTTAAGGGTTGTGTAGTGGGCAGGCGGTGAGTACCGTTGCGCTATAGGTATTTGTACTTGGTCTTCGTCTTCGGAATTACGGTTCACCAAGTCATCAACCACGTCTTCTGCATCATCAACGACATCGTCTTCAACGGGGTGTTCAACGTCTTGTTCGTCATCAACCACAGGATCAATAACCTGTGACTGAATATTCTGAGTTGGTTGGAATTGTTCCAACACAATGTACAACACTATATAGTCGTAACCAGAATACTCATGGTTACGAAACATGTATTGTGCCTCCATGTCATTTTGAATCAATGTCTTATAAAACCTGACTGAGCTATTTTCAGAAAAAAAAAAGTTGTTGGTAAAAAATTTGGGACACAGGTTGTCTAAGTTTGGACTCAATCTTTTTTTTCAGATAAGAGAAGTCAGCTCCTCTATTTAGACAAAAACGAGTGCAATCGATGTTTCTAAATAGGAAGCCAGACATATCACATTCATAAGTCTCACCATTGACGTGAGCTTTGATTTTGTATTGTGACGAAGATGCCATGATATGTGAAGATTTTGTGAAGATATTGTGAAGATATATGTGAAGATATTGTGAAGATATATCTGAAGATATTGTGAAGATATATGTGAAGATATTGTGAAGATATATGTGAAGATATTGTGAAGATATATCTGAAGATTCCCACGCATGCCAACCTAATCAAATGTCTTCACCACCTAGTCTGTAAGATTCCCACGCATGCCTTACACGTCTCACATCTTTGCATGCAACACTACCACCAAGCCTTTCCCTTAGACAAGACAACTCCAATTAATCTGTACCAATGCATGCCAACCTCGCCTGCACCTAGCCTGCCCCTAGCCTGCACCTACTCTGCAAGATTCCCACGCATGGCAACCTAATCAAATGTCTTCACCTAGCCTGTACCAATGCATGCCAACCTATCCACCTAGCCTGCACCTAGCCTGCAAGATTCCCACGCATGCCTTACACGTGTCACA
The DNA here is from genome assembly GCF_024323335.1 of Lathyrus oleraceus. Lineage (NCBI taxonomy): Eukaryota > Viridiplantae > Streptophyta > Magnoliopsida > Fabales > Fabaceae > Lathyrus > Lathyrus oleraceus. The sequence continues at coordinate 473,488,710 of NC_066581.1, read as the reverse complement.
TCTTCATGTGCAAATTGAAAGTGAATAACTCCATAGCGAAAAGTTAAACTTCTTGAACTTCCAATACTGAATATCACGCTTCCAATACTAAACTACCTTTTTTTTCCCACGCATGCCTTACACGTGTCACATCTTTGCATCATCAGGTTCCACCAAGTCTTCCCCAAGACAAGACAAGTGCAACCTAATCTGTACCAATGCATGCCAACCTATCCACCTAGCCTGCACCTAGCCTGCACCTATTCTACAAGATTCTCACGCATGCCTTACACGTGTCACATCTTTGCATCATCAGGTTCCACCAAGTCTTCCCCAAGACAAGACAAGTGCAACCTAATCTGTACCAATGCATGCCAACCTATCCACCTAGCCTGCACCTAGCCTGCACCTATTCTGCAAGATTCCCACGCATGCCTTACACGTGTCACATCTTTGCATCATCAGGTTCCACCAAGTCTTCCCCAAGACAAGACAAGTGCAACCTAATCTGTACCAATGCATGCCAACCTATCCACCTAGCCTGCACCTATTCTGCAAGATTCCCACGCATGCCTTACACGTGTCACATCTTTGCATCATCAGGTTCCACCAAGTCTTCCCCAAGACAAGACAAGTGCAACCTAATCTGTACCAATGCATGCCAACCTATCCATCTAGCCTGCACCTAGCCTACACCTATTCTGCAAGATTCCCACGCATGCCTTACACGTGTCACATCTTTGCATATTCAATCTACTTGAAAACGAGTATAAATAGAAGGTCATTCTTGCAAGTTTTCATCAACCACTAACACTTTTATTCAGAGAACTCCGGCGAAACTTCTCATCCATTAAGCTTCGTTCTACATTGCAATCATGTCTCTTCTTACCATGGGCCAAGAACACAGAGGCACTAGGGCAAACATTGCCTCATTCGTAAGTTTTTCTTGAACATTGCCTCTTTTGTATGTTTATAATTTGTTTTTTAAAAGTCCAATCTAATGATTGTTTATATTGTTTGTTTTTAAAGGATCCCAAGAAATTTCGTCAACGTTCACACCCTATGCCTTATCCAGACCCATGGTGCGTACCTTACATAGAGCGTGCGGGGTTCGGTCATGTTATGCATGTCGTAAATGCCACAATTGATGTCAAATTTATTCTTGCTTTGTGTGAACGTTGGAGACCAGAGACACACACTTTTCACCTACCAACTGGTGAATGTACCGTCACACTAGAGGACGTGTACATGCTTTTGGGTCTTCGAATAGATGGTAAGCCTGTGACTTGAAATGTTCAATAGCCCAACGAAATATGTGTTCAAATGTTGGGGGTAGATCTGGTCGAGGGTGAGGGATCTGCAAAAGCAAGGGGTCAGGGTATTAAACTATCGAGCCTCCAATTCTACCACGACTCCATAACTTTGACTGAGGATTCGTCCGAACAAGAAAAGGTCATAAAAACCAGGGTTTACATTATGTTATTGTTTGGGAACTTGCTATTTCCCGAAGGGACGGGAAATAGCATAAACTTTATGTACTTGAGTTTGCTCGAGGACATTGATAGAATAAGCACGTATAGTTGGGGTTCTGCTGTATTGGCATTCCTATATAGCTCTTTGTGTAAAAATGCACAAAATGACCACTGTACATTTTCTGGATGTGCTTTTTTGCTCCAAACATGAGGGTGGTGGAGATTGCCGAGGCTAGCCCCAGAAAATCCTAACGTCTACTCCTTCCCCTACGCGACTAGGTAAATTTATGATGTTATTTCATTTTGTATATTTATTCTATAACTATTTGTAATATAATATTATTTATCTTTTTTTGTTTAGGTTCATTACAACCGGACTGGATTACAGTCTTACCCCCAAAAATAAAATTATATTTTATCGTCAACTCTTGGATCGTCTCCGAGCACAAGATGTATTACCACTAAATCACTCATCTTCTAACTAATTTATTAATATCATGCATTCTCAATAAATAACATATTTGCTTTTTTCTTTGCAGTTTATTTGGAGGCCATATTTGGGATTGGAACATCAACCCAACCCCGAAGATGCAGCTGTTTGGACAGCAAAAACGGCCATAATGCGGTTCACCACTGTGGAGATACACCAAAGTGACCGTGTCAAGCTGCAATTCGGAATGCATCAAGAAATCCCAGGCCCCCCAATGTCTTTGGAACCTTGGCATCTAAAAAAAGTCAGCCACCAGTGGTATGCCCAACATTGGAAGGAATTTGCTAAGGAGTTTCGTAAAATGTGGAAAGACCGTGCCCACTATGTTCTACAATTTCCAGTGGCGCCCAACGAAATGAAGCCGACAAGGGAATATGTGGATTGGTATAGAGCAAATACAAATCCAGAAATGATTGTGTCTGACCCGTTCTATTTGGACGATCCCCGGATGCAACAACCATACTTCCAACAACAACAACCACCACAATATTCCTAACAACAACAACCACCACCGTATTACCAACAACAACAACCACCACCATATTACCAACAACAACCACCACCACCTTATTACCAACAACAACCACCACCACCGTATTACCAACAACAACCACCCCAACACATGTTCACCCCCCAACCAAATCAACACTACATACCACAAACTCAACCCCAATACCATGAAGATTACCAACACCAACCTCAACATTCCCACCACCATCAACAGTCCCAACACCTACCACAATATCAATCCCCCCACATCCACCAATCCCAACACTTCCATCACGACGATGTCCCGAGCTCTTCCAGTCCTCCACTTAGCCCCGACACGGGTATACAAGAGGATTACCAACAAGACTACTACACCCCCCAACAAACATTGTTCTTTAACCAACCCGATTCAACCCTCAACTACCAAAGGCCACATTTCGAGGGCGCACCCAACAGGAGTCAGTTTGTCCCACCGAGACAAAGCTTTGAGGGCGCAGAGGGCACCCGCCTTTCCTACAGCACTGAAGGGACTTCAACCCAACCACAACGGCAAACGGCAAGGGGAAGCGTTAGGACTAGGGGTGGTAATAGGGATGCACCACCACCACGTGAGCCGTCTAGACGAGTAGTTAGACCTCCTCCGTGCGGATCGTACCAGGGACCGCATCATATGTGATAAATCCCAAATTAATAATGCATTTTAATCATATCTTTATAATATTTGTCTTGTGTATTATTTTAATATAAATATATTGTTTAATCTATACAAAATATTATTTATTTACATGTATATAAATTAATTTTTTTCCAAAATTTATAAATACTATTAATTACTTATAAATTAAATTAATATATACATATAAATTAATATATATATATAATATATATATATATATTATATATATATATATATATATATATATATCTTGTAAATTATATAAATTATTATAATTTATAATAAATATAAATTAATAAATTTAAACTAATTTAAAAAAAAACATATTAAATAAAAAAAAATCATTTTAAAGGTAGGCGCCACTCCTAGTGGCGACTTGCCCTACCCTTAAGGGTAGGCGCCAACTAGGGTGGCGCCTAAGTGTATTTTAGGACCAAAAATGGCCATTTTTGGATTTTTTTTAAAAATTTAGTTATTTTTGAATTTTTTTTTTAAAAACTGGATAATTAAAAAAAAAAATTCATATATTTGAGTATAAATGCAGTCATCCTTCACTCACTCTTAACCACCACTATTTATCTAATTAATGATTACATATGAATTTCAAAATTTAAATTTATTAATGCTTACAAACGAATTTCAAAAATTAAATTTATTAATGCTTAAAAATGAATTTCAAAAATTAAATTTATGAATGCTTATATGTGTTTGTGGTTTAGTTATGATATATAATATCATAATTATCTAAAGATTTATTTGACTATATGTCTTAATTATCTAAAAATTTAATTGATTATATGTCTTAATTATCTAAAGATTTAATTGGTTATACTCTAGCAAATATATTTACGATTTAGTTGGAGGATTTGAGTTAACAATCAGACCAAGCCGTTTGAAAAATATATATCTTTTAATCTGATCAAACCATTTCAAACTATAATGTGTTTTTTTTCATACTTAAAAATATTTAAATTTTATTTTAAAATATTAAATAAATAAATAAAATTACTACATGATTTTTTTTACTGAAATTTTCATATTATAAGTTAATTAAATCGATTCAAATTTAAATGGAATTTAGTTTTTAAAGTAAAAATATATAAATTTAAATATTATATATATTTTTTGTATAATCGTTTTTCTTGAACTAAATCTAATCAAATATTTTGTGCTGCAAAAAACCAATAAACCCAATCTAGAATAATTTGACCAAATCAAATAAATTGTGATATATTAGGCTAAAAAACAACAAACAAAATACATAATTTCCTTTCTTATTCTTGAACCCTTTCACTTCTTTATTCTTAAACGTATTGATCTTCCTTTCACAACACAGAATATCATGAGGAAGAAGAGTTACCCATATTGTTCTTTTCAATATCCATCATTTTATTATTCTTCTTCTGATGATAAACACACACCAAATAATCACAATGACAATGCTGAGAAACAGAAACATGCATGTCATGTTTGCAGTAAGCATTTTTCATCCAACAAAGCTTTGAACGGACACATGAGAATACACAAAAAAGACAAAAAGGATATTCCTCACGATGAAGATCAATTTCAATGTCAACTTAGTTCAGCAGAATATATTCCAGAAAAATCGCATAACTGCAGCAAGAGGAAAATGCTATCAATACTATTGAAAACGATCGTTGCGACAAGAAAAGGCTGAAACTTTGCGAAAATATGACTAATGAGAAGATCAAGGAACAACCTGTGACGTCAAGTACCGGTCATGTTAGCAACGTTGATGAAACAACTAAGATCAAAGTGAAGGATAATTAGTAGCTAATATAAAAATAAGTTAGTGTTGAGATTCAAGGTTCTTGAAGAAAATTAATCTTAGAAGGTTTTAGTTATAGTTATTTGTTATTTCAATATCAAGAACATGAGTACTGTGATTGTTTGTATTGATGAAAACTATTCTCTATTTTTGCTTTAATAAAATTTAAGTTTCGTTAAAGTAGTTCAATGCAATTTTTATTTATTAATATATACTCAAGTTTAATTTTTTTTCAAGCAGACATGGATTCTGCATTAATTGCAGAAATTATCATGTGTTGCTTGATCACCAAGTTTCAATCATCCTCTTGGTTTTTTTGCATTACAGTTTACTTATATCGTTTCTTGCAAAAGTAAGAAAAAGTTTATTTATATCGTTTCTTGCAAAAGTAAGAAAAAGTTTATTTATATCGTTTCTTGCAAAAGTAAGAAAAAGTTTAACCTAATATTACCGATGACTGTTTTTCTCTTGTTTCTTCATCTCATTGTTAGACTTATATTGATGGTAGTGTCTTTGTTATATTAGATTTTGAGAGGTGTGGTGTTTTCGGATAGAGCCGTCAATTTAGAGATTTTAAAAAATTAGGGCTTAACTTTTAGATCTCAAAATTTTGGAGGTTAAAATTTAAGGAATAAATGGTACAACAATATGATATTTTTGGGTGTAAAAGTATCTATGAATGTCTTAATCATATAAACTTTTAATACAATCAATAAAATAGTTGAGTGTGCTTGTTAGACTGTGCGGGCAATGTCTGTGGAGTCTATATATGATGAATGAATGATATATCAAATAAGGCTTGAAAGTGAAACTTGAAATGGAATGCTATTCTTTCTAGTCAAAAATATTTTAATCAGTATGTAGAGCTGGGGAAATTGATTAGAGCTATTGTATTTAGGCAGAATATTTATTTTAATAAGTATTTGTGCTATAAATTCGAAATAAGTTTGTTGATCTTAACATTATGTTATGCTTGGAATTTTAGACATTGAATATGGACATTGTCTGCTGCATGGTGGACATTGGTAATGATGTTTTTTATAATCATAATAGAATTAATAATTAAGGGGTCCTCGAACCCAATACAAATTATAAATTATGACATCCCATGGACAAACACATCAAACGTAATTATCGAATTACGTCATAGAATTACTTCTATAAACTAACCAAAATCAAAGAAAGAAATTTAATGTTAAACACAACATCATCAATAGAGGTAATAATATTTTTTAACATTAAGGCATTCCTCGTTAGCCATAAACTCTAAATCGAGACCATCACAATCTCCCGAAAAATGATAAAATACCGAACACAAGTAGAAGTGGTCATTGAAAGGAATTGTTTTCCTGCTGTTTTCATTAATCTGTATCCATATATGTACAATGATCATGTGTGACCAATATAGAAGCCTCTTAACTATACATCAATTATTTGCTTAAAATAGATTAGGAAGGTACTGCCTATTCTATGAATGGAAAAGATACAGATGTTATTACAAGAATATTCTAACAAATATTCTGGTCTATCACACCCCCGCAGTGGAAGCGGGAGGTTCCCGTACGCTGAGACTGGTCCGAAAATCATCAAAAAGTATGCGCGGGAGCCCTTTAGTAAATATGTCATCAATCTGATGACGTGATGGGATATGAAGAACTCGAGCTTAACCGCGAGCCACCTTCTCGCGAACAAAGTGAATATCCATCTCGATGTGCTTCATCCGTTGGTGTTGAGCGGGGTTGTCGGAGATGTATATGGCACTGACATTGTCACAATACACCAACGTGGCTTTTGGGATCGGAAAATGTAGTTCCAGGAGAAGATTTCGAATCCAGCATGACTCGGACATGACGTTGGCTACCCCTCTATATTCAGCTTCAGCACTAGAACGGGAGAGAGTAGGTTGTCGTTTAGATGACCACGAGATAAGATTATCACCAAGAAAGACACAGTAACCAGATGTTGAGCGCCTTGTGTCAGGACAACCACCCCAATCCGCATCAGTGTAGGAAGTAAGACTAGAGATGGATGAAGGGTACAGATGTAAGCCGAAATGCAGAGTGCCTTGTAGGTAACGCAGAATGCGTTTTAGAGCATTCATATGTTCTGTTTTCGGAGCATGCATGTGGAGGCATATCTGCTGGACAACATATGAAATATCTGGTCGAGTGAATGTGAGATACTGCAAAGCACCTGCAAGGCTCCGATAATGAGTGGGGTCCTCAAGCGGAACACCTGATGAGATACTGAGTTTTTGTTTGGTGTCAACAGGTGTGGCAGACGATTTGCAAGATGACATGCCGACCCGATCAATGATCTCTGCTGCATAATTTTTTTGACAAAGAAAGATACCACCTGTATGTCTGGTTACTGCAATGCCTAGAAAACAGCTAAGAGGGCCCAAATCCTTCATGGCAAATTCTGAAGCAAGGAGCATCATGATGGATTTCCGAAGATCATCAGTGGGATGTGGTGAGAATGATGTCATCGACATATAGAAGAATGTATGCCATGTTCGTGCCTTTGCGGTAGATGAATAAGGAACGGTCGGTTTTTGTTGTGATGAAAGCCTATGGTGGAGACATAGTCAGTAAATCGTTGGTACCACGCTCGAGGAGCCTGTTTGAGGCCGTATAATGATTTTTTTAGAAGACAGACGTAGTCGGGTGAACATGATCATGGAAACCCATGGGCTGATGCATATAGACTGTCTCATGAAGATTGTCGTGTAAAAAGGCGTTCTGCACATCTAACTGATGAATGGGCCATGAGTTTGATAAGGCAATGCTGAGAACCATCCGGATAGTTGCTGGTTTAACCACAGGGCTGAATGTTTCAACCATATTTGGGTGATTTTATGCATAGATGAAACCATTTTCTTTACATTAACTTGTTATTCCATTTTCTTATTATTATTCTACTAACCACTAACTACTAACTTCTAACTTCTAACATTTACGTTATTGCACTTTATTTCCTTGCAATTTATTTTATTGTTCACTTTATTTTAAGTACTTTATGTTTATGTTTATTGTTATCTAACCATATCATTTATATTATGCTAATTTATTTACTCTTTACTACCTTGCTAAATAAAAATAAGTAAAACAACAAAAGAAAGAGAACAAATCATAACTTGTTAAAATATTGATAGATGGGCTTAGGGTTGTATAACTTTCTTCCTTACAAATCTATTGTTAGTTGATTTTTTAATCATCTTCAATACTTTGCATCAATGATACGATATCCCTTAACGTTTCATATTTTGAGTCTTTTTGACCTATGAAAAAAGTCCTCAAGATGTTCATTTTGTACATATTACTAACCACTAATTATACTTCAATAACTTTGTTTATCATTAACATTTGTTATTGTGATTTCGGTACTACTAACTTGTTATTTATTTTGATGTCATTTATATCCACTAACCATTATTATTGTGATATTGTTATTTTTTATCTTGTAATTTACTTTCATGTCATTACCTTGTAATTTAAACTCAAGTACTCATTATCATCATCATTGTACAAACTCATCATGCATATTTATTTACTTGTTATTTATTTTATTGTCATCAAACATTAAAAACAACAAAAACATGATAAAATTATAAGACCAAATATATTCACTTCACTCTTAATCAACTTGGACTTAGAGGATTTCACCTTAGGACCTTTGCTTGGAGGTCTTTTCATTATTCTTTGGGATGCTTTGTAAACACTTGAATTTTCATCCGTAACTTACATGCATGTTGTAAGAATGACATCATGGCACCACCTTAGGGGGACATGTTTGTAAGACCAGTATCCTTTGTTTAACTTAGGTCCCTTTTTGCACACACAAGGATTCCTCTTGGGCTACCTTACAATGAGACCCTTTACTTTCTTGTTTGGTTACTTTGCATTCATGTTGCATAAGTCAAATTTCATAGTCAAATAATAAAAACCCTTGATTCAACGTCAAATGGCATTTTCATAATCAAATTCAAAATACAATAAAATTATGATTATTATTGTGCGCCATGAGCCTTAAGTGATGGAGAATAAGTAAGAATGGAGCATTCCTATCCTTACTCTTATTATTTTGGATGCAAGACGCTTGGCTTGTTGTCTAGAATAATCGCCTCCGCCCATAGACTTTAGTGCAATATGATCACAAACATTCATTTCATAAAACCCTTATTCAAGGTAAAAACAATACAACTCATCATACTAATTTTTGTGCCTTAGGGCATCATCCCAAAAACCCTTTTCTCAAAGGTAAAGTCAACCAACCCACAAATATTTTCTACTCCTAACCACGGAGCTCTGATTCCTCATCCCCGAATGAGTGATACGTAGGCACAAGGGCCCCAATCCTTGGCGAGCACTATAATAATAAAACACCCCCTCTTTCACACATATTCTTTTGAAAATAAAGCAATGATAGATAAATCCCATGTATGTAAAACAACCCAAATGGCTCCCATGGACGTGATGGGTGTTAATACCTTTCCCTTACGTAACCGACTCCCGAACCCAAATCTCGGTTGCGAGACCGATCCCTTATTCTCTTTCAGCGCTTCCCGTGTGTGTCTCCTTTCTGAAGGTTTTATAAAATATTTCCCCTATCCTCTCCGATGGAGGTAAACTAAATAAAATTCGGTGGTGACTCTTCTGACTTTGCCTCTCTTTGGCATCTCTTTAGTCCCAGTTTCGTTATCGTGAAATCCCGGTAGCGACAGGGTCCACAAGATTGGGTCAATTTTGGCACTTATGTAGGTCAGTCTTTGAACTTTTTCCTTTTTATTATATTTGTTCTACCAAACCTTCTCAACTTTCAAACTTTTGACTTGTTGAATCATGTCTTCCAGTTAGGTCATGTCCCATAAATGTTGGGTATCCAACTTCTTCCTAATGGAGTAATGTAAACATCCTGCCTCCATCACGACTAAATCATGTTCAGGCACTTGGGTAAAGCACATTGCCTTCAACAACCTAAATCTATTGAGATAGTCCTCTACTGATTCAATTTTTTTTTTGCTTAACAGTAGCTAATTCCTTTAGGATAATCTTTGATTTTCCCATATAGAATTGTTCATGAAAAACTCTATCTAGTTGGTTCCAATTACACATATAATGCGTAAGGAGTGTGGTAAACCACATGAAGGAATTTTTTGTTAGAGAATTGGGGAATGATTTCATCCTCAAATAATCATTGCTTTACATATTGTCAGCCTTAGCCTGATATCTAGGGATGTTTTGGACTGTGGACTCACTTGGTTTGCATCTTGGTTTCTATGCACCAAAACTACCCCAGTTCCATTTTAGAACGCGTTGCCTTCAATTGCCTTGGGTGTGGGTGGTTCGATGGGTATAACTTGCTATGGTGTCGGATTATTAGGAATTGGTTGGATGGGCACTTGAGGAGCACCAAATAAATCAACAATTTGACTCATTCGATGTGCTAATTGATGGTAACTATGCTTGGTGTTTTGAATTAGGGGATTAAACATTGTATCAATTTGTTGTGTTAGCATGTTAACCATGTCATGGTTACTTTCATCTATCTACTGCCACACAAATTGGAGCGAACTAATGGTTGATGATGACATAACTTGAGGGAGATATCTTAACCCTCTTTAAGGTTGTTCCATTCTACAAGAGTTGCTTATATCAGATCCTGATGCTGAATATGGATTGATAAGGGATACAACAACCATTTCATTATCTGCATATGTAGATGCACTAGGGTGTAGGCCTTCCATAATTGCAGTTGACATGCCATAAGGTTGTTCTCTACCAACATGGCGTAATGTAAAATTCAAAGGAAAGTGAGGCCTTTGGTCACCTATATTATGTGTAACCCTAAGGGTAGTCGGGACACTAGACAGTGAAACCGCCACTTCTGGTGATATAATCAGACACCTGGCTTATGACAATAAGATATTCTCCAACAGAAGTTGAACTTCCTGCATTATCAACAGTCGATTTGACTGGTTCTTCTGGATTTGGAGCATTATTCTGGTGAGAGGGTTTATTTTTTGTAGGATGAGTCATTTAAGGAAGAGTTCTATTACTCCTCATACGCTTATACATTCGACAAACAAAGACATTTCATACATGAAGAACAAAAATGGACAATAAAAACAAAACACTTTTCTTCAAAAGTTAAAATTTTTTTTACACAAAATGGTCCCACCAGTTGTGCCAATTTATTTACTGGTTTTTTTAGTAAACAATCACGAGTTTGATTCACTTAAGAGATTAAACTAAAAAAAGCTTAGAGACAAATTGTGTAAAAAGAAATGCAATTTTTTTTTGTTTGTGATTGAAAATTAAATGCTTGTATGTCAACAAAATTTAATATAATTTCTAATTCCAATAAACTTTGGATAAAGATAATAAACAAAAGCATAAAAATGTTATTAAATAAATGTTGTAATTGAAATGACTTAAAAGAAATGGTGCATAAATTCATATATGTTTCTCTCAAACTCGTTTCTCTCTATAACTTGGGTAATTTGAAGTCTATAGGAATTTATTGTAAGAATTGCGGACCTTTAATTATATACAAGATTTTTTTTTTATATATACTACTACATTAATAACCGTTGGTAATAATCATTTTTTCAGAGCTCGACATGTACCCTAATACGTGTATTTCCAGCCTCAGACGTGTCTCCACGTGTCTCAGTCTCTAAACTTTCTTTAAATCGTCTTGAACCATTTGCAAAATGACTATGCAAATTCCAAGTACATTATGTTGAAGAACTTCGCGTCGAAATTACAGTGTAGCGTCGAGATATCTAAAGGACTAGAAATTTTGCAAGGTCCAAAGACTTAGAAAGTGAATCGAAAGCGCCATGTTAGTATGTAGAAATCTCCGTTTGACTGCATAACTTATATACGAATTAAATATGTTTGGAAGAGAGAGTGATCTTAGTCTTGTGGATCTGTTCCTGAGACTCCTCCAAACCATGTCTAGTGACTTTAACCCAGTGTCGAAAATCGCAGGCTAACAATCCATTCTATTATATTCCATAATGTTTTATAAATAAAAATATTTTTTTATTGTGCGTTTAGGGTATTACATATAGTTCTTGGAGGCTTTGAATCATCTCTTATCAGCGGATCTATGGTCCCACAGGAGTTTGCGTTGAAATTTGACCTTGACATAGTTGTTGAGAAGTTTGAAAGGTCGAGAGAACTTGAAACATGCTCTTGCTGATCATCGGAGGAACTGGATTTCAAAGAGTAAAAACAGAAGGAGAAGTCACCAAGACTGGATCATCCTCGACCGTTGAAGGAAGTGGAACCTCTCTCATGGGATTAGGAGCATTAACTATCGCGGCAATCGGTGTGGTGACATTGTGCTTGGTGGTTAATCGAGTGGATTTTGATGTTGCCATTACTTTCACGAGATTGATTGTTCCAAAAAGAAGAAAATCGATTTTTGTTGAATTGCGGCAAAGAACTAGTGGTTTCTCGTGGAGATTCGAGGGAAATTAGATGAGAATTCCCAGACAACATTTTTATGGTTGAACCATGGAAAGGAAATGAAATCTTCATGTGTAGTGGTGAGTGCTTCTAGTACAACAGATCATGGTGAACCTGCAAGGTTAGCACTCAAATGTCTAAGTCATTGAGGTGTTCCAAAAGAAATTCATAATCATAGTAAAAAAGATATATGAAAGTGGCGCATGTGAAACTTATATAGGGTGAGTGGTTAAACCCTTCGGGATTAGTGAAAATGGGCTAGCCCATATTGGCCGATCCACCAAACCTAAAAAATTGTAGGACTTTGCCCTTAAAAATTAGAGCCCATATTTTTTAGGGATTTTTTATCCCGACCTAAAATGCCCATTACATATAAGGGCTAGTCCATTTAGAACGTGGGTAGCACGTTAGGTCCGGATAAATACAAATTTTAAAACGTTATAATATTAGTTATGTTGTATCACTATAAAACAACACAATGATTTTTCTCCTCTCACTAAATTTATCTCTATTATATTCATTTTTTTCTTTTAAATATTATATATTAATATAATTAAATTAATATTCAAGTATTTTGTGTTAAATTTCTAATTTTCTCATATTCTATTAGTTTCTCTTATTTTAAATATTTGATTCTTATTATATACAATTTAGATATGTATTGTATTTAAAAAATAGTATAATATTTATAAAAAAAATATTATAGGATTTTTACTTTAATTTTTGTATAAAAATAATTTTAAAAAAAACGTTTAGGATCGGATAATTCGAACTCATAATCGGACTTGAATAATATTTTTTTTAACTCATATTACAACATGACTTTTTTGATCCAATCCTAAAAAATTCAAAGTCCATCAGAATTAGTCCATTTAACGCCGAATAACCTGTTTTGATAACTCTACTTATATAAGTGTTTGTGATTTGGTTATGATATAATATCATAATTACCTAAAGATTTAATTGGTTATATGTTTTAATTGTCTAATGATTTAATTCGTTATAGGTGTTAATTATCTAATGATTTAATTAGCATATGTATTTACAATTTAGTGGGAGGAATTGAGTAAACAATCGAACCAAGCCGTTCGATATATATATATATATATATATATATATATATATATATATATATATATATATATATATATATATATATATATATATATATATATATATATATATATATATATATATATATATATATATATATATATATTATTTACAATTATCTAAAGATACTAAAACTTAAATGTATATACATTCAAGTATTTTTTAATCGGACCAAAACATTTAAAACTATAATAATTGTTTTGTTTATCCATAATTAAAAATATTTAACTTGTATTTTAAAACATTTAAAAAATAAATAAAATAACTACATGTTTTTTTACTGAGATTTTCATATTTGAAAGTTAAAATATTTAACTTGTATTTGGATATTATCTTGTAAAACCATTTTAATTGAATTTTAAAAAAACCATTATATATACTAGATTTTCTATTAAAAAAAACAATCTAGAATTATTGGACCAAATCAAATAAATTGTCATATATTTGAGTATAAATGCACTCATCCTTCACTCACTCTTAACCACCACTATTTATCTAATTAATGATTACATATGAATTTCAAAATTTAAATTTATTAATGCTTACAAACGAATTTCAAAAATTAAATTTATTAATGCTTAAAAATGAATTTCAAAAATTAAATTTATTAATGCTTATATGTGTTTGTGGTTTAGTTATGACATATAATATCATAATTATCTAAAGATTTATTTGACTATATGTCTTAATTATCTAAAAATTTAATTGATTATATGTCTTAATTATCTAAAGATTTAATTGGTTATACTCTAGCAAATATATTTACGATTTAGTTGGGGGATTTGAGTTAACAATCAGACCAAGCCGTTTGAAAAATATATAACTTTTAATCTGATCAAACCATTTGAAACTATAATGTTTTTTTTTCATACTTAAAAATATTTAAAATTTTATTTTAAAATATTAAATAAATAAATAAAATTACTACATGATTTTTTTTACTGAAATTTTCATATTTATAAGTTAATTAAATCGATTCAAATTTAAATGGAATTTAGTTTTTAAAAGTAAAAATATATAAATTTAAATATTATATATATATTTTGTAAAATCGTTTTTCTTGAACTAAATCTAATCAAATATTTTGTGCTGCAAAAACCAACAAACCCAATCTAGAATAATTTGACCAAATCAAATAAATTGTGATATATTAGGCTAAAAAACAACAAACAAAATACATAATTTCCTTTCTTATTCTTGAACCCTTTCACTTCTTTATTCTTAAACCTATTGATCTTCCTTTCACAACACAGAACATCATGAGGAAGAAGAGTTACCCATATTGTTCTTTTCAATATCCATCATTTTATTATTCTTCTTCTGATGATAAACACACACCAAATAATCACAATCACAATGCTGAGAAACAGAAACATGCATGTCATGTTTGCAGTAAGCATTTTTCATCCAACAAAGCTTTGAATGGACACATGAGAATACACAAAAAAGATAAAAAGGGTATTCCTCACGATGAAGATCAATTTCAATGTCAACTTAGTTCAGCAGAATATATTCCAGAAAAATCGCATAACTGCAGCAAGAGGAAGAATGCTATCAATACTATTGAAAACGATCGTTGCGACAAGAAAAGGCTGAAACTTTGCGAAAGTATGACTAATGAGAAGATCAAGGAACAACCTGTGACGCCAAGTACCGGTCATGTTAGCAACGTTGATGAAACAACTAAGATCAAAGTGAAGGATAATTAGTAGCTAATATAAAAATAAGTTAGTGTTGAGATTCAAGGTTCTTGAAGAAAATTAATCTTAGAAGGTTTTAGTTATAGTTATTTGTTATTTCAATATCAAGAACATGAGTACTGTGATTGTTTGTATTGATGAAAACTATTCTCTATTTTTGCTTTAATAAAATTTCAGTTTCGTTAAAGTAGTTCAATGCAATTTTTATTTATTAATATATACTCAAGTTTAATTTTTTTCAAGCAGACATGGATTCTGCATTAATTGCAGAAATTATAATGTGTTGCTTTATATCCAAGTTTTAATCATCCTCTTGATTTTTTTGCATTACAGTTTATTTATATCGTTTCTTGCAAAAGTTAAGAAAAAGTTTAACCTAATATTACCGATGACTGTTTTTTCTCTTGTTTCTTTATCTCATTGTTAGACTCATATTGGTGTTAGTGTCTTTTTGTTCTATGAGATTTTGAGAGGTGTGGTGTTTTCGGACAGAGCCGTTAATTTATAGATTTTTAAAAATTAGGGCTTAACTTTTAGATCTCAAAATTTTTGCCCTATTTTTGTACGTGGGCGCCACCCTAGTTGGCGCCTACCCTTAAGGGGTAGGGCAAGTCGCCACTAGGAGTGGCGCCTACACCCATTTTAATTTTTTTTTTTAATATGTTTTTTTTTTAATTTTTTTTAATTAATGATTTTATATTTTTTATAAATTATATAAATTTATATTAACACATATATATAAATAAAATTATTTACAAGATATATATATATATATATATATATATATATATATTAATTTATATATATATATTAATTTATATATATATTAATTTAATTTATAAGTAATTAAATTTATTTATAAATTTTTGGGAGAATTAGGGCTAATCATGTTAAGGTTAATTAATCAATTATAATTAGGGTTTATTTATCGGTTATAATTAGAGTTTGGTAGTTATGACCTAATTCAAACCCTAATTCCCCTTAAGACTAATTAATCAAGTGCGACACTAGTTAGGGTTAAGTAGATTGGTGTACAACCCAGATCTTTTCCTATAAATAAAGTGTTATTTCCTTGCATTTTCTTCACCACTATTTCCTATCACTTTCTCAATCAAGTTGAGTTCATGGCATCCCCCAGACCGTCATCATGGGAGCGGACATCATCCAGGTGGCCGGATCCAGAACCAGTAATCTTAAAAAGGGACGGGCATGTTATTTTCTCACCTGTGAAACCCCCAATGGAGATGAAATTTTGGAACATCCGTAATCTTAAGGGTTGTTTGTGATGTTGTTTGTGTATTTGCTATTGTTGTGGTACTTGTTCTTGTTTTAGTACTTTATCTTGTTCCAGTATGTGTTTTTGCTTTAGTAATTGTTGTTGTAATGTTAGATGTTTGTGTTTGTTGTTTCAATGTCATCTTCTATTTGGAATAAAAAGTAAACTTTATTGATAAATAGCATTGGTACACAGAGTTATGAAGTAATACAACTATGTAGTCGAAGTAGATCCACGATATGGACATTTGTTCTTATTATGCCCTAGTTGTCGACATATGCTACACTTCCTCTGCATTTTCTCTGCGACGTCCATTTCAGTTCTAATGCGCCTGCTGTTTGGGCGACCACTTTTATTCCGCCGCATCGATTCGTTGTGCCAAACAATTTCCCCGTCATACTCTGGCCAATATGCCTCCAATGCTACCACCGGAAAGGGATTGTCGTATACATTGAGCAATGTTGCAACTTTGTAGATGGGAGACACTAGCGATAATGCATCGAAGTGGCTGTGTGAACATGCTGCAATGACATGGGAACAAGGCATACGATAGGCCTGAAATTGACCACAGTCGCACCAACGGTCTGGTATTAGGACCCTATACTCTTGTCTGGGCAGCCCTTGGTTGTGGTCAATTGTTTCCTTGACACTAAAAGTGTGGCCATGGCGGTCGAATTCCGTAACCCGATGGCTGCTGGCTTTGGCAGATTCCTGCCTCATAAACTTCATGCAGGCATCACTATATACTTGACTCGTCTGCAACACTTCATGCCAGCGCCTGCCTCTTGTTACGAACAACGTTGCCATCCGAAAATAGATCGCACTCACCAATGCGGTTACCGGGAGGTTACGTATGCCCTTAAAGACGCCGTTCATTGATTCCACAAGATTTGTTGTCATGTGGCCCCACCTCACCCCATCGTCGTATGATCTAGTCCACTTCGCTCTGTCGATATTATCGATCCACCTCCCTGCATCAGAATTTGCCAACACTATTTCCCGGCGGTAGTATTGGAATCCAGGTTGGTTTAATGCATACCTCGCGTTTATCAAATGTTGCTTCAAGAAGTTATCCTTGAACTCCCGCATAAAATTTTGAGCAATATGCCTGATGCAGTAGACATGGGTAGACGGGGGGTCATGCCAACCATTTGCTGGATTATTGTATGCACTGTCTATTGAAGCGTGCCTGTCAGAAATCACACAGATTCCAGCTTGTGGAGTCACGTGCGTTCGGAGATTCTTAAGGAAGAAACTCCAAGCAGCAGCCGTTTCTCCTTCTACCAATGCAAAGGCTATTGGGAAAATATTAGAATTTCCATCTTGTGCGACCGCCATCAGTAACGATCCTTTGTATTTCCCATACAACCAAGTTCCATCGACTTGAACAAGTGGTTTGCAGAATGTGAAACCGATGATGCAGGGACGGAATGCCCAGAAAAGTCTATGGAATATTCCATTATCTTCTAGACGAGTTCCGTCAGGGGATTGTGCCGGCAAGGTCTCCATTATAGAAACCGTCCCAGGTGAATACAATCGTAGTGCAGCCAGGTAGCGTGGTAGTTGTTTGTATGATTCCTCCCAGTTACCGTATACCAGTTCAATTGCCTTGGTTTTCGCTAACCAAGCCTTTCTGTATGACGGTGTATATTTGAAAACAGCCACACAATGGGAGATAATTGTTTTGACCTTCAGTGACGGGTCAGCCTCAACTAGAGGTAATATGGAATGGCAGATCATATCATGGCTAAGTTTGCGATGATCCTGTGCCATGTTGGTGTTGACGCAAATGTGAGCTTGAGAAATGGACCCTATCACCCACGCATTATGTTTCTTCTTGTACGATGCCATCAACCTATACCCACACTCCGGATTTTTGCATACAATAACGTATCTTTCCGGATTTGATTTGATAACATCGTAGTCAACACAGTTTTTCAAGTGCCAGTTCTTTATTGCTAACAGACACTCTTCCTTGGTCCGAAATTGGTCACCCTTCTTTAAGTCCTCATCAGACCTCATATATGGGTTGTAGAACATATCTGATGAGGGCTCATCCTCGCCCAAGTTAAGTGTTGTGAAGTGCGCAGGCGGTGAGTAGCATTGCGCTATAGGTATTTGAACTTGGTCTTCGTCTTCAGAATCACGGTTCACCAAGTCATCAACCACGTCTTCAGCATCATCAACCACATCGTCTTCAACGTGGTGCTCAACATCTTGTTCGTCATCAATCACAGGATCAATAACCTGTGACTGAATATTCTGAGCTGGTTGAAATTTTTCCAACACAATGTACAACACTATGTATTCGTAACCAGAATACTCATGGTTACGAAACATGTATTTTGTCTCCATGTCATTTTGAATCAATGACTTATAAAACTTGACAGAGTTATTTTCTGAAAAAAAAGGTTGTTGATAAAAAATTTGGGACACGGGTTGTCTTAGTTTGGACTCAATCTTCCTTTTCAGATAAGAGAAGTCAGCTCCTCTATTTAGACAAAAACGAGTGCATTCGGTGTTTCTAAATAGGAAGCCAGACATATCATATTCATAAGTCTCACCATTGACGTGAGCTTTGATTTTGTATTGTGATGAAGATGCCATGTTTTGTGAAGGTTTTGTGAAGATATTGTGATGGTTTTGTGAAGATATTGTGAAGGTTTTGTGAAGGTTTTGTGATGATATTGTGAAGGTTTTGTGAAGATTGCTGTGAAGATATTGTGAATACCTTTGTGAAAATGTGTGTGAATATTTATACTGCAAGATTCCGACACATCTTTGCATGCATGTCTTCAACCAAGCCTTCCCCAAGAGCAACGCATGCAAAACTTGGACACGTGTAAAGCATGCAAGAATCTTGCAGGCTAGGTGGAGCTGCATGCATGTAATAATTTTGACACGTCTACTGCCTATCCATCAAATGTATTCTCCACATAGTCTGAACTTAGTCTCAGAGATTCCCACGCATGCCTGTTCCTCAAAAGTATTCACCACCAAGTCTGCAAGATTCCCACGCATGCCTTACACGTGTCACACCTTTGAATGCAACACTCCCACCTAGTCTGTACTAATGCATGCCAACCTATCCACCTAGCCTCCACCTAGCCTGAACTTAGTCTCAGAGATTCCTACGCATGCCTTACAGTCTCGGCTTTAGCTTTGCTTGCACCAAAAACTTAAACTTCTTGAACTTCCAATACTGAATATCACACTTCCAATACTAAACTACCTCTTTTTTCCATTATGTGTTTAAAATAATATTCAATCTTATTTAAGCTTAATTATTTATTTTAAACAACCTAATTATTTATTTTAAATAATATTCCCACGCATGCCTTCCACGTGTCACACCTTTGCATCATCAGGTTCCACCAAGTCTTCCCCAAGACAAGACAAGTGCAACCTAGTCTGCACCAATGCATGCCAACACTACCACCTAGCCTGCACCTATTCTACAAGATTCCCACGCATGCCTTCCACGTGTCACACCTTTGCATCATCAGGTTCCACCAAGTCTTCCCCAAGACAAGACAAGTGCAACCTAGTCTGCACCAATGCATGCCAACACTACCACCTAGCCTGCACCTATTCTGCAAGATTCCCACGCATGCCTTCCACGTGACACACCTTTGCATCATCAGGTTCCACCAAGTCTTCCCCAAGACAAGACAAGTGCAACCTAGTCTGCACCAATGCATGCCAACACTACCACCTAGCCTGCACCTATTCTGCAAGATTCCCACGCATGCCTTCCACCTGTCACACCTTTGCATCATCAAGTTCCCACGCATGCCTTACACTTGTCACATTTTTGCATATTCAGTCTACTTGAAAACGAGTATAAATAGAGGGTCATTCTTGCAAGTTTTCATCAACCACTAACACTTTTATTCAGAGAACTCCGGCGAAACTTCTCATCCACCAAGCTTCGTTCTACATTGCAGTCATGTCTCTTCTTACCATGGGCCAAGAACATAGAGGCACTAGGGCAAACATTGCTTCATTCGTAAGTTTTTCTTGAACATTGCCTCTTTCGTATGTTTGTAATTTGTTTTTTAAAAGTCCAATCTAATGATTGTTTATATTGTTTGTTTTTAAAGGATCCCAAGAAATTTCGTCAACGTTCACACCCTATGCCTTATCCAGACCCATGGTGTGTACCTTACATAGAGCGTGCGGGTTTCGGTCATGTTATGCATGTCGTAAATGCCACAATTGATGTCAAATTCATTTTGGCTCTGTGTGAACGTTAGAGACCTGAGACACACACTTTTCACCTACCAACTGGTGAATGTACCGTCACATTAGAGGACGTGTACATGCTTTTGGGTCTTAGAATAGATGGTAAGCCTGTGACTGGAAATGTTCAACAGCCCAACCAAATACGTGTTCAAATGTTAGGGGTAGATCTGGTCAAGGGTGAGGGATCTGCAAAAGCAAGGGGTCAGGGTATTAAATTATCTAGCCTCCAATTGTACCACGACTCCATAACTTTGACTGAGGAATCCTCCGAACAAGAAAAAGTCATAAAAACCCGGGTTTACATTATGCTATTGTTTGGGAACTTGCTATTTCCCGAAGGGATGGGAAATAACATAAACTTTATGTACTTGAGTTTGCTCGGGGACATTGATAGAATAAGCACATATAGTTGGGGTTCTGCTGTATTAGCATTCCTATATAGCTCTTTGTGTAAAAATGCACAAAATGAGCACTGTACATTTTCTGGATGTACTTTTTTGCTCCAAACATGGGGGTGGTGGAGATTGCCGAGGCTAGCCCCAGAAAATCCTAATGTCTACTCCTTCCCCTACGCAACTAGGTAAATTTATGATGTTATTTCATTTTGTATATTTATTCTATAAATATTTGTAAATAATATTTTTTTTTTTTTTGTTTAGGTTCATTACAACCGGACTGGATTACAGTCTTAACCCCAAAAATAAAATTATATTTTATCGTCAACTCTTGGATCGTCTCCGAGCACAAGATGTATTACCAATAAATCACTCAGCTTCTAACTGATTTAATAATATCATGCATTCTCGATAAATAACATATTTGCTTTTTTCTTTGCAGTTTATTTGGAGGCCATATTTGGGATTGGAACATCAACCCAACCCCGAAGATGCAGCTGTTTGGACAGCAAAAACGGCCATAATGCGGTTCACCACTGTGGAGATGCACCAAAGTGACCGTGTCAAGCTGCAATTCGGAATGCATCAAGAAATCCCATGCCCCCCAATGTCTATGGAACCTTGGCATCTAAAAAAAGTCAGCCACCAGTGGTATGCCCAACATTGGAAGGAATTTGCTAAGGAGTTTCGTAAAATGTGGAAAGACCGTGCCCACTATGTTCTACAATTTCCGGTGGCGCCCAACGAAATGAAGCCGACAAGGGAATATGTGGATTGGTATAGAGCAAATACAAATCCAGAAATGATTGTGTCTGACCCGTTCTATTTGGACGATCCCCGGATGCAACAGCCATATTTCCAACAACAACCACCACCACAATATTCCCAACAACAACAACCACCACCTTATTACCAACAACAACCACCACCACCATTTTACCAACAACAACCACCACCACCTTATTACCAACAACAACCACCACCACCGTATTACCAACAACAACCACCACAACACATGTCCACCCCCAACCAAATCAACAATACATACCACAAACTCAACCCCAATACCATGAAGATTACCAACACCAAACTCAACATTCCCACCACCATCAACAGTCCCAACACCTACCACAATATCAATCCCCCCACTTCCACCAATCCCAACACTTCCATCACGACAATGTCCCGAGCTCTTCCAGTCCTCCACCTAGCCCCGACACGGGTATACAAGAGGATTACCAACAAGACTACTACACACCACAACAAACATTGTGCTTTGGCCAACCCGATTCAACCCTAAACTACCAAAGACCACAATTCGAGGGCGCACCCAGCAGTAGTCAGTTTGTCCCACCAAGACAAAGCTTTGAGGGCGCAGAGGGGACCCGTCTTTCCTACAGCACTGAAGGGACTTCGACCCAACCACAACGGCAAACGGCAAGGGGACGCGTTAGGACTAGGGGTGATAATAGGGAAGCACCACCACCACGAGAACCGTCTAGGCGAGTAATTAGACCTCCCCCGTGCGGATCGTACCAGGGACCGCATCATATGTGATAAATCCCAAATTAATAATGCATTTTAATCATATCTTTGTAATATTTGTCTTGTCTATTATTTAAATAAAAATATTTTCTGTTTATTATCTTTATATCTTTATCTTTATCTTTAAAGATATTGTCTATCATATCTTTATATATATATATATATATATATATATATATATATATATATATATATATATATATATATATATATATATATATATATATATATATATATATATATATATATATATATATATATATATATATATATATATATATATATATATATATATATTAATTTACATGTGTATAAGTATTTATTTACACGTATATAAATTAATTTTTTTTCCAAAAATTTATAAATAAATTTAATTACTTATAAACTAAATTAATATATATATATAAATTAATATATATATATAAATTAATATATATATATCTTGTAAATAATTTTATTTATATATATGTGCTAATATAAATTTATATAATTTATAAAAAATATAAACTCATTAATTAAAAAAAATTAAAAAAAAAAACATATTAAAAAAAAAAAATAGAAAGAGTGTAGGCGCCACTCCTAGTGGCGACTTGCCCTACCCCTTAAGGGTAGGCGCCAACTAGGGTGGCGCCTAGGTGTAGTTTAGGGCCAAAAATGGCCATTTTTGTAATTATTTTGAAAAATGGTGTATTTTTGAATTTTTTTTAAAATTCTGGATATTAAAAAAAAAAATTCAAATAGTTGAGTGTGCTTCTGTGCGAGCAATCTATATATGATGAATGAATGGTATATCAAATAAGGCTTGAAAGTGAGACTTGAAATGGAATTCTTTCTAGTCAAAAATATTTTAATCAGTATGTAGAGCTGGGGAAATTGATTAGAGCTATTGTATTTAGGCAGAATATTTATTTTAATAAGTATTTGTGCTATAAATTCGAAATAAGTTTGTTGATCTTAACATTATGTTAGGCTTGGAATTTTAGACATTGAATATGGACATTGTCTGCTGCATGATGGACATTGATACTGATGTTTTTTTATAATCATAATATAATTAACAATTAAGGGGTCCTCGAACCCAATACAAATTATAAATTTATGACATCCCATGGACAAACACATCAAACGTAATTATCGAATTACGTCATATAATTACTTCTATAAACTAACCAAAATCAAGAAAGAAATTTAATGTTAAACACAACATCATGAATAGAGGTAATAATATTTTTTAACATTAAGGCATTCCTCGTTAGCCATAAACTCCAAATCGAGACCATCACAATCTCCTGAAAAATGATAAAATACCGAACACAAGTAGAAGTGGTCATTTCCTCCAAATCTAACCAAGTAAACACTTTCTTCCAAACCTTCTTACTGAAGCAACAATTGAAAAACAAATGAGAATTGAATTCAATTTCGACAAAGCAAGAAGCACAAACTAAATCATGATTAGAATGGATAAGTCATTTCCTTGCTAGTTGCTCTCTAATAGGAATAATATCCAACAAAACTCTCCAAGAAAATATCTTAATTTTAGAATGGGATTTTAGAGCACAAAACTTGTTTCAATGCCTCTATCACTTCGTCTTCAAATATCTCCTATTGAGTCGTGACATTTGAAATCATGTTTACAATAATCTTGTGATTTGAATTCTCATCTAATGCAAGTGTTGAGATCCACATGAGTTCATCTGCTACATGGTCTTGATGTAAATGTTACTTTGAACCTGTGTCTAATGCCTTATTCTGAGCCATTCAAGGAGCATGTCATCTGATACATGGGGAAGATTATGAAGAAGACTATGAAGTTGCTAGCTTGGATGTGGCTATCTTTATTTGATGCCTTGTTCTTCATCTTGCTTTCTTATTCATATTGCTTGATTTAAATTCTAAAGGAAAAATGGGTTTCTATATGACATTCTTGTCTATTGGATTGCATCCCATTGGTCAGATCTTTTCAACTCTTAACTTTCAAATTTTTGCTTAGGATTAGTCTCTTCATCTCCTCCCACTTCTTAAATTTCAAACCTCTTCCCCTTTTCAAAACCTTCTTTGCTTGTGATTTCTAAACTTAGACTTTATTGCAAACTAGAAACTTTGGCCTTTTGCCATTTCATTTTTGAACTCTTTTTCTTAATCAAACTTGTAAATGAACTTAACCATATTGACTTAAAATTTCAAAAGACAAAAAGAATTAACACTCATTCAAACTCTTTTAGGCCCTTTGTTCCTCTTTAAAACTTAAACTTTTGTTAAAAGCAACTCACTCACTTTGAAATTGATACCACAAACTACGAGGTTTTGATCCCTCATTTTATGTTGGTACGTAGGCACAAGTCCGAAGGTCTTGTAAAATGCAAAAATATAATTAATGAATTCTTTTCTCATCCCTACACTCTATTTATTGCAAACATCATTTTATACTAAAAACACATACACACATAAAAAAGGGCTCCCTAGGAGTACCTAGAACACTTTGGGTGCTAACACCTTCCCTCTGTGTAACCAACCCCCTTACTTATAATCTCTGGCATTTTATTAGTTTTAATTTGAAAACTTCTTATCTTTGAGTTTTGTTCATATTTTTCCCTTTTCCTTTGGAAACAATAAAAGTGCGGTGGCGACTATGGTTTTATTGACGTTAAGTTTATCCATAGCTTAGTGATCATGAATTTACCGTAGGGTTTGATTCTGGCCAACAATGCTTCCGTAATGGAGTTTGGTGCCCATGTCATCGTAGTTAGGTCGATGGGGTTGGGTGGACTGTGGACGGTATAATTGCCCGAATTGGGATATTGAATCATTTTGGAAATGAAGCAATGGTTCCTAGGGTGTACTAAAGTTAAACAATGGTTGCGTGTTTTGGTGATGGGATGTTTGAGTGGTCATTGGTGGGGGGCTATGATTAAATGACCCATATGAATCATCTAGACTATAGACGATTGTGGTTGAAGTGTATGGTTGTTGGTGGGTAGGGTTTGATTCTTGGTTTTGTGGTTGGCTGAGTGGCATGAATGGATTGCGATGTTAGGTGTTTGGTTGTTGGGTGGATGACATGAATGGGTTGCGAAGTTTGGTGTATGTGGTAGGTTGATGGTGTGAGGTTGGTTGTTGGGTTTGGATGGTTTGACATTGGTGTTGGACAGGGACTTGTTGTTGGGCGTACGATCACGAAGCTAGTTGGCGTGGATAAATCAAATACCGTGGCTCAAACATAAATTGTTGCATTGTTACCGACCTAAACCATACCATATATCATTGAGTTGGTCTTGCACCATGAATGAATGGTTCGATTCCTCCATTGAAGACACATCTCTTTTGCAAAGTCTCTCCAGTCGGAATGATCCCATTGGAAATAAACTCTTTTTTTGATGCCAATCTTCCAAACACGTCGGGGGTTCTGGAATCTGTTGTTGCATGTCGAACTACAGTTTTACCCGGTCACTCTGGTGCATCTCCACAGTAGTAAACCATACAATTGGTATCTTTTCTATCTAAACTGCAGCATCGTCATGGTTAATCTGATAAACAAGACCCAGATATGGCCTCTAGATAAACTGTACAACAATACAACACGATTAGATGATAAATAATTTGATAAGTATTTTTAAATTAAAATAGAGTTGTGTAGGAGTATTATATCGTCTGGTCCAATGTAGTCCAATAGATTGCGATAGACTACTGTAGCGTGTTTCAGACACCTATTGTAGTTTATCCCCCTTATTGTCCACCTAGATAAAAAATTGAAAAATATTATTTACAGTTAATTGTAATATAAAGTATAATAAATTAAATGGTAAAGTGTTAAACTTACTTTATTATAAATGGAAACATGAATCGCTTCTTGTTTACCGGGGCGAGTGACGACATTGTTGACAAACCTCGTGCTTGTAACAAATATGCACATGAATAAAAAGTACAAGTATTTTTTTTAGAATTTTTACACATTGCACTATATGGATGGGCCAACACAGCTGAACCCCAACTATATGTTCTTACCTTATTAATGTTGTGTAACAACGGTAAATACATAATATTTGTTATATTACCTGTACTTTCTGAAAATAAAAAATTACCAAATAAAATCATAATATAACACCGAACTTTAATTATTTTTTCGTACTCGGTTGACTCTTCGGACAATATTATACTCGCATAATATTGTTTAAGATATTTTAAATTTATGCCTTTCCCCCTAGCTTGACCGGATGACTCTCCCTCAGTTTGGTCGTCACACAAAGGGGCACCCAATAATTCATTGCAGATAGAGTTGTCCTGGTTAACTTTACCATTCATGGTCTTTCCATCTATACGGAGACCCAACAACATGTATACGTCCTCAAATGTGACGGTACACTCACCAAAAGGAAGGTGAAATGTGTGAGTCTCAAGTCTCCATCTCTCCAACAAAGCAAGAATGAATTTGTAGTCCACCGAGTACGAGACTATGTTGAGGAGATTTCTAAATCCACATCCTCTAATATATGGTTCTATCAAAGGATCGTAGGATACATATTCATGTACACGGCATCGAAAACGCTTTGGGTCCTAATAACACATAAGTAAGAAATACAATAAGAAGAAGTAATATATAATAAAAACATAGATAAAAAAGATATACGAAATAAATAGGAAATAAGTAAAAAGAGAGTGATAACATACAAATGTCGAGATATTCTCGAGTGTTCCTCTGTGTTCATCACCCATTGTCAACAGAGACATAATGCTGCAGAGGTTTAGTGTTGCAGAGCTTGAGTATGGCTGAGAAAGAGTGTGGTAAAGAAAGAGTGTAGATGATTAGTGTTGTAGATGATTAGATGTTGTGATTTTAAGCCCTGTTTATAGATGAGGGAGTCTTACTAAGTTTGCAACATATGCAACATGTGATTGGATGCATGCATGAAAAAGTGTAGGAGTAGTCATAACCTTAGGCGCATGCATGTGAATATTCACATGAAAGGTCATATGTGCTAAGAGAAGTGGCGCATGCATGTGAATATTCACATGCAATGAAGAGGCACCTATGGTCTTGGCGCCTAGGTTACTTTTTCATGAAGAGACGCTCATGGTATTGGCGCCTAGGTTGTTTTATGCGCCTAGGGAATGGACACCTCTTTGGACTATTAGGGCAGAGATTCTTGTGAGATTCGTTGTGTGCGGGAGCATGACTTGTGTGTGCAGAGATTCTACCAGGCGCATGCATTGTGTGTTCTTGTCTCTGCATGCGTTCTTTTCTCTGCATGGTCAAGTCTGTGCAGATGAATTGTGTGATCAATGCATTCAATATTTACGCTATTTAAGTGCATCAGAATAACATATCATTGCATTCAATTTCAATACCCATATAGATCAAAAGAAATACTAAAGTTAGATTTAAAAAAATATCTTCCTCACAATATTACATGATCAATGCCCATATCGAAGGTGAAATATTTGAGCATTAATTATTCGGTTTTTGTTTTCGCAACACAGAGGTAACTCGGTTAACAATAAATCGACGATCAAATTTTTTACATCTGAAACAAAGAATGGAAAAGAAATTGCAGTGTAGTCCTGTGGGCCAAATCATCTATGAAAATCCGGTTTGGTTTGCAGAAAATCAAGTGAAATTTTATCAAAAGAATATTCGAGATGATGACGATGTTCAAAATATGTTTGTCAGTCACGAACAATCTGGGTACAACGATATAGAGTTGTATATATTACCACAACAACAACAACAAGTGTGTCAGTTCATTGATTAGTCACATGTGTTTTGTGAAACTGATGACGACGAACAAGCTGAGGTGAATGTTGTAGATGACGAAGAAGAAGAAGCCGAGATCTTGGTTGATTCAATGGTGAACGCTGGTGACGAAGAGGAGCCATTACCAGCTAGTCATGTATACTATCCACCTCAACACATGACAAGGTTGAATTTGGGTTCTGATGAACCTTCATCAGATATATGGTACAATCCTTATGTGCAAATGTAAGGAACTTTGAAACAAGGAGACACATTTCACACAAAGAAGATTGTGTAAAAGCCATTAAAAAATTTCACATGAAACTATCAGCTGATTTCAGAGTTGATAGAACTAATGCATTGAGGTCTAAAATTTATTGTCCGAATGACCACTACCTTTTCAGGTTGTCAGCTTCGTACCGGAAGAGGAGCTATTCTTGGGAGATTGGATCCATGGGTCCAATTCACACATGCATGTTGACAAACCCAATGTAAGACCATGGAAAACTAAGCTCTCAGCTAATATGCGATGAAATATTATCTGTCATTGGCGACAATCCATTGTTAAAGGTGAGTACAATAATCTTGCATATTGTAGCACAATACCGGTACACTCCATCATATAGGAGGCATGGATAGCTAGGACAAAGATTGTTGAAAAAGTATTTGACATTTGGGAGGAGTCTTACAAACACTTAGTTCAGTAGAATATATGCCAGAAAAATCGCATAAATGCAGCAAGAGGAAGAATAATATCAATACTATTGATAACGATCATGGCCACAAGAAAAGGCTTAAACTTTACGGAAATATGATTAATGAAAAGATCAAGGAACAAGCGGTGACGCCAAGTACCGGTCACGTTAGCGACGTTGATGAAACGGTGAAGATCAAAGTGAAGGATAATTAGTAGCTACAGTTGAGATTCCAGATTCTTGAAGAAAATTAATCTTAAAAGGTTATAGTTAAATGTTATTTCAATATCAAGAACATGAGTATTGTGATTGTTTGTATTCATGAAAACTATTTATTTTTGCTTTAATAAAATTTCGGTTTGGTTAAAGTTGTTCATTGCAATTTTTATTTATTTATTTGGGTGGTTAAATTATATAAGTGATATAAATTGGAAACAATCTGAATATATACTCAAGTTTAATTTTTTGAAGCAGACATGAACGCGGAAGAAATTATCACGTGTTGCTTTTGATTAATTGGAAACTATTTGTTTTATTAAATGTTGCTTCTTAATATATTTGTCATCTTAGTTTACAATGAATTAAAAAAATTAACGTTATTGTTCGTTATGCACAAGCTTATGAGTGTTTGTGTCTAACCTAAGAGATTTGGAAAGCCGTTAATCTCTCTACTCCCATATTGCCCGGCCTGAGAAATTATCTCAACAAAAAAACAATCTCTTGATTTTCTAAAAAACAAATACAAATAAACAGTCACATATTTTCCTATAAATTAATACACTAATTCTTGAGTCACAATTACCATCACTCTCTAACTTCAAGAAGCAACAAACTACACCATCCGTTCATCTTCCTTTCATCCATTGCACAACATCATGAGAAAGAAAAGTTTTCCACGTTGTTCTTTCTATTCTCCATTATCTTCTTATTACTCTTGTGATGATAATCACACAAAAAACAACGAGAAGTTACTTGCTTCAAGAACCAATCAATGTCACAATGACAATGATGATGAGAAACAGAAACATATATGAATGTCATTTTTGCAGTAAGGGTTTTTCGTCCAACAAGGCTTTGTATGGACACATGAGAATCCACAAAAAAGATAACAAGGGTATTCCTCCGCGACCCGCTTCATCTTCTCAGAATATTGATTTATCGAAATATTTGCCACCAAGGTCACATAAATGCTGCAAGAGAAATTATGATATCAACACCATTGATGATCAACAGTTTTCTTGTGATTATAGTCATGGTGAGGGTAAAAGACGGAAGCTTCAGAGCAATATGGTTGATGAGAGGATCAGGGAACAAGCTGCGACACCAAATATATGTCATCTTAGCGACATTGACCGTGAAGATCAAAGTGAAGGATATATAATTAGTAGCTACTATAAAAATAAGTTGGTGTTGAGATTCAAGATTCTTAAAAGACGATTAATCTAGAATGTTGTTATAGTTATAGTTATTTGTTTTTTCAATATTGTGATTGTTTGTATTCATGGGAATTTTTCTCTACTTTTGCATTAATAAAATTTCAGTTTCTGTTAAAGTAGTTCAATGCAATTTTATTTATTTATTTGGGTGGTTACATTACATTACATCACATCGGTGATATAAATTGGAAAGAATCTTAATATATGCTCAAGTTTAATTTTTTCAAACAGGCATAGGATTCGGTATGAACTGCAGAAATTATCGTGTTGCTTGATCACCAAGTTTTAATCATCCTTTTGATTTTTTGCATTATCGTTGCTTGCAAAAGTTAAGATAAAAATTTAACCTAAATATTGGCCTATCTAAACAGAACTGATGACGTGGAAGCTATTGGAGGAAAAGTTTTGGTTTACGATGTGCTCGTTTTTAATTGAGTTTTGCTTTTACTATTTTTTTTCTTTCTCTATCTCTCATTGTTGCATACCTTTGTTTCGTTTTGCCTTCTGCCTTAGGTATTGACCTAGTCTAGTTTCGGTTTGGTGTTAGTGTCTTTGTTTAATGTGGTTATGAGGGGTGTGCTTTTTTTCAATAATTTGAGTCAGTATAGGTATTACAAAGATGACTACATTGGTCGTGGTGTAAATTACCCGGAATTTATTTTTTAACATAAAAACATGAGCATTTGTCATAACCGTTTTATTGCAACCATTTTTGCAGTAACGGTCAATGGTCAAAGGTCCAGTACAGATAAGATCAAGTAGGATACTTAATAATGTTAAACTGATATACAACTTTCATATTATTTCAATCGTATATTACAAGGAGGGAATAAGTTATATTTATATATACAGAATAATTATAGGTAAATCAGAATAATTATAGGTAAATCATGGTAATTATAGCTAAATCAGAATAATTATAGGTAAATCATGGTAATTAACAATTAATAACTATATTCCTATTATAGTTCCTAAAATCTTGTTGACAGCTAACGCCAACACTCCCCCTCAAGTTGGTGCATAGAGATCTCGAATGGCCAATTTGTCAAGTGCGTTGTAGAAGTCTCTGCTACATACAACTTTTGTGAGTATATCTGCTAATTGATCTTCAGATTTAACAAACGGGAATTGAATTATCTTGGTCTCCAAATTTTGCTTAATGAAGTGTCGATCTATTTCCACGTGTTTTGTCCGATCATGTTGAACCGGATTATGAGCAATTTCAATTGCAGACTTGTTGTCACAAAAAAGGTTCATCGCATTGTTCGGAGCAAAGCCAATTTAATTAACAATCTTCGAAGCCAAAGAAGCTCACAAAGACCTTTAGCCATCCCTCGAAACTCTGCTTCAGCACTTGATAATGCTACAACCTTTTGTTTCTTACTTTTCCATGTAACCAAATTTCCTCCAACAAAGGTAAAATAGCCTGAGGTGGATTTTCTGTTGGTGATATCTCCTGCCTAGTCAGCGTCTGTATAACCTTCAACTTGTACATGATTATTCTTTGTGAACATCAAGTCTTTTCCAGGCGAGGACTTCAAGTACCGCATGATTCGAATTACCGCGTCCATGTGATCTTTACTCGGGTTGTGCATAAATTGACTTACTACACTTACCGCATACGTTATATCAGGTCGTGTATGAGATAAGTAAATAAGTTTGCCAACTAATCTCTGGTACCTTCCTTTGTTTGTTGGCACTTGGTCTGGATATTCTCCAAGTTGGTGGTTCTGGACAATTGGAGTATCTACAGGTTTACAGTCTAGTAGCCCAACTTCTGATAAAAGATCTAGGATATATTTTCGTTGAGATAAAAAGATGCCTTTCTTCGACCTAGCAACTTCAATACCTAGAAAATATTTGAGCCCACCTAGATTTTTCATCTCAAATTCGGTTGCAAGTTGTTTTTGAAGTTTTGCTATTTCCTCAGAGTCATCTCCTATAATAATCATATCATCTACATACACAATCAAAGTTGTGACCTTACCTTGACGATGTTTCAGAAACAACGTATGATCTACGTTGCTTTGTTGGAAGTCATATTTTTCATTGCCAGGTTCAATCTCCCAAACCACGCTCTAGGAGATTGCTTCAAGCCGTACAAACTGCGTTGCAATTTACACACCACCTTAGTCTCATAATTTGTCATGTATCCCGGAGGGATATCCATATATATTTCTTCTTTCAAGTGCCCATGGAGAAATGCATTTTTCACGTCTAACTGATGCAATGGCCAATCCAGATTTACTGCAAGAGATAAAAGGACTCTGACAGTGCTCAACTTGGCAACAGGTGAAAAAGTTTCTTGATAGTCTACGTCATATGTTTGTGTAAAGCCTTTAGCCACTAATCTTGCTTTGTACCTTTCAATAGACCCATTAGCTTTGTACTTGATAGAGAAAACCCACTTACACCCTACTGGTTTCTTTCCTTTTGGTAAAGGGACAAGAGTCCATGTCGCATTCTTGTTTAATGCCTCCATTTCTTCATTCATAGCTTGAACCCATCTAGGATCTTAAATGGCCTCTTCAACGTTGCTAGGTACACTGTATGAAGACAGCTCATTTGCAAATTTCTTAAGGGGTTCAGACAAGTCCTTCATAGAGACATAATTAGCAATTGGATACCTTGATCTATGATCCTCTTCTTCAGGAGAGTAACGCTTCGGTGGTTTTCCCCGATTATGCCTGTGAGGTAATTCATAGCTAACAGAGATATCACAATTATTATTATTATTATGAGATATAGGAGAGTTTACCTCAATGATATTCTCAGGAGATGGATCGTTGAGTACTGGAGAGGGGGGGGGGGAGTTCCGATACTTCAACTTCAGGACTCATATGGTATGTTTGAGTTTGACAAGAATCACCAAAAACTTCAGTTGAAGGTATATCAATATCTTTGAACCAGTCAAATGTCGACCAATTCGACTCTTCTTCTGGTGTCTCCCCCTGAAGAGAAGAATTGGGTGATACAGATGAGTAGAAATGGTCGAATTCCAAGAATGTAACATCCATAGTTACATAAATGCGTCGAGTAATAGGGTCATAGCAACGATACCCTTTCTAGTGTACACCATATCCCAAAAACAGGCAGCGAATGGCACACGGATCAAGCTTTGTACGCTGGTTTTTATGTAGGTGAACAAACGCAACACACCCAAGGACTCGAGGTGGCAGCATTTGTATTGTAGGCAGCGGTACAAATATGGACAAGGTTTGCAGCGGAGTTTTAAATTCAAGGACCTTCGATGGCATCCGATTGATGAGATATACTGTTGTAGTAACAACGTTAGTCCAATGGTGGTGAGGCACATGTGCTCCATGTAACAGAGCATGGGCAGTTTCAAGAATATGGCGATTTTTTCGTTCTGCAACACCATTTTGTTGCGGGGTTAGTGGACACGTGGTTTCGTGAATAAGTCCGTGTTTTTTGAAATACTCATGGAATTGATGATTTACAAACTCCCCACCATTATCAGAGCGAAAGATCTTAATTTTCTTTGAGTATTGAGTTTGAATCATTTTATGGAACTGTTGAAATATGTGTATCACTTCATTTTTTTGTTTCAACAAATAAATCCAAGTCATTCGAGTGCAATCATCAACAAATATCACAAACCACCGATAACCAGAGATAGAAGATTTTCGGGATGGACCCCATACATCAGAATGGATTAAAGCAAACGGAGCATTACTTTTATTCATACTTGATGGAAAAGTAACTCGATGACTCTTGGCTAAAATACAAGCTTCACATTTGAAGTTCAACAAAGATGTATCTGAAAATAAGCTTGGGAACACATGTTTCAGGTAGGCAAACGAAGGATGGCCTAATCGGCGATGCCAAAGTAAGACTTGCTCCATTTTATTGTTTCTTGGATAATGCATGTGATGCGCTCGGCCTACACTAAAATCCTCCATATAGTAAAGTCCCCCTCTCTTAGTACCACGCCCAATGATCTCCTTCGTGAGAATATCCTAAAGGAAACAAAAAAAAGGGTAAATCAGCATAACACAGTTCAAGTCTTTTGTAACTTGACTCACAGACAGCAACTTATGAGATAGAGAGGGAACAAATAGTGTATTTGAAAGCGAAAGGGCTGGTGATAACATCACATTTCCAGCCCCTATTACCTCCGATAAACCACCATTTACGTTGGCAATACTTGAGCACCAAGGGGTTGAACGTTCAGAAAAATCAGCAGCATCGAACGTCATATGATCAGTAGCTCCGGAATCAAGTATCCACGCATTAAAGTCATCATCATGATTAGAGCAAATCAGAACATTACCTTCAGTGGTGTGGGAACTTGATTTTGGAATGAGGGAAAGATGGGGTTCGACAGTAGCTACTGCAGCTTTTCCCGGGTTGCTATCAGTTGTATCGCGACGCTTTCGAGCCTGAAAATCTGTCCACCAGTATGGATATCCATGAAGCTTAAAACAGGTCTCGCTAGTATGTTTGTTACCTCCACAATGAGAGCACTTAGTGCCATTAGATGGTTCTTTATGTTTGGATTGAGAAACTATCTTACTGCTATGTAATTTGAGACCCTTAGATGCAAGAACTGCTCCAGATAATTCATTGGAGTTGTCTGTCATCACTGCCTGACGAAGAGCTTCCCTCCTAACATGTGCATATGCTTGCTCCACTGTTGGAAACGTTTCATTTGTAAAACATCGCTTCTGATATTATCTAAGCGGTCATCAAGTCCATCCAAAAACACATACGCTCGTTCTTCTTGGATAAGTGTATTGTAGTGTTGGATATCAACTTGACATGTCATCGGATTTGGACGACGAAAATCTATCTCACGCCAAAGTCCTTGGAGATCGTTATAATATTTTTCAAGAGAACCACCTGCTTGTTTAAGACGTGTCACCCGTCGCCGAAGGTCATACACCTGGGAGGTGTCACTGCCATCAAAGTACGTGGTCGCAATTGCATCCCACACCAGCTTGGCAGTGGAGAAGCGAAGAAAGTTGCTGATTAGAGAAGAGTCCATTGAGTTGATTATCCATCCCTTAACAATCGCGTTGTCAGTCCGCCAACGTCGAAACGTAGGATCTGTTTGAGGGGGTTGTGGGAGATCTCCATTGATATATCCTAGTTTGTCTTTGCCCGAGATATACATCTCGACCACCTGGGACCAAAGGGGATAGTTGTTGCCATCTAACTTGATGCCAATCGGTGCCACCGTATGGTCAGAGCCAATTTGTGACGGGGCTGACGCACGGTTCAGAACTTCCGTCATTTTCGTCGTCAATTCAGCAAGAATGGAAGACGAGGTAACCTCATCGGAGTTTGAATCCGAGTCGGCCATGGAAGAAGGATGGAAAGTGTTACCGTAGGTCAGGATTAAGACTTGGCGGCTGATACCAAATAATACAAAGTCCAAATAATTATCTATCATATATAATTGACACACGTGAGATTTATGATATATTTTTTTTCAATCTTATAGTTTAATATTTCATTTATTTTGGACTCTAAACTGATTTGGTGTCAGAGTGCTAACCATGCAGGTCCACCATCACGCTGTCATATCGAAGATTCGCACCACTGCATCAAAAGTCCATTATCAATAATTATTCATAATTTTGGTTCTAGAACGGAACAGTGGTGTTGGTGTTGTCTCTGGAAAATCGACTCTCACGTCAAATCTTTTTTGATTCAAAGTCAGATCGCGATGGAATCGCAATAAGAATAAGAAATTCACCCCAACCTCACGCCAGGGAACTCTATTTCCAAACCTCCCGATCCAACAACCAATTCACATGACTAAAATTAAGGAGATCAGGAATGAAATGTTGCGACAGAGACAACCTGCTACTGCTAGATCTTACCTTATCATAAAGGCAAACTAAAAGAATATACGAACCTATCCTATAACAATAGAGAAACGAACCTCCGACACAAATTTCAAAGTTCGCTCCTATCATCGCAACATGTCGCACCATCTGTTCATCTTCCTTTCATCCATTGCACAACATCATGAGAAAGAAAAGTTATCCACATTGTTCTTTCTATTCTCCATTATCTTCTTATTTCTCTTGTGATGATAATCACACAAAAAACAACGAGAAATTACTTGCTTCAAGAACCAATCAATGTCACAATGACAATGATGATGAGAAACAGAAACATGAATGTCATTTTTGCAGTAAGGGTTTTTCATCCAACAAGGCTTTGTATGGACACATGAGAATCCACAAAAAAGATAACAAGGGTATTCCTCCACGACCCGCTTCATCTTCTCAGAATATTGATTTATCGAAATATTTGCCACCAAGGTCACATAAATGCTGCAAGAGAAATTATGATATCATTACCATTGATGATCAACAGTTTTCTTGTGATTATAGTCATGGTGAGGGTAAAAGACAGAAGCTTCAGAGCAATATGGTTGATGAGAGGATCAGGGAACAAGCTGCGACACCAAATATATGTCCTCTTAGCGACATTGATGAAACCGTGAAGATCAAAGTGAAGGATATATAATTAGTAGCTACTATAAAAATAATTTGGTGTTGAGATTCAAGATTCTTAAAGATGATTAATTTAGAAGGTTATAGTTATAGTTATTTGTTATTTCAATATCAAGAACGTGAGTATTGTGATTGTTTGTATTCATGAGAATTTTTCTCTATTTTTGCGTTAGTAAAATTTCAGTTTCTATTAAAGTAGTTCAATGCAATTTTATTTATTTATTTGGGTGGTTACATTACACCGGTGATATAAATTGGAAAGAATCTTAATATATGCTCAAGTTTAATGTGTTGCTTGATCACCAAGTTTTAATCATCCCCTTGATTTTTTCCATTACAGTTTATTTATTTCGTTGTTTGTAAAAGTTAAGATAAAAGTTTTGGTTTTCGGTGTGCTCGTTTTTAATTACGTTTTGAATTTACAATTTTTTTTCTTTTTCAATCTCTCATTGTTGCATGTCAGGGGAAAATTCACTATCCAATTATATGAAATTAGAACATCAATATTTATTTGTTGAATACATGATTTGAGAATAAGGATTGTCGTTCTTGTTACCTTGATTCGGAATCCTAAAAAGGTGAGTGACTGAATCTTCCTCTATATCTCACACTCACGTTCACAACCCTCAATGGGGCAAGCAATTGAGTTGTGAGTTATTTTTTTTTATTCTGTGATACAATAGGGGACATAACCATGTAATATATATAACCATAGTCCCTATCCATTATGAGTGAAGGGTTAAAGTTCACACTTTTATCCACACCAATTAGATTTCAGATACTCAATCTTTAATTAAAAAGATCACTTAACCAATAAAAAAACTTATTTATGTACCCCATCAGAATCAGGATTAACATGTTTTTCACAAACTAAACGACAATTGATTGTAGCCCATAAAAGTTAGATAAATCAAAATTTCTCCCACTTGGGAAAAATCAATTGTGTGATTTTTATTTTTAAAACACATTTTGAAAACGACTTTCGGGTTAATC
Organism: Lathyrus oleraceus; assembly: GCF_024323335.1. Classification (NCBI taxonomy): domain Eukaryota; kingdom Viridiplantae; phylum Streptophyta; class Magnoliopsida; order Fabales; family Fabaceae; genus Lathyrus; species Lathyrus oleraceus. Next base: position 473,450,720 of record NC_066581.1, on the reverse strand, counting down.
ACTAATTTCTTAAAATGCATGATTTCAGGTGTAGTGTCGGAATATGACTTCATACAACAAAAGTCAAACAGTATTGAATCACGGTGATTATTATATCCTTCATTGACATAAAATCTTTTGTGGTTACAAATAGTACGAACTCCGTCAACTAGTCATCAGTGTGGAGGGTGGCAAGAAAATAGCATGCCAATATGATTCAACAGCAAACTACTATTTTCTTTGTCAGTCCTTAACACTTTCTCTCAAATGCATTAAAGCCAAATGAATTGCATGGTTTTACAAACCATAATGTCTCACCTCCAATATGGCGTCGACCACCGGCACAATGGTCCTAACAACGCTGAGCTTAAAATCATACCTCGGTTCCAATATGGTATCGACCACCAGTATAGTGGTCCCAGAGATGCCGAACTCAAAATTATAACCATGCCTCGAACTCCAACTAGTGTCGACCATAGGCACAGTGGTTCCAATAACACTGAGTCCCAATTTTAACAATTGACATATAAATAAACAATGTCAAATAATAATAAATATTCATTGCATTATCAATTGCTCAAAATAGAAAATACTTAACAATCCAACATTTAAAATGTCCAAACTAAAATACAACGTGATAAGAAAATGGCATAAATAATAAACTCTTACTAACCAGATACATCAAAAGAACTCGTAATGCCCATGTTCTCAACATGGTTTTTGAACACAATGGGCATAAGTCTCTTGGTTAGGGGATCAACAAGCATGGAATTAGTATCAATGTATCTTTCAAAATAAGTTCAAAACCAGTTCCTAGAACTAAGCTAACATCTCCCACTAGATCCACAATGACTTCAAGATCATTTCCTACCCGAAGTTTGTTTTCCCCTCAAATTTGGTATTTGTTGGTTTTTGAACCCCTCCATATTTATTCTTGTTGTCTGACCAAGCTTTAAAAGCATGACAATCAGTCCTCTTATGTCCCTTTTTCCTTACACCAAAAGCACTAAAATGATTTCTTAAACGCAATCGGCTTAGGACCTCCTATGTTATGGTGTTGACCATTATCTGGTTCCCTAAACTCAGGATGTCTATGAGAAGCAATGTGAGTGTTTTTCTTATTTTTCCAAGAATTCTCACCAGAATGAGATTTTGCATGAAATTTCAGCATGGCTAAGTCAATTCTTTCCTTCTTGAGTTTCTCTTCTTCAGCTACACACTTGGTAATAAGGTAATTGATGGTTCACTACTCACCAAAGGTATTATATGCAGTTTTGGTTTGAGTGAACTCAACAGGTAGGTAGTTTAAGGCATGAGACACAATGAAATTCTCATTCCGGTCAATGTCATGGGATTTCAGTTTGGTTTGGACATTGACCATTTTAAGAATGAACTCCCTACCACCTCCATTGTTATCATATTTCATGTTTATCATTTGTTTCATTAAACATCTCGAATCAGCATTATCAGATACATGAAACCTCTCTCCAATGTCAAAAAGATATTCTTTAGCATTCTCTTTCTTAGGTAATTTGTTGATCATATGTTCATAGATGGTCCTCTTAATAGAACACAAGCTAAGTCGGTTACTCCTCTCCCACTTAACTAATTTTTCTTTCTCTTCAGGTGTGCTATGAGGTTTGATCACAGGTTCGGTTTCACACAATGCCATGTCAAGATCAGGAATCCCTAATGAAAACGCTAAGTCTTTCTTCCATTTCAGCTTTGTGTTTCTTTTCTTCATGCTTCATCAACTTTTCATCAGAAGCCAATGAATTTGAAGATAAGATCAAAGTGGATACGTGATCAAATATTACATAGTACAAATCAAAAATATTCCTTCAACTCCCGAAACTGTGGGCGAAGGACAGTATTATTTACAACATTTGTCACTAATTACAACTTCTCTTTTGGTATCTCAGATTGTCCTCCTTTTTCTTATGTCATATAAGTAGGACTTGAAGCCTTGAAGAAAAAGAATTCAACAATTTACAAGACTATTTTCTACGTGAAAAAGCTCTCAATTTTGTGCATACTTTTCTTTAAGTGTTTGTATTTCATTTATGTAAAATTTTCTTGTGTAGAAGTAACTTGTAACACAAAAAAAAAGTTATTGATGCTTATAAGTTAACAAACGCAAAAAAAAAAGAAGTAATTGTATGATATAATACTGCCATAAACTAATAAATTAAAAGATAGTTTAATAAAAATTTATAAATAAAAAAGTTAATAAAAATAAAATGAATTTTACTTAAAAATAATAATGAGATTAAAAATAAAAGAGTTAATAAAAATAATGTGATTTTCATTTAAAAAATAATAATAAGACTATTATTGAAAATAATATGAAAATTTGTTCTTCTGTAACATAATTTTTTTTTAAATAATGAGATTCATACTGAAAATAATATAATGCAAAAATATAATTATTTTTATAACATAATTTTTCTTTAAAAAAAACTTTTATTAATTTATATATTTTATTTTATTTTTCTTTTGTAACAATATTATAAATAAGTTAAAATATCGTATTTTTTAAAAAAAAACTTTTGATAATAAAATAGAATTTTAAAACAAAGATACCAAAGCTTAAGAAAAATAAAAATAGGAGCCTCAACATTTTAATTGAGTTAAAAAAGAATATAAAAAGATCAGATCGTCTTATCGGATCAAGAAACTTATTGGTTCACTAGTCTGATCAATGAACTGACAGGATCACACTGGTTTTTACTAGGTCAATTGCAATTATTATCTAATAATTTTATTGAACCACTCTATCCTCCAGTTCAAGATCTAATCGGTTGGACTGGCTAGGATGGTCCGAATTTTAAAACACTGCCTAAAAGGGAATGTAGTCTAACTTAATATATTAGAATAATACAATTAATTGATGTAGAAAGTAATATATTTATTTGTAGACAAAAATAATTTATATTTTTGAGAAATAGAGTTGATTCAATATATTTTAATTTTATTGTTGTCACTTACTCTTGAATAAATTATTTTAATTGTATTGTTGCCGTTTAGTCTTGAATAAATTTATATTTTCGCACTTTAAATAATTTGTTTAAATATGTTATGTAATTTCGCTGATAAAAGAAAAATAGATTAGTTTGAAATAGAATGATTTGTTTTGATCGGGTCTTATGCTTTATTAAGATATAATATAACTCTCTCCACTTATAATGATAAGCTTCTTTCACTCACAATATAATAAAGTGTTTCTTTTCTTCTTCTTGAACCTATTTTTCCCTCATTGTGTTAACCATCACCAACTACACACAATCTTATCAACTATTTTTTAATCAATCTCTTGATTTATACTAAATTTTCTAAAAAAAAAAAACAAATCTAGAATTATTTGAGCAAGTCAAATAAATTGGTTTTTTTTAAATAACTAGTATTTTTTTAAAAAATTTCAAAATAATCACCTTTCATAACATATGCGTCAGATTACACTTCAGATTCCTCCATATTGGTAGCTGAGAGAATTGTAATTTGAATTTATTATGCATATGTATGTAGACTACACTTCAGATGCCTCCATGAGTTACTTTGGTAATTAACAAAATATGTCTTATCATTTTATGTAGGATTCGTTGGTTAAATCATCCCGTGAAGGTACCTTTGTTCCAGAACCACGACTTGATATATTAGTATAAGCAATCAGAACAAAGGAACATGGTGGGCGTGTCCGTGGGGTTGGAGATGACATCGTCCTGAGAGTGTTTTTTGGTACGTCTATAAAAAGCACCGGGAAGGTGCAAAATAAAATGTCTGAAGAGCTCCATAGGAAGATAGATACTCAAAAGCAAGAATTTGACAAGAAGTTACAAGTGGAGCCGGAAACTCAAAGGAAATAATTTGAATAATTAAAAGAGTTATATGAGGTATGTGAGAGTAAGAGTTGTGTTAACTGAAGAGTTATATGCTTATTTGTTGTGCATATTGTGTTAATTTTGTTTTGTGTTACTTTGTGTATTTTATGATGTAGATAATCATTGGAACCATACCACAATGTAAAATGAATATGATGATGTTGATGATCAATTGTCTAGTAGAAATGTTGTATGTGGTGCAAGCATAAAAGGCAGTTGTTTAGTCGCCCCCATCGGTAGAGAGATCCAATACGGGTTATTGGCTCCTTCTAAAGAATCATATTCTAAAATGATGGCTTACATTGTGCACAACGAAGAAGTGATAATTGCTCTTCCACTAGAACATGATCCTAAGATTGAGGGGTTAATGGAATTATTTATAATTCCTAAGATATAAAGGATACGATTGGTGGAAACTGGTGGCTGGACGTAGGGTTACTAGAAGTTTGGTGCACGTAAGTATATCTCATTATATGGTACATTTATTATTTTGTATAGAATTAATTCTAAATGTGTTTTTGTATCTTGTTTAACCTTTTACGTACATTCAATCAATATATATATATATATATATATAATATATATATATATATATATATATATATATATATATATATATATATATATATATATATATATATATATATATACATACATAAATCAGATACTTATGTAGTGTTGGATCTAGTTAAAGTACGATTTACAAATAATTCTGCTAAAAACATTGAAGAATACTTAATATCATAGATAACGGATGAGAAAGAATGCTACTTAATACCATTCCTTAATAGTGAGTAGTTTTAAAATTATGATGTCTCTATTATATTTGGTTTTCATGTTTTACTAAATACTAATTATATATGCTGGATTGTTCATTCAGAGAATATTATCAATTGATCATCATATCTCTTTGGACGAATATGGTAACTACAATATGTTCATTAGACAAAGAACTTGATCCTATGATGAAACAAATTATTACTAGGTATAACTTTATGTTTATGAGATTTATGTAAAATTTTATCTTTGACTTTGTAATTATCTTTGTTGTGAAAACGATGTCGAAATTACAAAGTATAATTGGTTTCTTGATCTATATGGAACCCACAATGGTAGAAAAGAATAAAACAATAAGAATACAATGAAATTGGTTATAAAGTGATATTCTTTACTTTCTCTTTGTAACAGGATTACAAGTGTTACAAAATAGCAAATAACCTCTCTCACCCTAATTAGGATTTGCATTACACAATGATGAGAGACTAGTATATTATTTATAAGAAAACTAACATACTAAACTAATGGGATTTTACAGACAAGCCCATTACACAAGTTAACTTAGAGAACAAGCTAACTTTAACAATTGGACATAACAAACATGCCCAATTCTACATGCTAACAATCCTAGCATATTTCGACTATAACATATGAATAGACTTCGACGACATGCTAAGCTCCTGTCAAATTGTTGAACCAAGAAGCTAACCTTTGATCATACTAGAGTTTGATCTAATATCTCACAGATCTCTATCTTGGAACAAATTCTATAACATCAAGGGAATAAACTAGCTTTCTTCATGCTGCTTTTTCAAATGCATATAGTCGAAAAACTTGCAACTTGGTAGTGTCTTGGTGATCATATCAGCAGCATTGTGATCTGTTGAAACCTTCACCACTTGGACTTCTCCACGCTCGATTACCCCTCTAAAGAAATGTAGCCTCACATCGATGTGCTTGGTTCGGTCATGATATGATGAATTTTTCAAAAGGTGTATAGCACTTTGACTATCACATTTAACAGTGATAACTCGACCTTAAAGTTTTAGTTCCTTAGCAAAACCTTCAAGCCACAATGCTTCTTTCACAGCTTCAGTAACGACGATATATTTCGCTTCAGTGGTTGGTAAGGCAAAAACCTTCTGAAGTGTTGCTTTCCAACTAATTGTTGTACCAAACATAGTGAACACATATCCAGAAATAGATTTTCTGGAATCCATACAACCTGCATAATCAGAGTCAACATACCCTTCGATTTCTTCTTTACTATTTTCACCAGATGCTCCACCATAAATCCGGACTCTATTTAGAGATCCATTTATGTACCATAGAATCCACTTCAATGCTTTCTAGCGAGCCTTTCTAGGATTCACCATGTACCTGCTTACAAGACTTAGTGCATATGATATGTTGGGTCTAGTACAGACCATATCATACATCAAAGAACCTACTATGTTAGAATATGGGATGTTATTCATATAATCTCCTTCGACTTCAGTATTGGGACACTGATCTGTACTCAACTTTAATTGAGGGTTTATCAGAGTCACAACAGGATTTGAATTTGACATACCAAACTTGTCGAGAATCTTCCGTAGGTATGTCTTTTGAGATAAGCATAACTTCGACTGCTTTATGTCTTTTCGGATGTCAATCCCAAGAATTCTAGATGCTGCTCCCAGATCCTTCATATCGAACTCTTTATTGAGTTCAGCCTTCACCTCCATTACATCCTCGATATTGCTGCTTGCTATGAGAATATCATCCATATAAAGCAACAAAATAACAAATGAATTTCCAAGTCAAAATTTGAAGTAAACACAGTGGTTGAACTGACTTCTAATGAAACCTATATGTGCCATGAACTTGTCGAATATTTTATTCCACTATCGAGGAGATTGTTTCAGTCCATATAAAGATCTATTCATCTTTCACATATAATATTCCTTACCCTTTTCTGCATATCCTTCAGGTTGCCTCATCAGGATTGTTTCATCTAGATCTACATACAAGAAAGTAGTCTTCACAACCATCTGTTTCAATTCTAGGTCGAACTATGCCACTATGGCAAGTAACATTCAAATGGACGTTATTCACAACAAGAGAGAACACATCATTGAAGTCAACACCTTCTTTATGAGTGAAACCCCTTGTGATCAATCTTGCCTTGTATCTCTTCAACGTCACTCATTTGATTCCTTCCTTAAATTTGAAAATCCATTTACAACCGACTAACCAGGCTCCATCAGGTTTCTTGATCAGTTTCTAAGTGTGGTTATCATGAAGAGACTTCATCTCATCATCCATGGCCTTCAGCCATTGAGTCTTATTTCGACTCTTCATAACTTCTTTATAGTCTATAGGTTCTTCATCTAGAACCTCACTCGCAGATATTAAGGCATGAGCTATGAGATCTGTATATCCAAGTCTTTGAGGTGGCTTGATGTCTCTTCTCAGCCTATCTCTTTCCAATAGGTAGTCATCGAAAGTTTCCCCAACTTCCTCAGTATCTTCATCATATTGTGCTTCTTCTTCGAATTGATCTGGGATATGCAATTCAACATCGACATGCTCCACCTCGATAAGAATCTCTTCATGTTCCAGCACTTCTTCAAATATTTGTGCACTTTGACTAACGTTATTAGTTTTCTTGAAAGCCATCTCAGCTTCATTGAAAACTACATCTCGGCTGGTGATACACCTCATGTGACTTGGCTCTAGACACCATAGCCTATAAGCTTTAACTCTTTCAAGGTATCCCATGAACATGCATCTAAGAGCTCTAGGTTCGACCTTGTTCTGCCTAATGAGAGCATATGCTATGCAGCCAAATACTCTAATTTTTCGAGATCTGGTGGATGTCCTGACCAAATTTCTCCAGGTGTGTTCATATCTAACGCAGTCGAAGGACATTTATTTATCAGATATGTTGCTCTCGAAACAGCCTCTAACAAAACCACCTTCTTTAACCCGACACTAGTCAACATGAATCTAACTCTTTCTAAAATGGTTTGATTAAACCTTTCAGCCAAACCATTTTGTTGGGGAGTACTTTCCGTAGTTATGTGCCTTGCAATACCAAAGGTTGCACAAAAAATTTTGAATGCCTCATTGCAAAATTCAAGGCCATTGTCGGTTCTTAACTATAGCGGTAAAAATTTCGAGTTTAAGTTATTGATTAACTTAACTCATAAAGCAAGAGTTGCCACCACGCTTTTATTATTTCCAAAGGAAAGGGGAAAAGTACGAACAAAACCCAAAGAAGTTTTAAAACAAAACTAAAAAAAGATAAGGGTCCGGGGGTTAGTTATGCAAAGGGAAGGTATTAGCGCCCTAAACATTCATGGTACTCCATGGGAATCTCTTTTTTAAAATCTGTGCATTTGGCTTAAAAATGGTGTTGTTTGCAAATGATTGGGGAAATGAGAAAAGAAATGTTTTTTTACAATTTTTGTGTTTTCCAAAACTTTTGGAGTCTCATGACTATGTACTAACAAAGTGAAATGGATGGTCAAAACCTCGTAGTTCATGGTAAAAAATAACAAAGGTTTGTTTTGATTCATTTTAATGAAAATATATTTTGTCATTTTTAGGAGAATACTCAACTAGTCACCCATAAGTATGAGAACTTTGCATCATCATGAGAAGGGTTCCAACTTGGATAAAGATCAACAAGTATGCCACTAGCTCTCTTAGATCGAAAAGATTTATCATCAACACTATGGGGATAGGAGAATTATATATCAACTATGGAAATGACTCATGTCTAAACTTTGAGAATAAATTTAAAAGAAAAAATGCACAAAAGGGCACAAAGTGATTTGACCGGGTTCATGTATTTTTAAGTCTTTTGAAATTCGCATGAATATGCTTAAGATGTATTAGCATTTATTAAGAAAAGATTTTGTAAATTACTTGACAAAAGTCAAGGTTTATTGAGAGCGTGGTTCAAGTTTAAAAAGAAGAAGGTTTTTGAAAAAAAAAAGAGAAGATTTTGAAAATTAAAGAAAGGGAGGAGAAGAAGAGACTATCCTAGACCATAAAGTAAAAGATAGGGAGGAAATATCTAACCAAAAGATAGCAAGCCTTATGACATAAGTCAAGCAAGAATTATCTCCTTTGGATTAAGTCTTGAGCAAGCCAAATGAATAAAGAGTAGATCATGTATCTGATGAGATCAAAGTAACCAAACCAAGTCTTCAAAAAGAACCCAAAGTCACAGGTGTCAGATGGGTCCCAAGGTCTTAAAATATCTTAGTCATAAGTCCATAACTCCACAATAATACTAAGGATAATAACCATAAGTCCATGAATAAAGAGGTTCAATTCCCCTTTTTTAGGTCTTTCATTTATTAATGTCTTTTTACAAGGAAATGAATGTCCAAATGGACAAAAAAAAATAACACAAGTATAAATAATCTGACATGAAATGCTAAAAATAAAGCATGAAATAAATGAAAAAAGTGAAAAAAGTATAAGATAAAATTACATTAAAGTAAATTCAAGGCAAAAATATGTTAGTAAATGTTAGTGATTAAAATGAAAGATGGTTTTGTCATCTTTTGGAGAATACTCAACTATTCATCCACAAGTATGAAAATATGAACATCTACATCACTTATGAGAATGGCTCCAACTTGGATAAAATCAACAAGTATGCCAATAGCTCTCATAAATGAAAAGGAAAGCAATATTTTCACACATTACCATGAGGAGTGGGAGACTTACAATATCACTTATAAAAATGACTTACTTTCGGGATAAATTTAGTGATATGTTAAGTAATCATAATTGGACTTATGTAGAAGTCACAACCATCTGAAGTCGGTCAATAATAATGTTGGTGTTAATACATGTTAGAGACATGATATGTAAAGCATTCTCCTAAAGCCGTGCCACACAAAAAGAAAAAAAGATGGATCAAGCACAAAGGCTAGGAGGATGGTCCACTACTTCAATCCATACTTCATAGTACTTTGGACAAACTTATGTATCAATCTAAAATATCTTAAATGATCCATGATCAATTAGGAGGTAGATTTGAAATGATGAAAGTTCATCGAATACCAATAGATACATTATGAACAAGATGGACACAAGTAATCCAATTGATCAAGAGAAAAAGAAATAGATGAAGAAGAAGACAATAAGGACCACACCCAAATTGGATCAAAGGATTGATCAAGTCATCATCAAAATCAATCATCCATTTTTGTGGATTAGGGTTTTCACCCCATCAATACCCAAGATCCATTGAGTTTGATGAGACATATGATCAAATCAACTAAGATCAAAGGCCAACAAAATCCAACAAAGGTCAAACAAATATAAAAATGCAATAAAATGCAACAAAAATAATTTTAAAATGAATTTTAAAAACAGAAATAAAGTGGAAAATCCATAAAGTCCTTCAAAACACCAAATAAATGGCCAAGAAAATTATGGAAGGATGGAAATAAAATAGGAAGCATGTAATAAATTATTCAGAATTTAAAAATGCATAAAAGTATTTTTTAAACAATTAAAAAAAATGAGAAAAGACAAATTCCATGAAAAATAGAAAATCAATAAAATAAAATATGAAAAAATAAAAAATCTATTGAAGAAAAATAAAATAGAATTTTAAAATGAAATGTAATTAAAAATGAAAATAGAAAAAGAAATAAAATCATAAAAAATGTTGAGTGTTGGATCTGGCCTTATTAGTTGACGTGACAGATCAACGAATCCTCAGGCTGGGGCGCATGATGAAATTTTACAAAATTGAAATACGGGATCCAATTCAAATTGGACCAATCAGAATATTTCATTTGTCCAATGTGTCTGGCCAAACTCAGATGACCTGAAACACTCCGGTCATCTTCCCTGATGATCCTTCACCGGAGCTTCATCTTTTGGTAAATTCAGAACACGAGACCACCACCAATGTGGTCGCCTTCTCATCATGAATTCAACCTCATGCTCCAAATTCATATATTTAAATTAAGCATTGAGAATTCTAGAGAAGTTTCAGAAGCAAGAAAGCCACGAAAAATAAAATTAAATGATGACACGATCAATCAATAATAGATAAATTAGGGGAAAACATCAGAGAGTGAAGGACTACATTATGGTAACTTGTTTGAGTTCAAGTGGTGCTCAGAGTTACCTTGTCTAAATGGTGATCGGAAGTTGATGAAGCTCGGTCTGGTCTGGTCACTTCAGAAGGTCTCAGAGCTTGGGAATTATTGCAAAAGCTTCAGAGGAGGCTGAATATGCTAATGGAATCAAGAAAATGGATTGAAACATGCTGAAATTCAAAACACGATAGCTTACTGGAAAACATTCAGAGTGAAGTAGGGGTTTCGTGGCTCTCAAAAGCTTGGAAATGAAGGCAGTAGCTTCCTCTATTTATAGGGAATTTTTTTGGATTCAAATACGTGTGGAATAAAGCTTAATTCGTGCAAAACGAGTTTGATCATGAAGTGAGAAAAGTGTGACTTTCAATCCATAAAAACCCAGCCAAATGATGCGTTTCAAGGATCAATTAACTTCTGGAGACTTGGTTAAACATGTTTAGGTCTAAGATGTATGCTAATTTGGCTTGTAATTGAGTATTAGTGAATTTCAAATTCGGACCATGGTGATTTCTTCAATTTCAAGTCACCAAGTTCAACTGAATGAGGCATCTTGCTCAAAAGGCTTTTTGATCCCATTCTTTTTGCAATGTATTGACATCATGAGAAATATTATAATGTTCCAAGAAAGGTTGAATTTGGATGCTTGAGCACATATTTATGGCATGTTGAAGTTAACACGAAAAACTGGTCATGTAACTTAGAAAATTCTAAGTTCTAAATGCCTGAAAATGACCTGTAATGTCTAAATGGATTGCATGGCCTTCAAAGAATAATTTGACTTTAATCCTTGAAGAAAAATTGTAGAGGGCATCATAAATGATATTATGCAAAATGAATCAACCTCAAATGTTGAAAATTGAAGAAGTTGTTGTTGGTGTAAGCCCTAGAGGCCAATACTTTTGGTACTTGTATCGAATTATTTATTAATTAATAAAAGGCTTTTTCTTTATTATGTTTGATTAATAAAGTCCCTAGAATAGCTAGTACGTTTAATGTATCAAGTATGACTTAATCATGAGATCACATTAAACATAAGGACAATATTCTTAAAGTATCTGTAGTCGAGCTTTATTGTGAAGTGGGATAACATTAAAGCATTAAGACTCTTATGTTTGTAGACTGATGATCACATCTCATGGATCATGGATAAAGAGTTATCAAGTCTTAAACATAGGTATGAATATTAAGAGTAATATTTATACCGGATTGACCCGCTATGAGAATACTATATAGAAAGTTATGCAAAGTGTCATAAGTTATTCTCATGGTGATAATGGTGTATACCACTCTTCGACCTGAAACCACTATGGATCCTAGATGTAGAGTCGAGTGCTTTATTGCTGATCCAACGTTGTCCGTAACTAGATAACCATAAAGACAGTTGATGGGTACTCCACGAAGCATGCTGAGTGACCTAGATGAAATTTGCCCATCCTGCGTAACAGGATAAATGTCTATGGGCCCAATATTGAACTGGACAAGGATAACACAGTTTATACCTTGTATTCAATATAGACATAAGGGCAAAAGGGTAATTATACACATAATTATTATCACAGGAGGTTTTGTCAAATCACATGACATTTTCGTGACTTGGGTAGCAGTGATGTGTTGCTAGATACCGCTCACTGTTTATTATGTTAAATGCGTGATTTAATATAATTGCCAACGTCGCGAAAACCTACAGGGTCACACACAAAGGACGGATTGATGAGAAATAGAGTAACTAAGAAACACCGTAAGGTACAGTGCACTTAAGTGGAATACGAAATATGGTAAGGTACCAAATACTTAAGTGATTTTGGCATATTATGAGATATGGGCCAAAATACACTTAAGTGGGCTTTTAGCTTGAAGCCCACACAAGTGGTTCTATAAATAGAACCCTTGGGTAGAAGCATTGTCACTCAGTCAGACTCAACTCAAGTGAAGACTTGGAATTTCGTTTCCCTCTCTCTCTCTCACTCAAAGCCTTCATTCGTACCAGCTAGCACTGAGATTGAAGGAACCTGTTCGTGTGGACTGAGTAGAGACGTTGTCATCGTTCAACGTTCGTGATCGCTCCGTGGATTTGTATCCAAGGTTTTGATCGTTACAAGAGATCTGCACCAAAGGTTTGAATCGCCACAAGTGGTAACAATTCTATCACTGATCATGCCCATTCGTAAGGATCACTAAATGGAGAAATTTTTAAATTCCGCTGCGCCTTGGATGGTAATTGTCCTTCATTGGTATCAGAGCCACTTACGAAACCATGAATCTGATAACTGTTTTTTGTTCTGTATTAATATGATCAAAGACAGAATGAATCAAAGATTAAATTGAGATCGATCAAGTTACATATATATGATATATGTAATCTTGATGCAAAATACATTATATATGATATAGTCTTCTCGTTTCGTTCATTCAAACACTCAATGATTGTTTTCCTTTGAGCGATCAATGGTCATTTGCTTCTTGATCCGACATTAGTATGGTGAAGCAATGACGTGTTGATCAATCATACTGAATCAACAATCGAGATGTGTTTGACGGTCTGAAATTGGTGCATCAGGGTTAGTAACGGCACAAGGGTTGTGTTGTCAGAGAGTTATGCGATTGAGGTTATGACTGCACAAGAGTTGTGCTTTCTAAACACTTTTTGGAACAGTGTTAACCGGTTAATGCATATGGTTAACCGGTTAACGCAATACGAAATAAAAATTTTAAGGTTTTCAAACAGTGTTAACCGGTTAACGCATTTGGTTAACCGATTAACGCAAGATGGAAAACAGTTTTCCAAGAGATTTTCAAACAGTGTTAACTGGTTAACGCATTTGGTTAACCGGTTAACGCAAGGCAGAAAACAATTTTTGAACAGATTTCAAACAGTGTTAACCAGTTAACGCATATGGTTAACCGATTAACGCAAGGCAAAATTCACCCGTTCGGCTAACTCAGTGTTTTAAAAGTATCAAGTGTTGATGCGAAAAACGACGTCGATTTTAAATGAATTGTTCATTAAAATTTCGGCTTTACTTAGTGTGATCGGTCGTCGAGATTTAATTTGATTTTAATTAATTAAAGGAATTAATAATAATAATAAAGTGTTTATTATTGTCTTGTGGTGATCGGTTATGGCCTTAGTTTTCCTTTATTTTGTTTTGGTTTTAAAATACGACCTGCGTGTCGTGCCTCTCTCTTAATCTCCCAAATGTAACTTCTTTTCTCATCTCACTCCCTCGTATGTAAAACGAGTTTCTTTATGTAATGTAATGATATGAAGAAAGCAAAGAAGTCAGTGCCAAAGGAGGACAACCTTGAAGATCTTGCTTGGAGAAGTTTAGATCGATGTTAGGTTAGCTTAGGTTCTCTCATTGGCTTGGGAGAACAATTGCGCTAGGGGCCATAACTGTTTCATTATGTATATTGATGCATGTGAATGTATGTTGATGCATGTGAGAGGCGATTTATATGATAAATAAGCCGGTGAGATCAGAAAAATTGCAATTCCCTCAAATTAAATATTAAGTTTTTGCTTTCCAAGTTTTAACACTCATCAAGACTAGTATCGGATAATGTAGGTTTCGCCTACGCGAGGTGCATGTTCTATATTAGTAAGGTGCGATGGGATAATTGTAATATCCAACTGTTAAAGCAATGGGTCAAACTTAACTAAACAAATTATAATAATATTATATGTGTTTGCTTTCCAAGTTTTAGCACTCATCAAGACTAGTATCGGATAATGTAGGTTTCGCCTACGCGAGGTGCATTTTCTATATTGGTAAGGTGCGATGGGATAATTGTAATATCCAACTGCTAAAACGATAGGTCAAACTTAATTATAATAAGATTATATATGTTTAGAAGCAAGAGTTGGGAATGATCCATATGATGGATTGGAATAAGGAGTTATTCACCCAAGTGAAATTTTCGAGAGTTGTATGAGATACAATTGGAAGGAGTTCCTACCTAAATAATCTAGTTTTGTGTAATCCGCCTACGCGGACTTAGAACGAAGTGAAATATGGATCTCGACCCACTAGAAAATCTTCCAACGGGATTTTCCGAATCAAATGATGAGGGTCATTTGTTTTGAGTAAAATAGTGGGAGCATATTTAATTAAAAGCGTAATTAAATATGTCAATGATACTTATATTTTCATTAATCCTTATGTAGATTACCGTGACAACAAACACCTCTAACAACATTTTGCGATCAATCCTTAAGAAGGAAAAATTGTCTGGGACAAACTTTCTAGATTGGTACCGAAACATGAGGATTGTCCTCAAACATGAAAAAGGGAAAGGCAAGGAAGTTGTCAAACCCAAACCTACTATTTCTACTTTGAAGCCTAGTGGAGGCATAGCAAAAGAAGGCACCTGCTTCCATTGCGGTAAGACCGGACACTGGAAGAGGAACTGCCCAAAGTACCTGGAAGATAGGAAGAATGGAGTAGAGACTCCAACTTCGGGTATTTTTGTTATTGAAATTAATTTATCTACTTCTGCATCATGGGTATTAGATACTGGATGCGGTTCTCACATTTGTACAAATGTGCATGGACTAAAAAGGAGTAGAGATTTGGCAAAAGGTGAAGTCGACCTACGAGTTGGCAATGGAGCAAAGGTTGCTGCCTTAGCCGTAGGAACTTATGAATTGACTTTACCTAGTGGTTTAATAATTCAGTTAGAGAACTGTTATTATGTACCTGCAATTAGCAGGAATATTATTTCCGTTTCTTGTTTGGACAAGTTCGGTTTTTCATTCATAATAAAGAACAATTGTTGTTCAATTTATTTGAATGATATATTCTATGCTACTGCTCAAATGAACAATGGATTATATGTCCTTGATCTTGAAATGCCAGTTTATAACATTAATACTAAAAAGATGAAACCCAATGAGTTAAATCCAACTTACCTTTGGCATTGTCGATTAGGCCACATAAATGAGAAACGCATTTCCAAACTCCATAAAGATGGACTGTTGGACTCTTTTGATTATGAATCATATGAGACATGCAAATCTTGTTTAATTGGAAAGATGACAAAGTCTCCATTCACAGGAAAAGGTGAAAGAGCTAATGATCTTTTGGCCCTCATACATACTGATGTATGTGGACCACTGAACATACCAGTCAGAGGAGGTTTTCAGTACTTCATCACATTCACTGATGATTTCAGTAGATATGGTTATGTGTATTTAATGAAACACAAATCAGAGTCCTTTGAAAAGTTCAAGGAATTCAAGAATGAAGTACAAAACCAACTAGGTAAGGATATTAAAACTCTTCGATCAGATCGAGGTGGTGAGTATTTAAGCCTAGAGTTTGATGACCATCTGAAAGAGTGTGGGATCCTATCCCAACTCACTCCTTCTGGAACACCCCAATGGAATGGTGTATCTGAGAGAAGAAATCGAACCCTGTTGGACATGGTCCGATCCATGATGAGTCACGCCGATCTTCCAAACTCCTTTTGGGGACATGCACTATTGACAGCAGCCTTCACACTTAACCGTGTTCCATCCAAAAGGGTTGAGAAAACACCATATGAGATATGGAGTGGTAAGAAACCACATATGTGTTACATGAAGATTTGGGGTTGCGAAGTTTATGTGAAACGATAAATTTCAACTAAGATTGAGCCCAAATCTGACAAATGCTTATTTGTGGGGTATCCTAAAGAAACAAGAGGGTATTACTTCTACAATCCTTCTGAGGGCAAAGTGTTTGTCGCTCGAACTGGAGTTTTCCTAGAAAAGGATTTTATTTCCAAAGGAACCAGTGGGAGGAAAGTAGAGCTTGAAGAAATTCAAGAATCACAAAGCATCGATACACCTATGGAGGAATTAGAGCAGGAAACGTAAGTAGTTGTGGAAGAGAAACCTGCTCAAGTAGAACAAGACCAACGTAGGTCAAGCAGGATACGTCACCTACCTGAGAGATATGGATATCTTATAACAGATCAAGGTGATGTATTACTCATGGATCAAGATGAGCATGTGACCTACCAAGAGGCCATAACTGGTCCCGAGTCTGAGAAGTGGCTAGAAGCCATGAAATCTGAAATGGATTCCATGTACACAAACCAAGTTTGGACCTTGGCAGAGCCTCCTGTAGGAGTTAATCCTATAAGATGCAAGTGGGTCTTCAAAAAGAAGACTGACATGGATGGTAAGGTACATACCTATAAGGCAAGACTGGTTGCAAAAGGATATAAACAAATTCATGGGGTTGACTATGATGAAACCTTTTCACCAGTTGCAATGCTTAAATTTGTTCGAATTTTACTTGCTATCGCTGCATATCATGATTATGAAATATGGCAGATGGATGTCAAAACTGCTTTCCTTAATGGGAATCTTCTTGAGGATGTGTACATGACACAGCCTGAAGGATTTGACATACCAGAAGAAGCCCAAAAGATATGTAAGCTACAAAGATCAATCAATGGATTGAAGCAAGCTTCCAGAAGCTGGAATCTTCGTTTTGATGAAACGGTAAAACAATATGGATTCATCAAGAACGAAGATGAGCCTTGTGTCTACAAGAAGGTTAGTGGGAGCATGATCGTGTTCCTGGTGTTATATGTAGATGACATATTACTCATTGGAAACGATGTCCCTACCCTGCAACAAGTAAAGTCTTGGTTGGGGAAATGCTTTTCTATGAAGGACCTAGGTGAAGCAGCCTATATATAGGAATTAGAATCTATAGAGATAGATCACAAAAACTGCTTGGCCTAAGTCAGAGTACATACAAAGACAAAGTATTGAGACGATTTAATATGCATGATTCCAAAAAAGGATTCATACCTATGCAACATGGCCTGTGTCTATCAAAAGCACAATCCCCTTCAATTAAGGAAGAAAGGGATCGCATGAATAAGATTCCATATGCATCTGCAATAGGATATATCATGTATGTCATGTTATGTACTCGACCAGATGTCTCGTATGCTTTAAGTGCAACGAGTAGGTACCAATCTGATCCTGGTGATGCCCATTGGGTAGCTGTCAAGAATATCCTTAAGTACTTGAGAAGGACTAAGGACTCATTCTTGATATATGGAGGTCAGGAAGAGTTAGCTGTAATTGGATACACCGACGCTAGCTTCCAGACAGATAAGGATGACTTTAGATCGCAATTTGGTTATGTGTTTTGCTTAAACGGTGGCATTGTGAGCTGGAAAAGTTCAAAGCAAGATACAGTTGCTGATTCTACAACCGAGACCGAGTATATTGCTGCCTCAAGTGCATCAAAGGAAGCTGTTTGGATCAAAAAGTTCATTAGTGAACTTGGCATAGTCCCTAGCATTGTGGATCCCATTGGTCTATATTGTGATAACAATGGTGCTATGGCACAAGCTAATGGGCCTAGATCTCACCAACGATCCAAACACATACTTATGCGTTATCATCTCATTTGAGAGATAATATATAGAGGAGATGTGAAAATATGTAGAGTACCTACACTTGACAATATTGCTGACCCACTGACAAAGCCTCTTGCGTAGCAGAAGCATGATGGCCATACTAGATCAATGGGCATTAGGGGTATGCCTGATTGGCTCTAGTGCTAGTGGGAGATTGTTGATGTAAGCCCTAGAGGCCAAAACTTTTGGTACTTGTATCGAATTATTTATTAATTAATAAAAGGATTTTTCTTTATTATGTTTGATTAATAAAGTCCCTAGAATAGCTAGTCCGTTTAATGTATCAAGTATGACTTAATCATGAGATCACATTAAACATAAATACACTATTCTTAAAGTATCCGTAGTCGAGCTTTATTGTGAAGTGGGATAACATTAAATCATTAAGACTATTATGTTTGTAGACTGATGATCACATCTCATGGATCATGGATAAAGAGTTATCAAGTCATAAACATAGGTATGAATATTAAGAGTAATATTTATACCGGATTGACCCGCTATGAGAATACTATATAGAAAGTTATGCAGAGTGTCATAAGTTATTCTCATGGTGATAATGGTGTATACCACTCTTCGACCTGAAACCACTATGGATCCTAGATGTAGAGTCGAGTGCTTTATTGTTGATCCAACGTTGTCCGTAACTAGATAACCATAAAGACAGTTGATGGGTACTCCACGAAGCATGCTGAGTGACCTAGATGGAATTTGCCCATCCTGCATAACAGGATAAATGTCTATGGGCCCAATATTGAACTGGACAAGGATGACACGGTCTATACCTTGTGTTCAATATAGACATAAGGGCAAAGGGGTAATTATACACATAATTATTATCACAGGAGGTTTTGTCAAATCACATGACATTTTCGTGACTTGGGTAGCAGTGATGTGTTTCTAGATACCGCTCATTGTTTATTATGTTAAATGCGTGATTTAATATAATTGCCAACGTCGCGAAAACCTACAGGGTCACACACAAAGGACGGATTGATGAGAAATAGAGTAACTAAGGAACTCCGTAAGATACGGTGCACTTAAGTGGAATACGAAATATGGTAAGGTACAAAATACTTAAGTGATTTTAGCATATTATGAGATATGGGCCAAAATACACTTAAGTGGGCTTTTAGCTTGAAGCCCACACAAGTGGTTCTATAAATAGAACCCTTGGGTAGAAGCATTGTCACTCAGTCAGACTCAACTCAAGTGAAGACTTGGAATTTCGTTTCCCTCTCTCTCTCACTCAAAGCCTTCATTTGTACCAGCTAACACTGAGATTGAAGGAACCCGTTTGTATGGACTGAGTAGAGACGTTGTCATCTTTCAACGTTCGTGATCGCTCCGTGGATTTGTATCCAAGGTTTTGATCGTTACAAGAGATCTGCACCAAAGGTTTGAATCGCCACAAGAGGTAACGATTCTATCACTGATCATGCCCATTCGTAAGGATCATTAAATGGAGAAATTTTTAAATTCCGTTGCGCCTTGGATGGCAATTCTCCTTCAGTTGTGAACCTTGAAAGTTGAGGAAATTCACTTGAAAATAGGTCTAATTTCACTAAGTCCACAAATGACCTATAACGTCTCCAAAAATTTGACGATCCTCCAAGCATAATTGACTCTTGTCATGTAAAGAGAAGTTATAGAGGATATTGATAAGAGTCTTATGTAAAAAGAACCATTCAAAAATGTTGAGAATTGAAGGAGTTGTGATCTTTTCAACCTTGACTTCAAATGTTGACTTCTTGGAATAAACTTGTGCTTTTGGACTTTTCTTGAATTTCAAGGGACATGGATGATCATATTAACTCAAAATAAGGTGAATTTGAATGTACCTTTATTAGATTGCTCAAAGCTTGAGGTAACTTGTTAAAGAATGCATGGAAATAAACACATGAACCTTTGACTTTTCTTGAGAAGTAAGCAACAAAACTTTGAGATACCCTTGATCAAAATGAGATTGAAAGGTGCTTGAGGAGTTTGGGGATCATTTCTTAAGAGATAGCCTCTTGATAATCAATGGTTTAGCATACTTAGCTGAGGAATCAAAACAAACCCTAGCCGAGGAGCCATGCTTAATGCTCTTGATGGAAAAGCCTTACCTTGCACAATAAATTTCAAAGAAAATAAAACATATTTTTTCTATTTTGATTAGTGGTTAGGTAAGTAATGGATATATAAACACAAAAGGTAAAACACTAACAAAGAGGTGCTTGAGGTGAACTTGTTTGTATGTAAGAATGTAAATCGTATATGGGATCTTATGGTTAAAAATTAGGGTATGACAGATGCCTCTATTTAAGTTTCTTCGATTCAGAGACATGAAGATTGAGATCTTCATCTCAACGAGATTGAGGACACTTAAATACAAAAAACTCAATTTTTGGCCCTAAGATATGCATTACTTATGATATGATAGACATGAATGTAGACGAGGATCTTTGTGGGGAATATAGCGCCACGAGACATAGAACTGCTGGAGAAAAGAGGAAATTGAAATTCTGTAGGGGAAATAACAGTTTCCACAGGGGGAAAACCCAATTGGGGTCAAACCAAATTCCACAGGGGAGCAACTCGGCTCAGGAGTAACTATTATATTGGAAAGAAAACAATGCATAGTTAGAAAACAAATGAACCAAAGGCCCAACGGGGGAAGACTTATCAAAGCAAGACTCTGCCTAGGGGAAGAAACATTACCTAACTATCAACCAAGTGATAGCTTAACAAAGAAAATAAGTTTAAAGGAATGATTACCAACTATCAACAAAGTGATAGCTTAACAACGGTAACCAATCAAAAGTAAGAAAATTATTACCTATTATTAGCCGATTGATAGCTTAACAAAGGAAATAATTTCAAAAGGAATGATTACCAACTACCAACCAAGTGATAGCTTAACAAAGGTAACCAACCAAAGGTAAGATAAATTATTACCTACTATCAGACAAGTGATACTTTAACAAAGATAATAAGTTCAAAAGGAATGATTACCAACTACCAACCAAGTGATAGCTTAACAAAGGTAACCAACCAAAGGTAAGAGAAATTATTACCTACTATCAGCCGAGTGATAGCTTAACAAAGATAATAAGTTCAAAAGGAATGATTACCAACTACCAACCAAGTGATAGCTTAACAAAGATAACTAACCAAAGGTAAGAGAAATTATTACCTACTATCAGCCGAGTGATAGCTTAACAATGATAATAAATTCAAAAGGAATGATTACCAACTACCAACCAAGTCATAGTTTAACAAAGGTAACCAACCAAAGGTAAGAGAAATTATCACCTACTATCAGCAGAGTGATAACTTAACAAAGATAATAAGTTCAAAAGGAATGATTACCAACTACCAACCAACTGATAGCTTAACAAAGGTAACCAACCAAAGATAAGAGAAATTATTACCTATTATCAGTCGAGTGATAGCTTAACAAAGATAATAAGTTCAAAAGGAATGATTACCAACTCCCAACCAAGTGATAGCTTAACAAAGGTAACCAACCAAAGGTAAGAGAAATTATTACCTATTATCAGTTGAGTGATAGCTTAACTAAGATGATAAGTTTAAAAGGAATGATTACCAACTACCAACCAAGTGATAGGTTAACAAAGGTAACCAACCAAAGGTAAGAGAAACTATTACCTACTATCAGCTAAGTCATAGCTTAACAAAAATAATAAGTTTAAAGGAATAATGTTCGACCCAGGAATAAACTGGAGAGAAACTGTCAAAGAAGACTCATCCCGATGAGGAAATAAACTCAATTATGGATTAACTCCATCCAGATAATGAACTGGAAAAGAAAATTGAAACAAAACCTTCCACGAGGATCAAACTTCGTGGGGGATTAGAAAGGTTAAGCTCTTTCTGCCTAAGATCAACATTCTATTAGTGAAAGGACGCACACGCTCGGTGGGGAGGAAAACACTAGAGAGCGGGGAATCCACCAAGAAATTCAAGATGCATAGATAAACATCATGATGCCATGAATATGCATATGAATATGTATGTGAATATGCTGACCAAACAGACACAAAAGGATTAGATCAATAACACAGTACAATCGAAAACTCGGCTAATCTCAATAAGGTGGAGATGCTATTGGAGATCTTACTAGGGATTTAGCTGAAGAAGAAACCTGCAAGGAAATATCATAAGCCATCAAAGGAGCTAAATCCTGACACAAGGCTTAAATCCTTCTAGAGAGAGGTAAAAGGTACTTCTTGGAGACCCAAAGTTAATCTCCTAAAAGTATGAAATTTGTTTCGAGGAAAGGTTTGTCGGGGATAAGAAACATACAAAGAAACTCTGAAGACCTGTTGGCGACCTCACAAGGGAGTCTAACATTCCTACAATCTTATACTGGGGAAACTGATGATCTTTCATACATTCATAAGGAAAATATTATCTTGGGAGAATACTGAGTTCCGTTATTCAAGATCTTACCATCCTTGAGATCACTGTTGACATTCCTCTTTTATATTCACAAGTCGAGGAAAGTATTTTTTGTAAATTTCAAAAACATGATTGTTTATATATCTTTTTGTTTAAAAAATTATTATAAAAAATAAATGAAATTTGGTAGACTAAAACAAGATAAGAACAACAAACAAATGGGCAAAAGGCTCAAATTTTATTGATAGAATGGTATCCCGTAAATGGCGTGACCCCATGGATTATTACAGAGTTGAGAAAAATGGTATATACATGGAAATGTTTACATTGAAATATAATGACCACTATTCTCCCTAAAAACTTTGAATTCCGCTATGCTCAGAAATTCGGTCGAGGATGATTGAATGGGGACCTTTGATAGGCATTGTTGCTTCGAATGATCAAGTCTGTCCTAATGCAATTACTTTCCATAATCCCTAACTTTTGCCTAGATTACCCTCCCGGGTTCAATCTATCGGGATGATTACTTTCTATTCACGTCTCTAATTTTTTCCTGGACTACTCTTTTGAGTTTTCGATCCATCGAGACGCTTATTTTTTCCTAAGCCGCCCTTTCGGGTTTTCAACTTAGCGAGTTGTTATTTTTTTTTCTAGGCGAAGTATTTATTGACTGCATCGGCATTCACAGGACAAGGGAGCTCCTCACCACCCATAGTTGTAAGAATCATTGCACTGCCAAAGAAGGCTCTCTTAACAATATATGGGCCTTCATAATTAGAAGTTCACTTGCCCCTAGAATCAGTGTTGAAAGACAAGATCTTCTTGAGTATGAGGTCATCTTCTCTGAATACGTGGGGGTCGAGCCTTCTTGTCAAATGCTTTTTTTAATCTATTTTGATATCATTGGCCATGACACAAAGTTGTCATCCTCTTCTCTTCAATCATATTGAACTGGTCATATCTGCTTTGACACCATTCATCCTCAGACAATTTGGCTTCCAACAAGACTCGCATTGATGGGATCTCAACCTCTACGAGGAACACTACTTCCATTCCATACACAAGAGAGAAAGGGGTTTCCCCTGTTGAAGTGCGGGCGGATGCACGATACCCATGAAAAGCAAAAGGGAGCATCTCATGCGAATCCTTATATGTCACAACCATCTTCTGGATACTCTTCTTAATATTCTTATTTGTGGTTCGACAACCCCATTCATCTTAGGTCTATAAGAAGAAGAGTTATGATGTTAAATCTTGAAATCGTCACAAAGCTCTTTCATCATCTTACGTGGAACACCATATCGACAAATAATATGATTCTTGATAAATCTGACCACAATTTGCTTGGTCACATTAGCATAAGATGTTGCTTCAACCCATTTGGTGAAGTAATCAATATCTATCATAAAGAAACGATGTCCGTTCGAAGCTTTGGGTTCAATCATACCAATCATATCAATTCCCTACATAGAGAAAGACCATGGAGATGAAATAACAATGAGAAGTGTCGGAGGCACGTGAATCTTATTAGCATAGATCTAACATTTATGGCACGTCTTCACATATTTACAGCAATCAGATTCCATTGTCATCCAATAGTAACCTACCCTTGACATCTTTTTAGCCATTTCATGTCCATTGGCATGAGTACCAAATGATCCTTCATGAAATTCTTGCATTAACATGTTTGCTTTGTGTCTATCCATGCATCTGAGCAAAACCATGTCAAAGTTTCTCTTGTACAACACATCTTCATTCAGAAAGAAATTTCCAGCCAGTATTCTAAATGTCTTTTTATCTTTTTTGGATGCCCCAAGCGGGTATTCTTGACTTTGGAGGAAATACTTTATATCATGATACCAAGGCTTATTATCTGTAACTTTTTCTATGTCAAATACATGAGCAGGCCTATCAAGGCGCATAATTCTGATATTGGGCACGTCATTCCAACGATTTACTTTATACATAGAAGACAAAGTAGCCAGAGCGTCCTCCATTGGATACACTTTTGGATGACAATGAAACCCAATAACTTCCCTGAACGGACACCAAAAGTACACTTATTAGGATTCAAGCGGAGTTTAAACTTTCTCAAACATTGAAACAGTTTCAACAAATACTCAACATGATCTTCTTCAGTCTTTGACTTACCAATCATGTCATGAACATAGACTTTTATTTCCTTATGCATCATATCATGGAAAAGGGTAGTCATGGCTCGCAGGTAGGTCGCACTAGCATTCTTTAAACTGAAAGGCATCACTCTATAGCATAATGTTACCCAGGGTGTAATAAACATTGTCTTTTACATGTCCTCGGGTTCCATCTTAATCTGATTATAACCGGAGAAACCATCCATAAAGGAGAAGACATTGAACTTAGTTGTATTATCTACTAATATGTCAAAATGCGGCAGAGGAAAATCATCCTTCAGGATAGCTTTATTCAAGTCTCTATAATCAACACACATCCGTACTTTGCCATCCTTCTTCAGAACAGGAACAATATTGGCCACCCATTGAGGATACTCAGAAGTAACAAGGAAACCAATATCAATATACTTCTGAACCTCTTCTTTGATTTTAACAGCCATATCAGGATGAGTTCTTCTCAACTTCTGTTTAACGGGCGAACACTCGGGCTTAAATGGTAGTCTATGCTCCACAATATTAGTATCAAGATCGGGAATATCTTCATAAGACCAAGCAAACACATCCACATATTCTTTAAGAAGCTCTACCATCTTCTCCTTAAAATTTGGACAATCTTGACTTCTTTCTTGTTGTCTCTAGAACCCAAATTAATCACTTCCAATGGCTCTTTATAAGGCTGAATAGTCTTCTCCTCGTGCTCAAGCAAACGAGAAATCTCATCAGGAATCTCTTCAATATCCTCTTCTTCCATTTCAAACACAGAAAATTCAAAGTTTGGAGAGGGTATAGAGTCATTGTTTTTAATGAGTTTAATAATTAATCTTCATAATGATTTTATGCTTCATTTTAGAATATGAACAAATAAACGCACATTATGATGCAGATATAACAAGTGATTATTATCTTGGTTTTTTATGTTCCAATTTTTTCAAAAAAGCAAAAAGAGAAAGCATACCATGGATAAACGAAATAATGTTTTATAATCATGATACAAATTTGAAACAAAGCCCATATAGATTAACTTTCACCTTGGGAATAATGAAAGGATTTTTTTTTAAATAACAAAAATATATTACTTTGACAAGTGAATAACAATGGAAATATCAACAACAATCCAATTATAGCACATCAATCTGTACGTCATAAAGTTTGGCACTTCGTGTTCTTGATTATCTTCCAGGATTGCAGTAGCAGACTGATCTTTGGAGTGAATGAAACCAGCACTATGAAAAATATCTTGAATACGCTTCAAATCTCTTTGGGTTGAACCGGGTGAGAAGACTAAACCAACTCTATTCTTGTTCTCAGCAAGTTCAATAACTTGACCCCATCCATCAACTTGACCATTCTCCACAACTTGTCGGACATCTTTCAAAGAATTCATGTATGACCCATTCTTCTTAACAACATTATCATCAACAGAAAGAGCTTGGAACTGAGTTCCCACGACTTCGTCAACATCAATGTATGAAAATGATGATAGATGACTTCCCAACATGGCTTACTCGCCACCCACAATCATTAACTTCCCATTCTTCACAAACTTCAACTTTTGATGGAGAGTTGATATGACTGTCCCAGCTTCGTGAATCCATGGACGACCTAGGAGGCAACTATAGGCGGGATGGATATCCATCACTTGAAAAGTAATCTGAAATAAGCAAGGACATATCTTTACCGGGAGATCAACTTCCCCAATCACGGTCTTCCTCGAGCCATCAAAGGCTTTCATAACAACTTCATTAAACCTCATTGGAGCACCTTGATATGAGAGCTTGGACAGAGTAGACTTGGGCATAACATCCAGAGAAGAGCCCGTTTCAACCAGCATATTGGACAGAGCATCCTCTTGACAATTCATAGATATGTGTAAAGCCAAATTATGATTTCTCCCTCGCTCGAGAAATTCTTCATCACTGAAGCTCAGATTGTTACATGCGGTAATGTTAGCCACAATGCCATCAAACTGACCAATTGTTACATCATCATCAACATAGGCTTGCTCCAAGACCTTATGTAAAGCCTCTTTATGAGCTTTTGAATTCATCAGCAGAGATAAGACAAATATTTTGGACGGGGTGTGCAATAATTGATCCACCATATTAAATTCACTCCTCTTAATCAATTTTAGCACTTCATCCTGATCATACTTCTAGTTCACACTGTTGGACTGGCCAAACTGCATGACAAGAGTTTCCATCTAAGTTTGCTTCCGTACCGAAGCATCTTCAATTTTTTTAGGAGTTGCAAAAGCGAATACTCGACCATTTTGGGTCACACCACTTACATTAGGAATGTTAAGAACAGAAGAGAAAGAAGGAATAAGGACTTCTTTACCATCTTCCGACATGGTAGCATTGTACTTGTAAGGAATAACTTTATCATATTCATAGGGTGTAGGACCCGCCAAACGAATGACCAACGAAGAAACAACAGACCTTTGACTATTATAAGCAATCATAATTGGTTTTGGGACATTGAAATGGGGAATTATGACATTTACCTTATGATTATATTCATCCATATCCCTCGTAATCTAAATAAGATTTTGGTCCAACATCTCTTGTAAATCTATTTTCACCAAAGCACACCCTCGATGGTTTCTTGAACTGATGTGGCAAGAAGCATGATCGTGCTCATAATAACTTAACTCGCATAAAGTTGCATGCATCTCGACCAAGGATCTTCTGATTAGATTGATATCAAAAACACGGTACTTTCCAGGACATCCTTCAACCATATTCACATTTTAACCCCCATGTATAGGCAACAAATAGGCTTGCACATTAGGGCCAGAGTATTCAAAATACAAAATACCACTTTGCATTAATCTTCTCACCTCGACTTTCAAAGCAAAACAATGTTAAATATCATGATCAGGTACTCCTTGATGGAATGCACAATGATGATCAGGTTTATACAACCATGGAAGCTCTTTCGAAATAGCTGGTAGAGTTCTAGTCTGTACCAAATTCTTTTGTATCAAAGCAGGAAATAATTTTGCATAGGACATCGGAATTTGATCAAATTATGCTGGTCTTTGGACACGATTCTATTGATGGGTACGTTGTTTAAAATATGGTTGATAATTTGGTGCTACTTGAACAACTGGAGCAGGATTAATAACCTAGGTAACTGACGTCACATGATGATGACGTTGATTTCTTCTCAGAGATCTCTTATGCTTCTCTTGCAAAATAGCGTTAGCATCATGTTCCTGCTTCTTGGGCAAAAAATTCCCATACCTTCTGGAAATGTCAGATGAACCACTTCCTTTCAATCTTCCCTCACGAACACCTTCTTCTAATATCATTCCCATGTTTACCATCTCAATAAAATAACTAGGAGAACTTGCAACCAACCGGTCATAGTAAAACAGACTCAACATCTTCAAAAACAACTTTGTCATTTCTTTTTCTTCCAACAGACGACTGACTTCCGCATCAATATCACACCATCTTTGCGCGTACTCTTTGAAAGATTCTTTTTCCTTTTGGGACATAGCACGAAGTTGATCTCTGTCCGGTGCCATGTCAACATTATACTTGTACTGATGAGCAAAAGTTTCACCTAGGTCATTGAAAGTTTGGATTTGGGTGCTATCAAGTCCCATGTACCACTTCAAAGCAGCACCAGTTAAACTATCTTGAAAGTAATGAATCGACGGTTGATGGTTATCAATTTGAGTCGACATCATACGAGCATGCATCGCCAAATGATTCAAAGGACAAGAGTTTCCCTTATACTTCTCGAAATCTAGAACTTTGAACTTATGAGGTATCTTCACATTAGGGACTAAGCACAGATCATGAGCATCTTCCCAAACAATTCCTTTCCCTTCAGAGCTTGAATCTCTTTCTACATAACTTGAAATTGATCTTGAAATTCATCCATCCTTTCATAGACACCCACAGTTTCACTCTGATCAGCATGGAAAACAGGTTCTTCAACATAAGGAGCAACATGGACCACGGGAGGTGGTACATACATGACCAGTTGAGCCATGGGAACCTCGACAATAAGTTGATATCCTTCAGGAACAAAGTGAGGAGGCATCCCCCAAGGGAAACCGGGAGGCATATGGTGCTGCGGAGCATTGATTGGAGCCACAAAAATGGGCGTAGAGACAATTTCAGAAATCACAATCCTCTGAAGAGGAGTCTGAGGAAGAGGAAGATTCTGAGATGCCGCCAAGGTTTCCATCATAGCAGTGAGCCTTTTGAAATTGTCCCTCAAAGTAGTCACCTCTTCACGGAGTTCACAATTCTCTTGCTCTAGACGATCCATCTTCTTCAGTTCATTACCACGAGTGTTGTACTGGTAAGACAACTTGTCTGAATGAAGACCAAGAAAAGAAAGAAATAAGACCCATGGCAAACTTACTCAAAGCAAGACCAAGATGCAACATAATGCATGATATGCACAATGTGAATGCAAGGTTTTCAACGAACTTCAAGATATAAATAAAATTGAAAACCTCATAATAACACATTTTAAACTACTGAAAATCTCATTTTATTAATAATGTTAAGGATTAAAATCTGAAATACAATTTTAATAATTCTAAAACATAAGCAGAAAGAAACTAGACCTATGGAATCATATCCGACGATGACCCAACTCCAAGATGATAATTGTTGCGAAGTCTTTTGATCTCTCTTTCATAGTTCCTCTTCATGGCATCCTTCTCCATCACGAGTTGATCTACAATGCCTTTACAAACACTAGAAGTAGGAAGATGAATAGATGATGTAGTGGTAGAGGAAAATAAATCCTCTTGGTTCCTTGACCTCTTCATAGCATATTGCTCAAGAAACTCTATCAAGTCATCCTTTTCCTTCAACTGCTTCTGCAATTCTATCTTCTCCAGGTTTAAAGTGTGAAACTTGTCTTCCCAAGCACCCTTTTCTTGCTTCATCCTATTGAAAGCTTCTTGCAACTCCTCTATGTCTTTAATATGAATAGTGGGTGGTTTGACCACTACTAAAGACATAGGTCTCTCATAAGCATAAGGCATATTGAATTCTTTTTCCCTCATCTTCACCCAACTAGTATAAGGCTCCAAAGCTACACAATTCTTCAATCCAAGCTCACTTTTTTCCTTTCTAATGAATATTGTGCCAAGCATGCACCATCGTAGCCTTCAATCCTTGAGTATTTTTCCCTTCTTGGAAAAATAAACCCTCTAACAAAGTGTTATTAGGTTTATCATTCATGGCGAACCCAAGTTGATGTCTTGCCAAAGCCGGATTGTAGTTGATTCCTCCTTGTGTACCAAGAAGAGGCACATTAAAGAACTATATACAATTATCAATAATCTCGACATCGTCGTAAATAGTAGAATACCAAGTGATGTCATCATTGGTGAGAGAAGTCTTCGAGACCACCTTAAGCAACCCTTGTTTTCTTTGAAGATATGAGACAGCAGAAAGTGCGAAATAAACCACTTGTGCAACAGAGGTGCACAAGGGAGAATAGTTCCATTTCCCTTAGAAGTCTTATGATAAATGGAGAAATAAGTGTCACCAAGAAATGTTGGAACAGGATTCCCAACCAAAAAGATCCTAATATCATTAACATTAACAAAATTATCGATGTTGGGAAACAAGACCAAACTATAGACAAGTAAGACAAGAATAGTTTCAAAGGACACCATGCTACCAGCATTAGCAAAAGAAAAGGATTTCTTAATCACAAAATTTGAAGTTAATCCTTGGATATCTCCTTTGATAGTGAGATTAGCATCTACATCAGATTTTTTCATGTGAATAACTCCAGCAATTACTTGAGATTCCGTAATCCCTTCCAAACCACAAAAAGGAACCCTATCAGAAACTCGCATACCCAAAAGATAAGCATATTCCTCCATGGTAGGCAACAACTAATAATCATGGAAAGTGAAACACCGATAGACAGGATCGTAGAACTGAACCAGAGTACAAAGAAGACCATCTTCAACATCAGTAGATAGAACAAAAAAATCCTTCCAAAATGCTCTCTGAAATCCTTAGGATCATCCACAAAAGATGCCATCTTTCTTAATTCCTTAAGATCAGGACATCTGAAACTGTATTTTCGATTATTCCTTCTTCCAACATCCATGGTCAAAATATCTGCGATGTTTGCAAAGAGAATCTATAAATTCCTTGAAAATTGAGAACAATGCTCATGAATGTAATGAATTCATGATGCAACAAGCACAAACAAGATCACACAAGGCACACAAGCAAGGTCCAAAGGTTTGGATTCACGAGCATGGAGCCAAGGGTAAAAACCAAACCATAGGGTATGTAATAAGGGTATAATCACTTGTAGAACAAGGTTCTAAAAAGTTCACATAGTCATAGTTCCATCTTTCAGATATTATCGGCTTAAACGACTACTCGCCAACCAATAATATTCTCAATAGAAACTTGTCCGAGTGTAGTATTGTGTAATAACTAATTCATGTCTACACATGAATAGCCACCTCATTATGTCCTAAAAGGCCAATATGGGTTAAGGTTATAAGGTCCTCAACTTCTCGGGCTCCCAGGTCGAAAAAAGTAATGCCAATCACGACTACTCGTAAGACATCAATAATCCCAAAGGGGGATCCACTGAGTGGGGTATCTCAAGTTGGATTATTAAGGATTAACTCCACGTAATCGAAACAAGACTATACCACCCTCCTATCATAAGAGCACTCAAGTCCGGGTATATGACTTATCTCACCACACAGAGATCACCAAGCACCTGACAAAACAAACAATAACAAACAACAACAAACATAATATACACGAGTAAACAAAGATGGGCCAAACCCACTAGGGACTACTCCCCAGCAGAGTCGCAACTTTGTTGTAGAGGTAAAAAAATTGAGTTTAAGCTATTGATTAACTTAACTCATAAATAAAGAGTCGCCACCATGCTTTTATTATTTCCAAAGGAAAGGGGAAAAGTACGAACACAACCCAAAGAAGTTTTTAAAAAAAACTTAAAAAAAAAGATAAGGGTCTGGGGGTTAGTTATGCAAAGGGAAGGTATTAGGATCCTAAACAACCATGGTACTCCATGGGAACCTCTTTGAAAATCTGTTCATTTGGCTTTAAAATGGTGTTGTTTGCAAATGTTTGGGGAGATGAGGAAATAATTTTTTTTACAATTTCTGTGCTTTCCAAGACTTTTGGAGTCTCATGATTATGTACCAACAAAGTGCAATGGAGGATCAAAACCTCGTAGTTAGTGGTAAAAAATCAGAAAGGATTGTTTTGATTCATTTTAATGAAAATAAATTTTGTCATTTTGAGGAGAATACTCAACTAGTCACCCACAAGTATGAGAACTTTGCATCATCATGAGAAGGGATCCAACTTGGATAAAGATCAACAAGTATGCCACTAGCTCTCTTAGATGGAAAAGATTTATCATTAACACTACGTGGATTGGAGAATTATATCTCAACTATGGAAATGACTCATGTCTAAACTTTAAGAAAAAATTAAAATAAAAAATACACAAAAAGGCACAAAGTGATTTGAATGGGTTCATGCATTTTTAAGTCTTTTGAAATTGGTCTGAATATGCTTAAGATGTATTAGCATTTATGAAGAAAGGAGTTTGAAAATTACTTGACAAACGTCAAGCTTTGTTAAGAAAGTGGTTCAAGTTTTAAAAGAATAAGGTTTTTGAAAAAAAGAGAGAAGATTTTGAAAATTAAAGAAGAGGAGGAGAAGAAGAGATTATCCTAGAACATAAAGTAAAAGCTAGGGAGGAAAGATCTAACCAAGAGATAGCAAGCCTTATGACATAAGTCAAGAAAGAATTACCTCCTTTAGATTAAGTCTTAAGCAAGCCAAATAAACAAAGAATAGATCATGTATCTGATGAAATCAAAGTAACCAAACCAAGTCTTCAAAAGGAACTCAAAGTCACAGGTGTCAGATGGATCCCAAGGTCTCAAGTCACAAACTCCTAAAGCAAGGGTCAAGATCTTAGTCCTAATTCTATAACTCCACAACAATTCTAAGGATAGTAAACATAAGTCCATGAATCAAGAGGTTCAATTCCCCTTTTTTAGGTCTTTCCTTTACTAATGTCTTTTTACAAGGAAATGAAAGTTCAAATGGACAAAAAAAAACAAATAACACAAGTGTACCAATAAAAATATTGAGATTAAGATATTGATTAACTTAACTCATAAAGCAAGAGTCACCATCGCGCTTTTATTGTTTCCAAAGGAAAAGGGAAAAAGTACAAACAAAACCCGAAGAAGTTTTAAAACAAAACTAATAAAAAGAGAACAAGGGTCTAAGGGTAAGTTATGCAAAGGGAAGGTATTAGCACCCTAAAAATCCATAGTACTCCATGGGAACCTCTTTAAAATGTGGCTTTTGGTTTGAAAAATGAGGTGTTGTTTGCAAAAGATTGAGGAGATGAGAAGAGAAATGTTCTTTTTATAATTTTTGTGTTTGCTAAGACTTTTGAAGTCTCATGCCTACGTATGGAGGATCAAAACCTTGTATATCGTGAGAAAAATAACAAAAGGAGTTTGTTTTGATTCATATTTAGGGGGAAAGACATTTGGTCATTGATCAGAAAATAGCAAGTGTACTATTTTGCCTTTGTAGTAATAATGAGGAAAGTTCCCCGAATGTCGATTTCAAGGACTACTTGTAAATATTGAGTTCCACTTATTATTCAATTAAACAAAAACTAATGTTGGGAATTTTTGGTGCGAATATATAAAAATAATTGCAAATAAAATAAATAGTGCAGGGAATGGGTTTGAAAGATAGAGTAATATGATAGGGAATGTGTGTGATTTCTCCCTGTAATAACTCTGAGTCATAATTACAACAACAAATATTAATTAATTAATACCAGTTCTTAAGGGTGTTTTCTCCTAATGCCTTGGTGAGAAAATCTTTAATCATTCATACTTAATCTTTATGCCCATAGAAATTAACCGGTGAAATGAAGCATTATTATATCAAGAACAATTTGTTTTCTATAGGGTATCCTAGTCCTAGGTAATATCTACTCTAGAATAATCTCCTGAAAGCATGATCAAAGGAGATCCAACCTAATTGATAATCATATAAAAATCTCAATTATTCTGAAAGAGAAAGCGTTAAGCACATCATGAGAATAAATTTATTATGAAAAATAATATTGTTTTCATGCAGATTGACCAAAATAATATTGTCTTCAAAGAGATCCACAAAAGTCAATAACATCATCTTTCCAATTGACCAAAATTCCTTTCACTTAAGATTGACAAAAGAAAAGACAAAATGGGTTTTTTTGCATGCATGCCTGCTATGGCCCGTAGCCGGTGCTACGGGTGGCCGTAGTGTGCCCCTGTTTGGATGGGTTATGTCATCTAATTCAGGACACCCTACTACGGCCCGTAGCCGGTGCTACGAGTCGCCGTAGTAGGCCTACTGGAACATGGGAACATTTTCCGATTCTTTGTGCTTCTCATTGATTTATACATCTGATCGTACTTGACTACCTGTTTGAACTTGAAACACAAAGAAGGCATACAACCAAAGCGTAAAATGCGAAAAATAGAAATGACACTTAAAAATGATGAAACAATAAAATTAACTATCAGTAAAAGAAATTTACTCAAAAGACCACTAACTAAGAACAAAGTCCTACAATTTACCTAGATTTTTTCCGAATAAGTGACAAAACATATAGCATAAATGGTGACTGATCACAACTCCAAACTTATCTCATTGCTTGTCCTCAAGCAATTTTTAAGACAAAATTGAACATCATGTCACCCTCAAAAATAGTTGAAGATTCAACTTTTACCACAATACTGCTGAGATCTTTCACAACTTGCTCATTCTTCATCTTTCAGGGTCCCCTGCTTTCCACATTTATTTGTTCTGCCACACTTCCACATAGAAGTACTACTTCACTTGTCACCTTATTTCACACACTCACCGAGACTCTCGGGGCTAAAGTGTTTGCACTCACAATTTCATAGTAATTAATACCGACTTGTAAGCTTGAATGAATTATCCTTTCATCTCACCTACATACTACACACACTTTCGAGGTCTTTCAGGTTATAACGGGACTTGGGTTAAGGTGGCATATGGAAGGGATAGAAACAGTTTTTAGGTTCATAGTCAATGTTATTATCCTTTTAACTGTGTTTATTCTAAAATATCATTGACATTTCCTTTTTGTTTTCGAACTCAGTTACTCAGTTCTTTTTGTTTTTGATTTTGTATCCAACTGAGTCTTTTCATTTGGTGAGTGTAGCGATAAATTTATGACCATTAAGCTATGGATAAACATGACGTCGACAAAACCAGAGTCATCACCGCGCTTTTATTGTTTCCAAAAGAAAAGGGAAAAGTACGAATAAAATTCAAAGATAAGAAGTTTTCAAATCAAAACTAATAAAATGCCAGAGATTATAGGTAAGGGGGTTGGTTACACAGTGGGAAGGTGTTAGCACCCAAAGTGTCATAGGTACTCCTAGGGAGCCCTTTTTGTGTGCATATGTTTTTGGATATAAATGATGTTTGATAAAATATAGAGTGTGTCGATGAGAAAATAATTCATTGATTATATTTTTGTGTTTGACAAGACCTTCGGTCTTATGTCTACGTACCAACATGAAAATGAGGGGTCAAACCCCCATAGTTCATGGTAAAAGTTTCAAAGAAGTTGATGAATTAATTTTAAAAAAAAGTTTAATAAGAAATGGGCACAAGAGGCCAAAGGTTTGAATGGGGTTGTTAGTTCTTTTTGTCTTTTGAAATTTAAGTCAATATGGTTAAGTTTATTTACAAGTTTGATTTAAGAAAAAGTTTAAAAAATTCAATGGCATAAGGCCAAGGTTTCTAATCATTAAAACATGTATAAGTTTGAAATCACAAGCAAAGAAAGTTTTTTGAAAAGAGGGAGAGATTTTGAAATTACAGAATTGGGAGGAGATAAAGAGACTACCCTAAGCAAAAATTAAAAGTTAAGAGTTGAAAAGTTTGCATTATTCTAACCAAATTTGATTTGGTCTTGTCAATTCCAAATTGCATAAATATATGTGCTAATGAATGAACATTATATGAAATATACATAGTTTCCAACAAATATGAATGTCGAATGGATAACCATAGACCGTGAATGAAATAGCAAATGAAATGAATTGGCATGTTATGCTATAGACTAAACTTAGGAACATCAACATTTGGTCTGTTGACCAAAAAGTCAATAGTTGACCAAGAGTCAACCTAGACAAAAATGCCATTGAATACAATGCAATCGAATATGCTATTGAATGAATATTGCAACTAAAAACTATGAACCATGAATGAGCTATGTGCCTAAATGAAAGCCATGAACTTGAACAAATATACTATGAAAGCATCAAATGCAATGAGTCAATGAACCCATCATGAATGACCCAAGGCCTTAGATCAAATAGAATCAATGAGTCATAATGCAATCCACAAATGATCAAGTAGTTTAACCTCTTGAGTTAGGGTTTAGGATCAAGTCACAATAGATCGTGGGACAACCATAAGGGGCCAAAGGCCTCTTCCCAATTGATTAGGGTTTGAATTATAAATGAGTGTCATTAGGTGGACTCCATGAATCAGGCTCCAAGAGAACATGAATTTAGGATTTTCAGACCAAACCCTAGTTTGAATTAACCATAAGCTTTGAACCTATGAGATTGTATTAACCTGAATGCGTGATGCATATGAATGCAGATGAATCTTAAGTCAAAAGGAAAAAAGGGAAGGCAAATTTTGGGGTACAACAGATGACATGCTCTTTTTTACCAATTTCATTTTGTTGTCCAAGCACATAGCCCATGGACTCTTCTAACACGGTCAAATACATAATCAAAGGTCTTCCTTCTACTAGAGGAGACAAAATAGGAGGTTCAAGCAGATACTCTTTGATGTTGTCAAAAGCTTTCTGGTAGTCTTCTATCCAAACACAACCTTCATCTTTACGGAGAAGCTTGAAAATTGGCCAACACGTGGCAGTCATGTGACATATAATCTGGATATGTAATTCAGACGCCCGAGGAACCCTCTGACTTTCTTTTCTATTGTTGGTGTAGGAATTTCTTGAATAACTCTGACTTTATCCGGATCAACTTCAATACCTTTCTTGTTGACGATAAAACCTAATAGCTTTCCTGAACGGACACCGAAAGTACATTTATTAGGATTCAATCGGAGTTTAAACTTTCTCAACCACTGAAACAACTTCAACAAATACTCAACATGATCTTCTTCGGTTTTTGACTTAGCAATCATATCATCAACATAGACTTCTATCTCTTTGTGCATCATGTCATGGACAAGAGTAGTCATGGCTCTTTGGTACGTTGCACCAACATTCTTTAAACCGAAAGACATCACTTTATAGCAGAATGTTCCCCAGGGTATAATAAATGTTGTCTTTTCCATGTCCTCGGATGCCATCTTGATCTGATTATAATCAGAGAACCCATCCATAAAGGAGAAGACTTTGAACTTAGTTGTATTATCTACCAACATTTCAATGTGTGGCAGAGGAAAATCATCTTTTGAACTAGCTTTATTCAAGTCTGTATAATAAACACACATCCGAACCTTACCATCTTTCTTTGGAACAGGTACAACGTTAGCCACCCATTAAGGGTATTCTGTAGTAACAAGGAACCCGACATCAATATGTTTTTGCACCTCCTCTTAAATCTTAAAAGCCATATCATGGTGAGTTCTTCTCAACTTCTACTTAACCGAATGACATTCTGGCTTCAATGGTAATCTATGCTCCACAATATCAGTATCAAGACCTAACATATCTTTATAAGACCAATTAAACACATCCACATACTCTCGAAGAACCGCTACCATCCTCTTCTTAACACCTGGACAAAGCAGTGCCCCTATCTTGACTTCTTTTTTGTTATTTTCGAAACCCAGATTAATCACTTCCAATGGCTCTTTATGAGGCTGAATGGTCTTCTCTTCGCGCTCAAGCAACCGAGAAGTCTCATCAGGAATCTCTTTATTATCCTCTTTTTCCATTTCGAACATAGGGAATTCAAAGTTGAGAGAGGGCATAAGGTCATTATTTTCAATGGGTTTAACAATTAATCTGCATAATGATTTTATGCTTGATTTTAGAATATGAACAAATAAACGCACATTGTGATGCAGATATAAAAGTGATTATTATCTTATTTTTTATATTACCATTTTTTCCATAAATAGAAAAAAGAAAAAACATAATATGGATAAACGAAATAACATTTTATTAATGATAATGGAATCTGAAATAAAGCCCACATAGATCCACTTTCACCTTGGGCATAGTGAAAGGGTTTTGAAAATAACCAAAAGACATATTACTTCGATAAGTGAATAATAGAAGGAACATCAACAACAATCCAGTTTTGGCACATCGATCCACATGTCAAAAAGTTTGGCATTCCTTTCTCTTTATCATCTTTCAAATTGCGGCAGCAGTCTGATATCTGGAATGAATAAAGCCAACACTGTGAAACACTTCTTGAATTCACTTTAGATCTCTTTTAGTTGCACCAGGTGAAAAACCCAAACCAGCTATGTTCTTGTTCTCTGCAAGCTCAATAACTTGTCCCCACTTAGCCAATTGACCATTCTTCAACACATGTTAGGCATCTTTCAAGGATACCATGGATTCCCCATTCTTCTTAACAATATTATTATCAACAAGAAGGGCTTGAAACGACATTCCCTTAGCTTCGTCGGCATCAATGTATGAAAATGAAGAGAGATGACTCACCAACATGGCATGCTCGCCACCCACGATCACTAACTTCCTGTTCTTCACAAACTTTAGCTTCTGGTGTAAAGTTGATGTACCTGCCCCGGCCTCATGAATCCACAGACATCCTAAGAGACAACTGTAGGTGGGATGAATTTCCATCACTTGAAAAGTGACCTGAAATAAGCACGGTCCTATCTTCATTAGGATATCAACCTCCCCAGTTACAATCTTCCTTGAGCCATCGAAGGCCTTCACATTAACTCCACTGAATCTCATCGAAACACCTTGATTAGAAAGCGTAGATTTAGGAAAAACATTCAAAGAGGACCCAGTATCCACCATCACATTGGACATGGCATCTTTCTGACAGTTCATAGAGATATGCAAGGCCAAATTGTGGTTCCTCCCTTGCTCGAGCAACTCTTCATCACTAAAACTCAAATTGTTACATGCAATAATATTGGCCACAATGCCATCAAATTGATCGATCGTCACATCATGATCCACATAGGCCTGCTCTAGGACCTTCTACAAAGCTTCTTGGTGTGCTTATAAACTCATCAGTAAAGACAATACGAATATCTTAAATGGAGTGTGCAACAACTAGTCTACCATATTGAAATCACTCTTCTTGATCAACTTCAGCACCTCATCTTGATCAACATTCTGATTCTCACTGCTGGATTGGCCGGCTTGCATAACAAGAGTTTTTGCTTGAGTTTATTTCTTTATCACAACATCTTCAGTCCTCTTAGGAGCTCCAACAGCAAATATTCGACCATTTCGGGTCATACCACTTACATCGACAATGTTTACAACAGACGAAAAAGCTGGAATAGGCACCTCTTTACCGTCTTCCACCATAGTAGCACTATACTTGTAAGGCACAACTTTATCAGACTCATAAGGCGTAGGACCCACCAAACGAAAGAATAACAGATAAATAGCAGTCTTCTGGCCATCATATGCAATCACAACTGGTTCTAAGAGATTAAAATGAGGAATTATGACGTTCACGTCATGCTCATCTTCATTTATGTCCCTTGTAACCTGAAAAAGATTTTGGTCCAGCATCTCTTTTAAGTCTCTTTTTATAACAACACATCCTCGGGGATCTCTGGAACAAACTTCACAAGAAGCATGGCCATGCTCATAATATCTCAATTCACATAAAGTAGCATACATTTCGACCAGGGATCTTCTGATTAAATTGAAGTCAAAAACTCGGTACGTTCCTGGACATCCTTCGACCATATTTACAGCTGCGTTGCCATGTTTGTGTAACAGATTAGCTTGTACATTATGACTAGACTCTTCAAATGACAAGATACCATTTTGCATTAACCTTCTCACTTCGTCTTTCAAAGTGAAACAATTCTCAATATCATGGCCAAGTGCTCCTTGGTGGAATGAACAATGTTGGTCAGGTTTATACCACCACAAAAGCTCTTTCGTAATAGCTGATGGGGTTTTTGTTTACACCAAATTCTTCTGAATTGAAGCAAGACACAACTGTGTATAAGTCATTGGAATCTGGTCAAACTGTGTAGGACTTTGGACATAGTTTTGTTGATTCTGTCGATTTGTGTGTTGTTGGAAACGCGATTCATAACTCGGTGCTTCTTGAACAACTAGAGCATAATTAATCACTAGAGTTACAGACGCCACATGATGATGACGTTGACTATTCCTTGGAAGCCTTCTATGTTTCTCTAGGAAGATAGCGTTAGCTTCGTGTTCTTTCTTCTTCGGTATCCCATTCCCATACTTTCTGGAACTCTCGGCCGAACCATTTTCTTTCAATCGTCCTACACGGACTCCTTCTTCTAATCTCAAGTCCATATTTACCATTTCAGTAAAGTCTCTAGGCGCACTTGCAACCATCCGATCATAGTAGAACGGACTCAAAGTCTTTAGAAATAGCTTTGTCATTTCCTTTTCTTCCAACAGAGGACTAACTTGTGCAGCGATCTCGCGTCATCTTTGCGCGTATTCCTTGAAAGTTTCTTTATCTTTTCGGGACATAGCACGGAGTTGATCCCTGTCTGGTGCCATGTCGAAATTATATTTGTACTGGTGAACAAAATCCTCACCTAGGTCATTAAATGTTCAGATTTGAGTACTGTCGAGCCCCATATACCATTTCAGAGCAGCGCCAGTCAAACTGTCTTGAAAGTAATGGATCAGAAATTGGTAGGTGTCAGTCTGAGTCGACATCTTACGAGCGTACATCACCAGATGACTCAGAGGACAGGAGTTTCCTTTATACTTTTTGAAATCTGGAACCTTGAACTTGTTAGGAATCTTCACATTAGGAACTAAACACAAATCATGAGCATTCTTCCCAAACGGATATTTCCCCCTCAAACCTTGGATCTCTTTCTGCATAGCTTGAAATTGATATTGGAACTCGTCCATTCTTTCATAAACACACACAGTCTCGCTCTGTTCAGCATGAAAGACAAGTTCTTCAACATAAGGAACATCATGAACCGCAGGAGGTGGTACTGTTATCACTGGTTGAGCCACAGTAACTTCAACAACAGGTTGGTACCCCTCAGGCATGAAGTTAGGAGGCATTCCCCAAGGGAAAGCAGTAGGCATATGGTGATGCGGAACATTGATGGGAACCACAGAGATGGGCATAGAGGCAATCTCGGAAATCACGGTTCTCTGAAGCGGAGTCTGAGGAGGAGGAGGTGGCTGATTCTAAGTAGCCACCGAAGCTTCCATCATAGAAGTAAGCCTCTCATAGTTGTCCCTCAAAGTTGTCACCTCTTCACGGAGTTCACGATTCTCTTACTCTAGGCGGTCCATCTTCTTCAACTGATTAGCTCGAATATTGTACCGGTGAGACAACTTGTCTGGATGAAGACCAAGAAAGAAATAAGACCCCTGACGAACTTTCTCAAAGTAAGACCAAGATGCAACATGATGCGTGATATGCCAATGTAAATGTTATTATTATTTTCCAAGGAACTTTAAGACATAAATTGGAAACATCACAATAAGAATAACAGAGTTTCGATGTATTGAAAATCTCATTTTATTAACAGCGTAAAGGATTACAATCATAAATACAATTTCAATGACCATAAACGGAAAGAAACTAGATCTATGGAATCATATTTGATGTCGACCCAACGCCAAGGTGATACTTCTTACGAAGCCTTTTGATCTCTCTTTCGCAGTTTCTTTTCAAAGCATCCTTCTCTATCATGAGCTGGTCTACAATGCCTTTCCAAATTCTGGAAGTAGGAAGATGAGTAGATGATGAGCTATTAGAAGAAAATAAATCCTCTTGGTCCCTTGATCTCTTCACAACATGTTGCTCAGGCAACTTTATCAAGTCGTCCTTTTCCTTTAGCTTCTTCTATAATTCTACTTTCTCAATGTGTGAGGTATGAAATTTATCTTCCCAATCATCCCTCTCTTGCTTCATCCTATCCAAAGCCTCTTGCAATTCCTCTATGCCTTTAATAGTGGGAGATTTGACCATTACTAGGGACATAAGTCTTTCATAAGCGTATGGCATCTTGAATTCTTTTTCTTCCTTCTTCACCTAACTAGTGTAAGGCTCCAAAGCTGTACAATTCTTCAATCCAAGCTCACCTTTTCCTTTCCTATGAACATTGTGCCAAGAACGTACCATTCTAACTCTCAACCCTTGAGTGGCTTTCCCTGCTTGGAAAAATAAACCTTCTAACAAAGTGTTATTAGGTTTGTCCTTCATAACGAACTCAAGTTGACGTCTCACCAAAGCCGAATTGTAGTCGATTCCTCCTTGTGTACCAAGAAGAGGCACATTAGAGAACTCCCCAAAACTATCAATAATCCCAACGTCGTCGTAAATAGAAGAATGCTAAGTTATGTCATCATTGGTGAGAGAAATAAGTATTTGGGACCACCTTAAACAATCCTTGTTTTCTGTGAAGATAAGAGACTTCGGCAAGTGCAAAGTAAACCACTTGTACAGTAAAGGCGCACAACAAACAATAGTTCCACCCCTTTTAGAAGTCCTTATATCATTAACATCAACGAAACTATCAATGTTAGGAAACAAGACAAAACCATAGATGAGTAAGGAGAGAATAGTATCAAATGTCATCATGCTACCAGCGTTAGCAAAAGAAAAGGCTTTCTCAATCAAAAAAATTGAAGTCAACCCTCTGATACCTCCTTTGACAGTGAGATTGGCATCTATGTCAAACTTCCTCAGGTGAGTGGCTTCAGCAATAACTTGGTATTCTAGGATTTCTTCCACTCCACTAAAAGGAACTCTATCAGACACTGGCACGCCCAAAAGATGAGCATACTCCTCCATGGTAGGTGTAAGACCCTAATTTTGTCCCTAAGATCCCTCATGGCATCATAACATTGCATTTGCATGGCCTCAAGGATCATAAGCATCTTGGTTCCCCTGACCTTTGGGTAGGACCTCTTGTGAGTGGTTTGAGATCACCAATCATGCTTGAATTGTATATTATTGCTTTTCTTATTTTGTTTACTAACCCAAAGGACAAAAATATGTCACTAACATCTTTTGTTTGTAGTTTGAGCAATCACAAGATCCAAAGCTTCTAGGAGATCCTATGTACAAAGACATGGTCAAGAGAAGATGATAGCAAGCATGGTAATGGTTCCCAAAGCTCTCATCCATCAAATATGCCTCCCTAGCATCTTAATTCATCATTTTGATCAAAGCAAGTCAAAGGGTTGGAGTTTTGTTTCTCAAGGAAACCCTAATTCATCTGTGTACCACAATGCCTTGCTCATGAAGCAACCTCAGCCCATGGTCAAAAAAACCATCAAGGGAAGTTCTTTAACTCTTCATTTCATGCATATTTGAACTTATTTGAGTAGCCTCAATAATCAATTCATCAAGATATGAGTCATGGACTTGAGAAGTTGATCAGTCAATTCATCTGACTATTTTGAAATGCACTAAGACCTAACTCTTTATGTGTTAGTCAAATGGAGATGGTCCAAAAAGCAACAATGTCCTTAAGGACAATATGAATAACTTTCATGTTCATCAAAATTTGATTTGAAACTTGTAAAACCATCTTCCATTCCAATACATTATAGGTTATTTTGACTGAAACCCTAATTTTGGGTCAACTTCCCAAGGACATAACTCATTCATTTTTTATGATTTTGAGGTGGGATCAAATTCATTGGAAAGCTTAAGATGTCTACTTAAAATGTTATGTTTAACCAAATTTCAAAATCTCAAAGGAAATACATGTGATAATGCAAGACATTATAGGTCCTTTTGGGTCAAAGGCATTAAAAGTCAAAAAAGTCCAACTTCAAGTGCCCATAACTTCTTCATCAAAAATGCAAATGATGCAAAACTTAAGTCCATTTTGATTTTCTTGAAAATATCTACAACTTTGATGTTGGAGGTTTTTCCATTTGAAGCTTGCATCATCAAAACAGAAGGGCTTGAACGTTGGCCAATTTTAGAAACCTTGCCTTGACATGTTTTGCACATCACACTTTAAACTCAAATTTCATAAATTTCCACACTCCAAATGAGTTTTTGTCCAACATAACATTTATTCCTCATACAAAGACCTTTCCAACCATTACCCATATTCCTATGCTTGGATTTTCTAAATGATACTTTCGAAGAGATGATTGTTTAGGTACAAATGGAGAATTCACTTGAAATCTTGCTACATGAGCAATTGCCTTTGCATTTCACACGCCCAATTCCATTTGGCTGATGCTCAGAGTTCATTTGGCATTGTTTTTGGGCCTTGTGCATGATCATGCAAGCCCATGCAATGAAGCTTCACATGCCATGCACACGGATTGTTCACACTATCCTTGTCGTTTCCTCTATAAATAGAGGCCTCATTCCCTCCATTTCACACGCCTAATTCAACCTAAAATGCTGCAGGATTCTCTCCCTAACCATCACTAAAGAAGCAATTGCATTTTTCTCAAAAATTTTCAGATCTAGAATTCAGCTTCAGATGGTTGTATTCTTAGATCTAATGCTTCTAGACCTTCATCATATACTTCATTGAACTTCTATTTTGAAAAAGCAAACAAGGCATCGTGTTGAAATCACCAGAACTCAAGCTTACATTCCAATTGGTGTAATACCTCAAAATTTGCCCCCCTCATTCATGCATTCATTTTTAGGTCATTTAACATTTCATATTGCATTTCATCATGTCAATAGGAATTAGATCTAAGAAGCTTGAATATCATCCAAGACACTTTGTGGGTCCTATCTGGGTGATCAGTCAACACAAGGGAATGGCTTGAGATAATTCCAACATGTTCAAATGGGGTCTATTCATCAGTCAAAACGTTAATCTTGAAGGAGCAAAAGTTTGTTCATGAGCTGGCATGCTCGCTAGGCGAGCAGAATGGGTCGCCTAGCGAGTCCCAAG
Organism: Lathyrus oleraceus; assembly: GCF_024323335.1. Taxonomy (NCBI): domain Eukaryota; kingdom Viridiplantae; phylum Streptophyta; class Magnoliopsida; order Fabales; family Fabaceae; genus Lathyrus; species Lathyrus oleraceus. The sequence goes on along the minus strand of NC_066581.1, from coordinate 473,405,811 downwards.
AAAAGCCACCAGAATCACCTACGCTCAGAGGAATTTCTTGAACTGTCATGCTCGCAAGGCGAAGCCCACGCGTTTTGAAAAAAAAAATAATAAATAAATAAATAAATAAAATATAACAGAAAAATCTTGGACTTGGACCTCTCTCATTTGAGCCCACAAAGCCACGAAAATCAGGTTATAAATTCTAGAGTTTCAGTGAAACAAAACCCTGAAAGAGAAAAGAGGGAGAGAGTATCTAACTAATTCAGAGCAACCTCTAAAGACTGAAGGGAACTCATCTGCAAAGAACCAATTCCCTCTCATATAAACCCTAAGATTATTCTGCAAAGCCAACGGTGCAATTCAATTTCAATCGATCTCTCCAATCAGTAGGTATGTCATGTCTCGATGTGTGGATCCTTGCCCCCTGACTTTGAATTTTGATACCCTTTTGATGCATGTGTTTGACAAGAGGTTTAGGCCTCCTACACTTGGTTGCTTTTTGTGAATTTTAATGGCATGATTCATGTGGTTACATTTTGATTTGGGGCAACTCTTGATTGCACCCCATCTTGTCACTCTAACCTGTTTGTTGAGTTTTTTGTGAGGGCTCACATGACTCCTGAAAGGATAGCTTGCTTGGCATTCCACTTTATTTGTGGGATACCATTTGGAGATTTATTCCGATTACCTGTATTGACTTGCTTTCTTTAATGGTGCCAACTCGAGAGATCTCTGGGTTTCTTATTTCTTTAGCTGTTATTACTTCGGATCTTTATCCGTGTAGTAGATCTCTTGATCCTTTATCTTTCCCACATTTTACCGCTTTCTTAGCTGGAAGACCTCAATAGGAGGCAATGTTTTCTTTTGTTTGTTTACTTTTGTGCCCAAAGACCTCCAAGAAGAGGCATCAGTGCTAAAGACCTCCCTGAAGAGGCAATTGACGGATAAAAGGGATTAGTAATCAATCCCCCATTATTCAGTGTGTCGTTCTTTATGCTCGCACTACGTGTCGAAGCTTCAGAACAAAAGCCCAAGATCTTTTGTCCGGTCAGTCAGTGGAGAGGGTTCCACCTTTCTGAATCCCCACTTTTTGTCATGAGCTCACCCTGTCCAGGGTTAAGAGCTATGAGGTCTCATCCTCATTACCCTTTTGATCTACTCACCCTGACGTTCAATGTCAGTGGTTAAGAGCCCATTTGATTACCTATTTCATGGCTTGTTTGTCGAGGTTGATATGACCCCTCTTGACTAAAGCCCTACCCGTGTATGTTTAAGCCCCCTTGTTGGCATTTTACTTTATGCATGTTTGTTTTGTATGGTGTGATCATCTCCCCATAGGATTGCTAGGCTTCGTATAGTCTCTCGTTTGCATGTCAATTAAGGTAGCACTGTTCCTTCGTCTAGGCCTTCCTTTTTTGCATGAGCGTTCCTAAAACACAAACAAACTCATTGATTTTTCTTCTCCTAAGAACACGTTAACTCCTTCTACTACAGGCGAGTAAGTCTCCAAAGGTCGAGCATCCGGTAGATTGCATAGTAACATCGTTCATCTAAAAAACATAACCCTTAACCCGTAGGTAGCCAAACTACGGCTTGCTCTGATTCTCATTCCAGATGAGATACATAGGCATAAGACGCGATGTCTTAGCGAGCACACTCCTCTTTAGCCCATAGGCAGCCAAGCTACGAAGACTCTGATTCTCATATTCAGATGGGATTGTAGTGGATGCGACATCCGTGCGAGTCATTTTCTTTTGACCCCTCTTTAGTAAATAGTACATTAGATATACACACACCCTTTAGACCAGAACAACAAAAGTGGATCCTGTAGAGTACTACGGATGCGTAGGGGTGCTAATACCTTCCCTTCGCATAATCGGCTCCCGAACCCAAGATTTGGTTGCGAGACCTCGTCTTTTCCTTTCATTTTTCCAGGTTTACTTCGAGCGTTTCCTTTCCCTCCTTTGGGATAAATAACGCATGGTGGCGACTCTTCTGTCATTTCTTTTCTCGCCGGTTGTTTTTCGCATTTCCTTTTTCAGGTTGCGACAGCTGGCGACTCTGCTGGGGAACGAACCCATAATCCCTGGTTACCCTGAGCGAGTCCCTCCTAGCTTTTGTAGGTTGTTTGTTTATTGGGTGTTCATTCTTTTGTACAATTATTTATTTTTCAGCATTTACCTGCTTCATTGCATTGTGTACATATCATTGCTGTATCTGTTGGCTCTGCTGTTGGTTTGTTTGTTTGTTGGGATGGGGTGTTCTATGAGAGATAAGCCCATTACCCAGGCTTGAGTGTACACACAGGTTTTAGAGTGGATAGTCATGAGGCTTGCGTGGCGTGTTGCTACGTTAAGTCGTTCATGAAGACCCACATCCAGACGAGGTTTCTTTTGGATATATTATGTCCTATGGGTGTTCCATAACGGCAAATGTTCCTCTAGAAATCGTCGACTCTGGTGACCATTTCCCGAGAACTCAGGCGAGGCCTCTCCTCCGAGACGTGATTATGTTAGCTCTGGTGGACGCATTCTCGTTGATCAATCCGAGGACCCCAAGACTGGGAACTTGCTATTAGGATGTGCTGTTGAGGGGAGTCAGTGGAGGTCTTTTATCCCGTAATAATGCCAAACCTTCAGTGGTAAACGTATTATTCTCGACTGAAGGGCAAGAAACTGACAAACTTCTGTTCTTAGAACCTACCAGTGAGGGGCGGGCTAAATTCAGGAAACCTTAACCTCCAACCAACCCGGTTTTCTGGAGCAGAGTTTTGATCTTGTGTTATATTCTTCAGTGGGTTTCTCTTCAGACAGTGCAACCTGACAGATGTGCAAGCGGATCCAGCAATCCTGATTCCCATGTCACTGCACTGCATCACATCGTTTTGCATTCACTGCATTGCATCACATCATTTTGCATTCATATCATTTAACACATGTTTATCCATTTCTGTGGGGTTTATATCTTCTTCTTGATTCTAGTCGGGGTTTTCTTCTTATACTGTTTATCAAATGTGAGACTGGAATCAAGGGGGTAGAATGCCCTTTGGAATTGATAAACATGTCATTGCATTTGCATATCCATCAGCATGTCTTGCATAACAGGTACTGCCGCAGTGTTCTCAGTTGTTTGGTGTTCCACTAGCAGGATAGCTGATTCAGGAATTCACCGGTACGGTACCTGCAGAAACCACCAGAGAGCAATGGAAAGCCTACAAGCAGAGCTCGCCGAGATAAAGATCCGCATGAACCAATTCATGGATGTGGTTCAAGGGGTGGCTCAGGGACAGCAAGAGCTCAGGCAGATGATGCAGAGGAATCCCGCCACTACTCAACCAAAGACGTTGACTGATCCTGCAGCTGGAGAGGTTAACGGACCCAGTGGACCAGGGCCTACCCCGATCCTACATGTCACCTCCGGTCAACAACCCGTCCATGATGACCAGGAGGATCAGTTCCCCTTGCTTCAGGAAGACTTTGGAATGAGTCATGGTATGGACCCTATGTTTCGGAGACTGGAAGAGAGGTTGAAGGCAGCGGAAGGACAAAATCCTTTGGGAGTAGACGTTGCTGACTTGGGATTGGTCCCAGGCGTGAGGGTGCCACCGAAATTCAAGGTCCCGATATTCGACAAATACAGCGGCAACTCTTGCCCGAAGACCCATGTGCAAGACTACTTCCGTAAAATGGTTGCATACTCTGACGATGAAAAGTTTCTTATGTACTTTTTCCAGGATAGCCTAGCTGGGGCATCCCTGGAATGGTATATGAGGCTGGATAGAGCCCACATTCGCTGCTGGAGGGATTTGGCTGAGGCTTTCGTGAAGCAATATAAGTATAATGCAGACATGGTGTCGCATCGCGCGAAAAAACCGGCGGGAAAAGAATGAAACAACAAAGCCGCCACCGTGCGTTATTTATCCCAAAAGAGGGAAAGGAAACGCTCAGAGTAAACCTGGAAAAGAACATGGTCTCGCGACCAAAGAGTATGGGTTCAGGAGTCGGTTATGCGAAGGGAAGGTATTAGCACCCCTACGCATCCGTAGTACTCTACGGGATCCACGCACACTAGAAAGGAAAATTGGTTGCTAAACACTGCTCAAACTCACACACACTGGCTGAAAGGAGACAAAAGAAACTGACTGAAACTGACTCGGCAGGATATCGTATCCTGGGCCTACTTAGTCTATCAGGCATAGACATCAGAGTCGAAGTAGTTCGGACTGGGGAAGCGACACATGCTCGCTAGGATGTCGCATCCTATGCATACGTATCTTCTCGGACGAGAGAAGAATCAGAGCATTCGTAGCTCGGCTGACACGCACACAAACCAACAAGACACACACAGGCAAACGTGGAGCCCGACTGCCAATCTCTGGACTTATGTCAGCATCCGAACCTAAAACACACGCAAAGAGGCAAACATGGAGCCTGAATGCCAATCACTGGGCTTACATCAGCATCCGAACCAAGCACACGCACACTGGAACCCAAATGCCACTCGATGGACTTACATCAGCTTCCAAGCACACAACAACACAGCAAGTTAATAGGGAGTCGGGGACTCGAGCCTATAACTGTCAAACACACACCAAACAGAGAGACAACAAATTGCTAAGGAGTCAGGCACTCGAGCCTAGCAACTGTCAGACAACACACCCAAAAAAGAAAGAAGGGCGCCCGGAGAGATCAGCTCAATCTCCTGCCTACATACTTCATCTGGTGTGAAGATCAGGGCGATGTAGTTCCCCTACGCAGGGATAAAGGACTAGCCTAACCAGATAACAGAGGGAGACACAACTCTAGGGAGACTACGACTCGAGCCTAGATGTTGTCATGCAAAATCAACCCTAAGTTATGGTTTCTAGCTAAATGGCACAAGGGCCAACCTATCCTAAGTATGGCTCACACAGGAAGCAAGCCACACACACTTAACTTGCACAGGAAGCAAGTCTAAACTAATCCTAACTTGCACAGGAAGCAAGTCAAACTATCCTAACTTGCACAGGAAGCAAGTCAAACTATCCTAACTTGCACAGGAAGCAAGTCAAACTATCCTATCTTGCACAGGAAGCAAGTCAAACAATCCTACAAGCACAGATAGCACACACTATACACAAGCAAGAGGCTCAAACAAGGGTTAGGCACTGAGGCCAACTGGAATAGGGTAAAAGGCGCTCTTAACCTTGCCATTGAGAGACTAAGGTGAAGCAGATGAAAGGATGAAGTGAGGATGAGACCTCACAGCTCTTATCCCTGGCCTGGGAGAGCTCAAGACAAGAATGTGTGGGTTCAGAAAGTGGGAACCCTTCTACACATTTAAAACTGACTCAACTGTACAGTTTGTACAAGATCTTGGGTTTGTATCCGCAATGCATCAACACAGTGGTGTGAGCAAAGCAGATGACACACTGAATAGTGGGGGATAGATTGCATATCCCTACCTTCCACCAATTGCCTCTTCACTTAGGAGGACTTTGACTCTATGCAAGGACAAAAGTAAACAGTCACAAACATTGCCTCTTAAGGAGGGCTTCAGACAGTTGCCTGGCCAAGTAACAGGCCAGGTCTTCCAGACTACATGAAGACAAAGAGACATACCTCAATGCAAATTGCTTATACAAGCAAAGCAAAGCAAAAAGTTCACAAGGAACTAAGCAACTAAAGCACCTGAAACAGTCAAGCAGACGTTAGCATGCAACTTCAAACAAAACAAACAGAAACAGACACCAACAGTCAATTGGAGGCACATGGATGTGCAAGGCACAAGGCCTATGGCGTGTGAGCCAAGCCACCTACAAAACAAAGAGGTTAGGCAATGATACTTGGGTAAGCTCAATCAAAAGAATTGGTCTTAATGGCCATTTGATGGTCAACCTGAAATCACAAGCTCAAAGGTGAGTAACAGGACCACTAGGGCAAGCCTAGGGTCAAAAATGAATGAGAAAGTCCAAACAGCAAGGGGTAAGTATCCCAAAATCATTTTCAAACAATTAGGAAACAAAACCAATTGGGTTCACACTCATATCAATCACTATCATCATTTCATGAACCAATTAGGTCAAAACATGGCATTTAGAAGCTCATAGAAGTCAACAGCAAGACTTAATTCAAAAGCAATCTTAAACATTTCCAAAAATCACCAAATAAATCATGACCAATCACAACACATAGCATGGTGAGCATGTCAAATTTCATCTCATTTGGACAAGTGGAAGGTAGTCAATGAAAATCAGAAAGTCAAAGCAGTTTTGAACATGCTCAAAGAAGTCAACCAAACATGCATCAACTTAGAAAAATCATAAGTCAAGAATGGTGTATGATAAATGAATGGGACTAAAGCCATGGCAAAGATGAGGATGTCTAGTTATCTCATGCAAAATTTCATGTCCATCCAATAAAGTATGAGAATTTCACAAATGAAATGGGAATATGTGTCACACAAAGTCAACATTTGACTAGGCAGGGAAGAAAAATCTCAAACAAATGGAAAATAGTTCAATTAAATCCAAGAAAATTCACAAGTCAACTAGACATACAAGAGTAAGCTCATGCAAAATTTGGGGTCATTTGGATGTAAGGAAGCATGTGAGCAAAATTAGGAAAATGCATGATCATGGTATGGCACCAAATGTAACACATGACTTCAAAAAATCATAACCAGAAAACCACAAATGGGAAATCCACAAACTTTATACCAAAATGAAGGTGAACATGTCTAGTTTCATCACAAAAAATTTCAAACTCATTGGATGCAAAATGAGTATTTCACAATTGAAATGGCAAGAGATATCAATTTTGTCACATTTCACAAACCCTAGAGCCATTTAATATCCATCCAGGCAAAAAATTAATAAAATTCATGATAAAATAGAGGACATGCTTGTGAACATGATGAAAAAAGTCTCATAATTTTTGGATGAATAATGAATCAAATATGAATTATGGAAGTGGAGGAACAATTGGATGAAAACATGAACAAAAGCAATGGTCAACAAGGGTCAGCATGGCAATTTTGTAATTATGTATACCACTTAATAAAACACAGCGTTTTGAAGCCAAGCCACGAAATGTTCTAATTGGTCAGTGAGTGAAGGCATGCACGTGTGAATGTGAAGAAGAATTCTGGGCAAGCATTTTAAAAGTTAGGGTTTCACATCTTCATCCCCATTTTGAGTTTTCACAATTTTCTCCAGAATTTAAAATTGGCCATACCATTGTATTCATCAAACATCATACAACAACATTCAAGCATTGATTTTCAATAATTCGAGCTAGGCAAAGAGCAATGAGTGAGACAAGTTTGGATCATCAATGCTCATTTCAAGACATCTTCATAATAACTCAACCATTTCCAAAACTAAGGCCATCATTAAACTCAGCAATGAAAGACCTATTCAAAACATGTGTCAATTTAAAAAAGGGTGGAAGTTGAAAAACTCACCAATTTGGAAGAGCAGTTATGTTGCTGATGCTTTTTGATGGAATTGAAGTGAAATAATTGAAGTTCCAACTATGCCTTGATGAGGGAGGGAGATGCTTTGGCTTGTGTAGGTTGAAATGAACTCACACTTGGATTGCCATGAACCAATCTGCTCCTTCCCATTGCTTATGCAAGGCAGGGTTTTTGGTACTCTCTTGCTTTGAACAGAAGAAGATAAGATGCAAAGTGGCAGGTTTTTGAAGATGCAATGCAGGGATGTCTTTAGAATCTGAGAGCCATCATCTCAAAATCAAGTGCTGTTGGTCCTTTGTTGCAAGGCAGGATGGATGCTTGTTATACTGTTTTGATGATAGGAAAAATGCAAGTGGCCAGGTGAGTTAGAGTTAGGAGGAGTGATGAATGGTCCTGCTATGTGGCTGCCATGGATTTTCTTGCTGCAGGGTGTTGACTTTTGGGATCATTGAGTTTTGACAGCTTTTCCACATCTGCCAATAGCAAGGTCAAACAAGATGAATGAAAGATTGGTTGGTTTTGGTCCTAGGCATTGTTGTGTTCTTTGAGTTGTAACAGATTTTTCTTTTTGCAAGGCTAGTGAGATGATGCTTGTTCTGCTGTTTTGAGTTGGCAAGGTTGGTCTATGACAGTGTGGTTTTATGCTGGTTTATGTTGCAAGGTAAGGCAAGGTTCATGTCATTTTGAAGTCTTTGGCAGCAAAACATAAATGCATAGCAAGAGTGAGGTTGGAGAGAAGTGTGAATGTTGTTTGTGGTAGCTTTTTGGACAGAAAATGCAAGGTGAGGGCAAGATGAATCGAATTTTCTGCTGCAGTGTTATGTTGGTTTTGTTGGTCTGCTACTGCAGGAAATGTTGGTAGCAGGTTTTTTTGATCCTCCAAGGCCAAAAGCTAGGTCCAGTTTTAGTGAGTGTATGGAGTTGGCTAGGTTTTGTTGGTTTTGTTATGACAGGAAAGGGAATGCAAGGCAAGGCTAGGGAAGTTAACAAATTTTTTGAGGAATGGCCAAGGCAAGGTTTTAACACACAAGGCAAGGCAAGATTTGAAGGAAGTTTTTGGTGAGTGAGTTAAATGGTTCTTTTTCTGTTGGATGTTATGCTGGTGTTTTTGGACAGGACCAAGGCAATGCCAATAGCAGGGTGAGTTGGAGAGGAGTGTTTTATGGCAAGGCAGGTTTTTTCATTATGAGTCTGAACAGCTTTTGACAGAAAATGCAAGTGGCAAGGTGGTGGAGGTTTGAGCATGCTACTGGTTTTTTCATGGCAGGTAATTTCCAAAGGTTCTTTGTTGTTTTGGCATGCTGCTTGTGGCAGGGTTTTTGAGAAGCAAATGCCAAAGTTCTTCTTTTCTTCTGCTGCAGTGTTGTGACAGACCTTAGAAGAGAAATGCCAAAGTGTTTTTGTGGTATGCTCCTACTGTTGGTTGTGTTGGCAGATGACAGAAAATGAGGGGAGGGCTGATGTTAAGCAAAAGCCAAGTTTTTTGTTGCAAGTTTTTTTTGACAGAAAAATGGCCAAATGAGGGCAAGGTTCATCCATGCCTTTTTGCTGCAGTATGGTGAGATGCATATAGCAGGGTAAGAGCAACTAGCATCACTTAGGCCTTTGGTTTGTGTTGCATATTTGATGCTCTTTTTTTGACAGCAGAAGAAATGCAAAGCAAGGGTTTTTTTGTTGGAAAATGCATGAAGGTTCTTTGTGGTCTGCTATATGATGTTTTTTTTAACATTGTGTTTTGGACAGGGGGAATCAAATGCAAAATAGCAAGGTTGCTCCTGAATGGATCTGAGCAGAATCCTTGGAAAAATAGCAGGGCCCCCTTTTTTGAATGAATGTGGTTTGCAGGTTTTCTACTGTGTGCTGCCTTATGCCATTGTCCTTTTTTGATGGATGCTTAGTTGGCTATCAGTGACAGCAGGAAAAATGAAAGGCTCTGCTAGGTGGTAGTACAGTCCAAGGCAAGGTCCTTGTCCTCTTGGAAATCCTTCTTGACAACCTTTTTTTTAAAATGCAAGCAATATGATCCTTTTGAAAAGTGAATCAAGTTCTGTCCTTTTTTGCTATCAAAATGGCTTCCAATTGTGTTAAAAATGACAGAAAAAACATGATGAATTCTGCTGTCTTGTGGTCAAAGCAATGGCTCATGGATGTGGTTGTAAAAGCATGGTGAACACATGTACTTTTGCCCAATTTTTAGCAACTAAGCATGGCCTTCTATTGTTGTTGGTTTAGGCTGCAAGATAAGGTCCCAAATGACAGAAAAATGCTGCATAATTGCTGTCCTTTTGAGGTACAAGGCAAGGCATGGTGGAGGCATAGACAAGTATGGTGCATTTGTACCTTTCTTGTAATTCAAGCAACCAAGTATAGATTCAAATGTGCTGCATAATTTGACTTTGCAAACACATTCTAAATGACATTTATGAGCTGTTCCAATTGGCCAAATGTTGAAAAAATGTTTGAGTCAAAAAGTCAACTCTTGGTCAAACTTATATTTAAATGAAAAAGGTCAAAATATGCCATTTTGATTGGTGAAGTTTTGGCTCATGAAATTTATATTTTTGGAAAGAGGGGATCAAATGTGACTTGTAGGAAAAAACCCCACCAAAATTGGCCAAACGGTTTGAGAGATATGGCCCTTTGAAGTTCAAGATTTTCTGAAATCGATTCGATCATAACTTGCCAACCACACATGGGAATTGAGAGTTCTAGGACTTTTTGGAAATGGGAGAACAAGATCTTCAACTTTCATGTTGGGCAAAAATTCATTTGAGGCTTATATCATGATGTAAGTTTGAGGATCAAAACTTTCCATTTTTGGTAAGTTTCAGTTACAGGCCCAGTTTCCGTTTTGGGAAATTTTGATCTGGCTTCAAATTCTTCCATGATGGTGTTTGGCATGATATATGATGGCTATTTGGACATGAATGAACTCTCACAAACCAATTCCAATCATCAAATCACTGATTAAATGGACAGTTGACCAACAGTTGACTTTTAGGGTTTCTGACTGATTGTGCATTGACTGATGACTTCCAAACCCTAATTCCTTGAGAACTTGACTTCAAATGATGTCCCCAGTTGTATGAACTCTTGATTTTTGACCATGGTGCCCAAATTCCACAAGAATGACCACCAACCATTGCTTTGACTGACAGTTGACTTTTTTAGGGTTTTTGACTGTCTGTGTATGAACTGCTGACCTCTGAGCCCTCAACCCTTGACCAAAATACTTCAAATAGACCTCCAAGCCATGTGAACTTGTTGGACAAACCTCAAGGCCTTGATTCAATGAGAAATTCCTTTGCTTGCTTGGTTGACTGATCTCCTGATCAGTTTGACCTAATTCTTGATTGGCTTGCACTTGAGGCAACTGTGAACAATGCAAATGCTATGCAATGGACCATGATATGCTATGACCTAATATGAAAATGTATGTACAGTGATAGGTGCAAATTTGAGGTGCTACAGCTGCCCCTATTCAATCAGCTGGGAACCCGAATGGATGAGAGCAACGGCTGTCAGACTTTCAGGGTAAACAGGGATTGAATACCAAGAACCGTAGAATTTGCACAATACAGGGATCCGCCAATGGAAACGTCCACTGGGATTTGATATTTATTACTGGGTATTTTTTGTTTTTGTTTTCAAAGGGTATGGCCACATCCAGACATCGCAACGACGATGAATGGGAAAAGAAATCACAACTAGATGCCAACGGACAACTAGGAAAAACTCGACGTTTATCGGGACCAACGGAGAGGTAACCAGACGCTATTGAATAACTGGGAGGGATACAACCATACGTCAACGGACGAAATGGGAAAAACTCAACGTTTACCAAGACCAACGGAGAGGTAACCAAACATTAATGAATGAATGGAAGGGATACAACCATACGTCAACGGACGAAATGGGAAAAAACTCAACGTTTACCAAGACCAACGGAGAGGTAACCAACTGGGGACGACCAGGAAAAACTCGACGTTTATCGAAACCAACGGAGAGGTAACCAGACATTGATGAATGACTGGGGGGACTCGACCAGACATCAACGGATGAACGGGAGAAAACTCGACGTTTACAGACATCGGAAGATGATGTTTACAGACACCAAAAGGATCGACCAGACATTTACAGATGAATGGGAATACTCGACGTTTACAGACATCGAAAGATGATGTTTACAGACACCAAAAAGATCGACCAGACATTTACAGATGAATGGGAATACTCGACGTTTACAGACATCGAAAGATGATGTTTACAGACACCAAAAAGATCGACCAGACATTTACAGATGAATGGGAATAAGAGAAACACAACCAGACGTCGACGGACGACTGGGAAAAACTCGTCGTTTATCGAAACCAACGGAGAGGTAAGTCCACATGGGGAGGGTACAACTAGACATCACCGGATAACTAGGAAAAACTCGACGTTTATCGACACCAACGGAGAGGAGGAAACTCTACTGGGGAGAGTGAACACAACCAAATCATCAACGGATGATCGGGAAAAACTCGACGTTTATCGACACCAACGGAGAGGAGGATACTTCACTTGGGAAGGAGGACACAACCAAATCATCAACGGATGATCGGGAAAAACTCGACGTTTATCGACACCAACGGAGAGGAGGATTACTTCACTTGGGAAGGAGGACACAACCAAATCATCAACGGATGATCGGGAAAAACTCGACGTTTATCGACACCAACGGAGAGGAGGATACTTCACTTGGGAAGGAGGACACAACCAAATCATCAACGGATGATCGGGAAAAACTCGACGTTTATCGACACCAACGGAGAGGAGGATACTTCACTTGGGAAGGAGGACACAACCAAATCATCAACGGATGATCGGGAAAAACTCGACGTTTATCGACACCAACGGAGAGGAGGATACTTCACTTGGGAAGGAGGACACAACCAAATCATCAACGGATGATCGGGAAAAACTCGACGTTTATCGACACCAACGGAGAGGAGGAAACTTCTTCGGTCTGAATACCGGAAAATTGGCCTTGTGCCATGAGTACATCGACCTGATCGTCGGAAACTCCTTCGGTCTGAATACCGGGAAATCATAAGTACATATTATCTATAGCCGTCAAAACGTAGATAATACACTCGCATGGAAGATTATCCATAACCGGGTTGTAGGTTGTTAAATGAATAATCGACCGAAAAGAAAGGCATCTGGGTACCAGACTAGGTATGCAAAAGATGACCAATCAAAAGAGGATAAAGCTGCTAACTTGGAGCAAGTATCCAAAAAGAAAGTGAAGACCCAATGGGGACAATACTGCTTGATCAAAGCAAGTATCCAAAGGGGACAAGACCATTAATACCACAAAGAGGGGATTACATCTACCGGTTTGTAGGCAGAAAACCACGGAAAAGTAACCAGTCATCATCGGGATGAGCACAAAGGGTTAATTCCAACAAGGGGATGAAAGTGGGATTTTACAACTACCAGCTAGTGGGTAGAAAACCACAAAGATAGGACTTACAGCTACCGGTTTGGTGGTAGAGGCCAACAACAAATTCCGCTGAGGATGAAATGAATGAGTGCCGGTTAGTGAGCGACTATTCATTTATGCCCCAGGGCAACACAAGAGATAGTCAACAAGAAGCCAATTTAGGATCGATCCAAAAGGCAGACTGAATCAAGACTCATCCTAATGAGGAAAGAACTCAATAGGGAAAACCCATCCCATTAGGGAGGGAACGGAAGCAACCGTCATCCACGAGGATGTATCTCAGTGGGGAAATGGCAGGAAAAGATTAACACTTTCTGCTTAAGGGGTAGACTCTATATGGAGAGATCAGACACACCCACATTTGCTTAAGGAAAAAGACCCAAGTTGGCAAGACACTAACAATTGGGAGTAACACTGATGGGGATACCCACTCGACTGAGGAATCACTTATTCGGAAAACACCAACCTCTCGACCATGTTGATGAACCCAATTCTGAAGCCGATCCAATGGCGCGATGCTAAACTTTTTCCAACAACCCAATCTCGGCTGGTCGCCACGGCCTAGGACTAATGGATATGCTTGCAATGTTGATGCATGAGTTTTTTCTTGCTTTACACAATGCCCCATGATTATGGAAATGCTATGCACTAATGATGCGATATGCTATGCTTATCTAAGCGATAAATGCAGAAACACACGTCTCCTTTAGAGACAACACCGGGGAACTCCAGGAACTGCGCTGGGGATCCTATAACCATGTCAACTTCCATCCTGCTGGGGAAAGACAAAACCCTGCTGGGGACAAGCATCAACACAATCTCTGCCGGGAAGACATCTTCAGACTCGGAAAACAGTCACAACTCCGCTGGGGATAACCCATGCAGTTCATAGGTAGAATCAACTCAGCTGGGGATGTAGATGTCAGTCACTACAGAAACTCGTCCAATCCACTGGCAGGATGAACTCTGCTGGAGAAATAAATGCTACTTCACTAGGGACGACCCAACCAATCCATATGTAGGAGAATCACTGCTGGAGATGTATTTCATGAGACCCGCTCCACTCGGGGACTTGCTGAGGAAAAACCACACCATTCTGCTGGAGAGAAAAACCATAGTGGTGAGAGTAACAACTCTGTTGAGGATGATGACACGTCATGTCATACTGGAGATGAATTCCCACAAACCTGCTTGGGATAAGCACTCACGGCCATACTGGAGGTAATAGCATCACAAAACCAATTGTTGGGGAACACACCAACAGTCTACTGATAAACTCCACTAGGGGATGAAAATGGGATTTTACAACTAGGGAACTCTGCAAGCACAGGCCTGCTGGGGAGAAGCAATCCTTAGATCTGTTGGGGAAAGAAGGTACTGTCCACGGGTATCTCTGCAGGGGAAATAACTCTGATAGCTTCAATACTGACTTGGGCTGGGGACGTGATAACCTTCAGGCTTGCTGAGGAGACAACGATCTCGAATCTACCAGGGAGATCACACTCTCAATCCTCTGGGGAGATACAGCTTGTTTGACAGGGATGTCGGTCGACTCGTCGAACACTAGTATCCATCATCCACCCATAGTGTTGACCTTTCCACTTTTAAGAACTCCCAGACTCTTCTGGACTTTTCTGCTCCATCATCTTGTATTCCAAACTCGTTCGTACTTCACGGAGGTTGAACTCTTGGGATTTATACATACTTTCCAATCATCAGACTTTGAAGAGTCTTCTTGATTAACTTTCCAGGATCGTTGTCGTAATCCTTCACCGTCTTTTCACGGTTCATCTATCCCTTGCCCCCGGTTGGACTCTGAGGGGATCTCTTTGTCAAAAAGGTTCATATTACCACTGGCAAGTGAATGAAGATATCTAACAGCCCCTGCACCAGAGATCGTTAGATAAAAAAACGTGCCCCAGGTATGCCCCATGATAAGGCTCAAACAGCACTCTACTGGGGATGCCCCACAATAGAGCTAATAGGGACTTGGAGGGAGAAATGTTGCACTACTGGGGACATGAAGATGAACATCTTCAAACAACACTGCGTCGGGCAACTTCACTGAGGAGAGACCATACGAGGTTCTGTAGGACAAAGATACAGTCATGCTCGAGATACGAACAATTGTCTTACCTGTTGGTAATCATACCACCCCCGGGAGAGCACTGTGGGTCTCCTAAGTATCCTTCCATCATTGTGAACGTTCACTTTGTTTAAGAACAATTTTTTTTGAAAAATTTGTTTACTTTGAAAACAATGATACTTTATCAATTAAAACATGCAAAACATTTGTTGAGTCGAAACAAATAAGAGTGCAAATAATGGGATAAAAGCTCAAATAGACGTAATGGAATGGTAGTCTGCAAAGGGCGAGACTCCATAGATCTGTACAAGTTTGAAATCGGTGATGTATATTGGAAGAGGGCTACATTGAACATAATGACCTTTCCTCTACCATTCTGAATTTTCGATGTATTCAGAGCTTCAGTCGATGATGAATCGAGAATCCCTGACGGATGACAGATATAGAGCACAGTCTTGTCAAGATGCAGTTACTTGCCAAATCCCTAATTTTTGCCTAGATTGCCCCAGTGTGAGGTGCTCAATCTAGCGGGATGCAAATTCTTTTTTCAATGTCTCTAACTTTTGCCTGGATCGCCCTTTCGGGTTTTCAATCCATCGAGACGCTCCTTTTTGCCTAAGTCGCCCTTTGGGGTGTTCGACTTAGCGAGCTTTTACTTTTTTTTTGTTTTAGGCGAAGTATTTCTTGACTGCATCGGAATTCACAGGACGAGTGAACTTCTTCATCCATTGATGTAAGTGTTAAAGCACTGCCTGAAAAGGCTCTCTTGACAACACATGGACTTCATAGCTTGGGGTTCACTTGCCCCTGGAATCGGGTACGAAAGACAAGACTTTTTTTGAGCACAAGGTTCCTTGGAACACACGAGGTTTGACCTTCTTAACGCGTGCTTTCTTCACTCTCTGCTGATATAACTTGACCACGACACATGGCAGTTGATCTAATTCAGCATCAGCCAACTTGGGACTTTGAGGGTGCTATTTCTCTTTTGTTTTTTTTTTCTTTCTTTTTCTTTCTTTTGATTTCTTTTGATTTTGATTGATTTCTTTTTTTTTTTTTTTTGACTTTGCACCCTCCTCTTTCTTTTTCTCTTTTTTTTTTTTTGATAATGCCCCAGTTGGCTGTTCTGCTGATTCTCGAGATGCAGCTGAGTGATCTTCTTTTCTTGCTCAAGAAGTCGGGAAATCTCGTCAGGAATCCCTTCAACATCATCTTCGTCCACTTCGAATACAGGGAATTCAAAATTGGGAGATGACGTCCGATCATTATGTTCAATGGGTTTGAGAAACAACCTGCATAAAGATTTTGATATGAAAAGCTCTTTGAAAATCAAACAAGACAATCGTTATGCAGATGAAAAGATTGCTTTTATTCTTGTTTTTTAGGGTTTTTTGTGATCACCAATTTCATGCAAAAAGCGAAAAGGGAAAACAAATGGAAAAACAAATGTTTAACATGAATTATTTGAATGAAAATATCATTGCCCAAAATGTTGCCAACAACGCCATCACTTCTCCTTTTGGCATGGGAGAAGGGTTTTTAAACAAAGTGATTGTTACAAAGACTTATGAACAACTGTAGGAACGCCCACAGTGACCCAATTGTGATAGATCCCACCAGGGATGACAACTGTCAGTATCTCTTGCATTAGCAGCTTCTGTTTTCTGAACAACCCTTCTGAAGAAAAAGTCGGCGCCAACCCAGGACTTGTTATCTTCAAACTTGATTAGCACGGGGACCTAAGTCTTCCCGAAATCAGAATACCTGACCTCACAAGGTCTTGAACCTTCATCTTCAGCTGGAAACAACTGTCCACATCATGACCAGGAGCTCCTGAATGATACACACAATGCTGCTCAGGCCTATACCACCACCGAGGGTTGACGGGTATGGGCGGCGGGTCTCTGGGTGTAATCAAGTTCCGCTCTATCAACGAGGGACAGAGCTCGGCGTAGGACATGGGGATTGGATCAAAATGATCTTCTTCCTCTCACTACTCGTACTGGCTTGATTACCATTGTGAGGCTGGGAAGCCTGCTGCTGAGGACGATGTTGTTGATGCCGATATTGCTGAGTTGATCTTCTCGGCTGTTGTTGAGGTTGAGTTGCTGGAATAGTCACACCAACAGCCTGACGATACTGTCCTCTGTTCACACTCCTCCGTCGGTGCACAGCATTTGTTTCAATCTCTCCCCTTTTGGGTGCCCCAGAGTATAGCTTCTTAGAACTGGAAGAACTTTGAAGAGCCAGGATGGCGAACCGGAGCGCGGGTTGCTCTGACATCAACAGTCTCTGCAGCAAGAGGTTGTTTACTGATTCTGATCCCCCTCGAATCATCACCCACGGCATAATCATTGACGAGAATAGTGACAGCAGCATTCTCATGAACGGGTACACCCACTGGTGAAGCACGGTGGACTGGTGGAATCATGGCTTCCAGTCTCTGGGCTAAAGCACGCAGCTCCTCTTGCCCCTGAACAACTCCTTGCATCGTCGTCATAAAATGGGCCATGTTAGCCCTCATCTCAGCCAACTCTGCTTGAACCTGATCCATAATCCTCTGATGATTGAGTCTGGTTGAGTAGCGGTGCGGACGGTGATCAACAATCCTCTCTCAGTCAAGAACCGAAGTGAGAAGTCTCTCCAAACATGTCTGTAATGCAAGGATGCTATGTGTATGATATGCATGATGCGAATGCGGATGCTATTTTATCATGAATGATCCTGATAAAGGATATGCGTATGCGAGTTAACTTTTTTCATGCATTACTATTTTTTGAAAATAAATATGCTATGATGCAAATGATGGAGCCAAGACTGGCAGGAACTGGCATCTGAGGAACCATCTGAAACCCCAAAGTCATCTGAGGAGCTGGCATCTGAACCCATGTCTGGAGAACTGAGTCACCATCTGAGCGAGTACCCTCAAATTCAGCCCAGGGATCCGAAATAAACGGAACCCTCTGATCAATACCAGGGTCAAACCTCCGGCGTCCAGAAACATATGTCCAAAATTCATAGTCACCATCAGTACCGGGAGTCACCAACTGTACCTGTTAAAATGAACAAACCCTTCCCCACTCACGGGTGTCATCTAGGCCAGGGTAAGGTCGAGAGAAACGCAGCATAAATAACCTTTCGTGGAATATCATCCTGTGCACACCCGATGTATGCACCGATAATATCCCACCAGGGTCTGAACTGCTCGTGATATCAATGTTCCGCTAAGTGGCGCCATACCACCCGCTTCCCATGAATCACTCTATTCCTAGGTTTCCTAGATTTCACTCATAGCCTGGGTATTGGGCCTTTTACCTCGAGTAACTCCCACCCCAAACAGAGAAACACAGCACAACCAGCAGATGAATATGAATAAATGCAAACATTAATGCAAACAATAAATGCAAACAGTAAATGCAAATATATACAAATGAATGCAATAAATAAACACAGCACAAAGCAACCAAACCCTAACCTAGAGAGCGCTAGGAGAGACTCGCTCAGGGAAGATGGACCAGCACAGGTCAACTTCTCTATATCCCCAGCAGAGTCGCCAGCTGTCGCATCGCGCGAAAAAACCGGCGGGAAAAGAATGAAACAACAAAGCCGCCACCGTGCGTTATTTATCCCAAAAGAGGGAAAGGAAACGCTCAGAGTAAACCTGGAAAAGAACATGGTCTCGCGACCAAAGAGTATGGGTTCAGAAGTCGGTTATGCGAAGGGAAGGTATTAGCACCCCTACGCATCCGTAGTACTCTACGGGATCCACGCACACTAGAAA
The DNA here is from genome assembly GCF_024323335.1 of Lathyrus oleraceus. Lineage (NCBI taxonomy): Eukaryota > Viridiplantae > Streptophyta > Magnoliopsida > Fabales > Fabaceae > Lathyrus > Lathyrus oleraceus. The sequence goes on along the minus strand of NC_066581.1, from coordinate 473,387,019 downwards.
GGAAAATTGGTTGCTAAACACTGCTCAAACTCACACACACTGGCTGAAAGGAGACAAAAGAAACTGACTGAAACTGACTCGGCAGGATATCGTATCCTGGGCCTACTTAGTCTATCAGGCATAGACATCAGAGTCGAAGTAGTTCGGACTGGGGAAGCGACACATGCTCGCTAGGATGTCGCATCCTATGCATACGTATCTTCTCGGACGAGAGAAGAATCAGAGCATTCGTAGCTCGGCTGACACGCACACAAACCAACAAGACACACACAGGCAAACGTGGAGCCCGACTGCCAATCTCTGGACTTATGTCAGCATCCGAACCTAAAACACACGCAAAGAGGCAAACATGGAGCCTGAATGCCAATCACTGGGCTTACATCAGCATCCGAACCAAGCACACGCACACTGGAACCCAAATGCCACTCGATGGACTTACATCAGCTTCCAAGCACACAACAACACAGCAAGTTAATAGGGAGTCGGGGACTCGAGCCTATAACTGTCAAACACACACCAAACAGAGAGACAACAAATTGCTAAGGAGTCAGGCACTCGAGCCTAGCAACTGTCAGACAACACACCCAAAAAAGAAAGAAGGGCGCCCGGAGAGATCAGCTCAATCTCCTGCCTACATACTTCATCTGGTGTGAAGATCAGGGCGATGTAGTTCCCCTACGCAGGGATAAAGGACTAGCCTAACCAGATAACAGAGGGAGACACAACTCTAGGGAGACTACGACTCGAGCCTAGATGTTGTCATGCAAAATCAACCCTAAGTTATGGTTTCTAGCTAAATGGCACAAGGGCCAACCTATCCTAAGTATGGCTCACACAGGAAGCAAGCCACACACACTTAACTTGCACAGGAAGCAAGTCTAAACTAATCCTAACTTGCACAGGAAGCAAGTCAAACTATCCTAACTTGCACAGGAAGCAAGTCAAACTATCCTAACTTGCACAGGAAGCAAGTCAAACTATCCTATCTTGCACAGGAAGCAAGTCAAACAATCCTACAAGCACAGATAGCACACACTATACACAAGCAAGAGGCTCAAACAAGGGTTAGGCACTGAGGCCAACTGGAATAGGGTAAAAGGCGCTCTTAACCTTGCCATTGAGAGACTAAGGTGAAGCAGATGAAAGGATGAAGTGAGGATGAGACCTCACAGCTCTTATCCCTGGCCTGGGAGAGCTCAAGACAAGAATGTGTGGGTTCAGAAAGTGGGAACCCTTCTACACATTTAAAACTGACTCAACTGTACAGTTTGTACAAGATCTTGGGTTTGTATCCGCAATGCATCAACACAGTGGTGTGAGCAAAGCAGATGACACACTGAATAGTGGGGGATAGATTGCATATCCCTACCTTCCACCAATTGCCTCTTCACTTAGGAGGACTTTGACTCTATGCAAGGACAAAAGTAAACAGTCACAAACATTGCCTCTTAAGGAGGGCTTCAGACAGTTGCCTGGCCAAGTAACAGGCCAGGTCTTCCAGACTACATGAAGACAAAGAGACATACCTCAATGCAAATTGCTTATACAAGCAAAGCAAAGCAAAAAGTTCACAAGGAACTAAGCAACTAAAGCACCTGAAACAGTCAAGCAGACGTTAGCATGCAACTTCAAACAAAACAAACAGAAACAGACACCAACAGTCAATTGGAGGCACATGGATGTGCAAGGCACAAGGCCTATGGCGTGTGAGCCAAGCCACCTACAAAACAAAGAGGTTAGGCAATGATACTTGGGTAAGCTCAATCAAAAGAATTGGTCTTAATGGCCATTTGATGGTCAACCTGAAATCACAAGCTCAAAGGTGAGTAACAGGACCACTAGGGCAAGCCTAGGGTCAAAAATGAATGAGAAAGTCCAAACAGCAAGGGGTAAGTATCCCAAAATCATTTTCAAACAATTAGGAAACAAAACCAATTGGGTTCACACTCATATCAATCACTATCATCATTTCATGAACCAATTAGGTCAAAACATGGCATTTAGAAGCTCATAGAAGTCAACAGCAAGACTTAATTCAAAAGCAATCTTAAACATTTCCAAAAATCACCAAATAAATCATGACCAATCACAACACATAGCATGGTGAGCATGTCAAATTTCATCTCATTTGGACAAGTGGAAGGCAGTCAATGAAAATCAGAAAGTCAAAGCAGTTTTGAACATGCTCAAAGAAGTCAACCAAACATGCATCAACTTAGAAAAATCATAAGTCAAGAATGGTGTATGATAAATGAATGGGACTAAAGCCATGGCAAAGATGAGGATGTCTAGTTATCTCATGCAAAATTTCATGTCCATCCAATAAAGTATGAGAATTTCACAAATGAAATGGGAATATGTGTCACACAAAGTCAACATTTGACTAGGCAGGGAAGAAAAATCTCAAACAAATGGAAAATAGTTCAATTAAATCCAAGAAAATTCACAAGTCAACTAGACATACAAGAGTAAGCTCATGCAAAATTTGGGGTCATTTGGATGTAAGGAAGCATGTGAGCAAAATTAGGAAAATGCATGATCATGGTATGGCACCAAATGTAACACATGACTTCAAAAAATCATAACCAGCAAACCACAAATGGGAAATCCACAAACTTTATACCAAAATGAAGGTGAACATGTCTAGTTTCATCACAAAAAATTTCAAACTCATTGGATGCAAAATGAGTATTTCACAATTGAAATGGCAAGAGATATCAATTTTGTCACATTTCACAAACCCTAGAGCCATTTAATATCCATCCAGGCAAAAAATTAATAAAATTCATGATAAAATAGAGGACATGCTTGTGAACATGATGAAAAAAGTCTCATAATTTTTGGATGAATAATGAATCAAATATGAATTATGGAAGTGGAGGAACAATTGGATGAAAACATGAACAAAAGCAATGGTCAACAAGGGTCAGCATGGCAATTTTGTAATTATGTATACCACTTAATAAAACACAGCGTTTTGAAGCCAAGCCACGAAATGTTCTAATTGGTCAGTGAGTGAAGGCATGCACGTGTGAATGTGAAGAAGAATTCTGGGCAAGCATTTTAAAAGTTAGGGTTTCACATCTTCATCCCCATTTTGAGTTTTCACAATTTTCTCCAGAATTTAAAATTGGCCATACCATTGTATTCATCAAACATCATACAACAACATTCAAGCATTGATTTTCAATAATTCGAGCTAGGCAAAGAGCAATGAGTGAGACAAGTTTGGATCATCAATGCTCATTTCAAGACATCTTCATAATAACTCAACCATTTCCAAAACTAAGGCCATCATTAAACTCAGCAATGAAAGACCTATTCAAAACATGTGTCAATTTAAAAAAGGGTGGAAGTTGAAAAACTCACCAATTTGGAAGAGCAGTTATGTTGCTGATGCTTTTTGATGGAATTGAAGTGAAATAATTGAAGTTCCAACTATGCCTTGATGAGGGAGGGAGATGCTTTGGCTTGTGTAGGTTGAAATGAACTCACACTTGGATTGCCATGAACCAATCTGCTCCTTCCCATTGCTTATGCAAGGCAGGGTTCTTGGTACTCTCTTGCTTTGAACAGAAGAAGATAAGATGCAAAGTGGCAGGTTTTTGAAGATGCAATGCAGGGATGTCTTTAGAATCTGAGAGCCATCATCTCAAAATCAAGTGCTGTTGGTCCTTTGTTGCAAGGCAGGATGGATGCTTGTTATACTGTTTTGATGATAGGAAAAATGCAAGTGGCCAGGTGAGTTAGAGTTAGGAGGAGTGATGAATGGTCCTGCTATGTGGCTGCCATGGATTTTCTTGCTGCAGGGTGTTGACTTTTGGGATCATTGAGTTTTGACAGCTTTTCCACATCTGCCAATAGCAAGGTCAAACAAGATGAATGAAAGATTGGTTGGTTTTGGTCCTAGGCATTGTTGTGTTCTTTGAGTTGTAACAGATTTTTCTTTTTGCAAGGCTAGTGAGATGATGCTTGTTCTGCTGTTTTGAGTTGGCAAGGTTGGTCTATGACAGTGTGGTTTTATGCTGGTTTATGTTGCAAGGTAAGGCAAGGTTCATGTCATTTTGAAGTCTTTGGCAGCAAAACATAAATGCATAGCAAGAGTGAGGTTGGAGAGAAGTGTGAATGTTGTTTGTGGTAGCTTTTTGGACAGAAAATGCAAGGTGAGGGCAAGATGAATCGAATTTTCTGCTGCAGTGTTATGTTGGTTTTGTTGGTCTGCTACTGCAGGAAATGTTGGTAGCAGGTTTTTTTGATCCTCCAAGGCCAAAAGCTAGGTCCAGTTTTAGTGAGTGTATGGAGTTGGCTAGGTTTTGTTGGTTTTGTTATGACAGGAAAGGGAATGCAAGGCAAGGCTAGGGAAGTTAACAAATTTTTTGAGGAATGGCCAAGGCAAGGTTTTAACACACAAGGCAAGGCAAGATTTGAAGGAAGTTTTTGGTGAGTGAGTTAAATGGTTCTTTTTCTGTTGGATGTTATGCTGGTGTTTTTGGACAGGACCAAGGCAATGCCAATAGCAGGGTGAGTTGGAGAGGAGTGTTTTATGGCAAGGCAGGTTTTTTCATTATGAGTCTGAACAGCTTTTGACAGAAAATGCAAGTGGCAAGGTGGTGGAGGTTTGAGCATGCTACTGGTTTTTTCATGGCAGGTAATTTCCAAAGGTTCTTTGTTGTTTTGGCATGCTGCTTGTGGCAGGGTTTTTGAGAAGCAAATGCCAAAGTTCTTCTTTTCTTCTGCTGCAGTGTTGTGACAGACCTTAGAAGAGAAATGCCAAAGTGTTTTTGTGGTATGCTCCTACTGTTGGTTGTGTTGGCAGATGACAGAAAATGAGGGGAGGGCTGATGTTAAGCAAAAGCCAAGTTTTTTGTTGCAAGTTTTTTTTGACAGAAAAATGGCCAAATGAGGGCAAGGTTCATCCATGCCTTTTTGCTGCAGTATGGTGAGATGCATATAGCAGGGTAAGAGCAACTAGCATCACTTAGGCCTTTGGTTTGTGTTGCATATTTGATGCTCTTTTTTTGACAGCAGAAGAAATGCAAAGCAAGGGTTTTTTTGTTGGAAAATGCATGAAGGTTCTTTGTGGTCTGCTATATGATGTTTTTTTTAACATTGTGTTTTGGACAGGGGGAATCAAATGCAAAATAGCAAGGTTGCTCCTGAATGGATCTGAGCAGAATCCTTGGAAAAATAGCAGGGCCCCCTTTTTTGAATGAATGTGGTTTGCAGGTTTTCTACTATGTGCTGCCTTATGCCATTGTCCTTTTTTGATGGATGCTTAGTTGGCTATCAGTGACAGCAGGAAAAATGAAAGGCTCTGCTAGGTGGTAGTACAGTCCAAGGCAAGGTCCTTGTCCTCTTGGAAATCCTTCTTGACAACCCTTTTTTTAAAATGCAAGCAATATGATCCTTTTGAAAAGTGAATCAAGTTCTGTCCTTTTTTGCTATCAAAATGGCTTCCAATTGTGTTAAAAATGACAGAAAAAACATGATGAATTTTGCTGTCTTGTGGTCAAAGCAATGGCTCATGGATGTGGTTGTAAAAGCATGGTGAACACATGTACTTTTGCCCAATTTTTAGCAACTAAGCATGGCCTTCTATTGTTGTTGGTTTAGGCTGCAAGATAAGGTCCCAAATGACAGAAAAATGCTGCATAATTGCTGTCCTTTTGAGGTACAAGGCAAGGCATGGTGGAGGCATAGACAAGTATGGTGCATTTGTACCTTTCTTGTAATTCAAGCAACCAAGTATAGATTCAAATGTGCTGCATAATTTGACTTTGCAAACACATTCTAAATGACATTTATGAGCTGTTCCAATTGGCCAAATGTTGAAAAAATGTTTGAGTCAAAAAGTCAACTCTTGGTCAAACTTATATTTAAATGAAAAAGGTCAAAATATGCCATTTTGATTGGTGAAGTTTTGGCTCATGAAATTTATATTTTTGGAAAGAGGGGATCAAATGTGACTTGTAGGAAAAAACCCCACCAAAATTGGCCAAACGGTTTGAGAGATATGGCCCTTTGAAGTTCAAGATTTTCTGAAATCGATTCGATCATAACTTGCCAACCACACATGGGAATTGAGAGTTCTAGGACTTTTTGGAAATGGGAGAACAAGATCTTCAACTTTCATGTTGGGCAAAAATTCATTTGAGGCTTATATCATGATGTAAGTTTGAGGATCAAAACTTTCCATTTTTGGTAAGTTTCAGTTACAGGCCCAGTTTCCGTTTTGGGAAATTTTTGATCTGGCTTCAAATTCTTCCATAATGGTGTTTGGCATGATATATGATGGCTATTTGGACATGAATGAACTCTCACAAACCAATTCCAATCATCAAATCACTGATTAAATGGACAGTTGACCAACAGTTGACTTTTAGGGTTTCTGACTGATTGTGCATTGACTGATGACTTCCAAACCCTAATTCCTTGAGAACTTGACTTCAAATGATGTCCCCAGTTGTATGAACTCTTGATTTTTGACCATGGTGCCCAAATTCCACAAGAATGACCACCAACCATTGCTTTGACTGACAGTTGACTTTTTTAGGGTTTTTGACTGTCTGTGTATGAACTGCTGACCTCTGAGCCCTCAACCCTTGACCAAAATACTTCAAATAGACCTCCAAGCCATGTGAACTTGTTGGACAAACCTCAAGGCCTTGATTCAATGAGAAATTCCTTTGCTTGCTTGGTTGACTGATCTCCTGATCAGTTTGACCTAATTCTTGATTGGCTTGCACTTGAGGCAACTGTGAACAATGCAAATGCTATGCAATGGACCATGATATGCTATGACCTAATATGAAAATGTATGTACAATGATAGGTGCAAATTTGAGGTGCTACACATGGCTCCGGACAGAACTCAACTTCAGAATCTGTCTCTTAAAGGCAATGAGTGCTTCAGGGAATACGCTCAACACTGGAGGGAGACAGCTTCCCGTGTTCAACCTCCTATGTTGGAGAAGGAAATGGCTAACATGTTCATGAACACTCTGCCCGGACCTTATTTGGAGCGCCTGGTGGGTTGCAATGCCTCCAACTTTGCTGATGTAGTCTCTACCAGAGAGAGGGTGGAGAATTATCTGAAGACATACAAGACCCACAGTGGAGGTGGATCTTCACCAAGGGTGAAGAAGCCGTTCATTCAGGGACATAAGAGGAGAGAAGGGGATGCAAGTGCCATATCTTCTTATCAGAACAGGGATAACCGGAGGAATAACTTTCAGAACTATCATCAGCAACCGTATGTTGCGGCCGTGACCATTCCAGCTGCAGCGCCACTACAACAACAACAACCCCAGCGTCAACCAGCTCAGTACCAACCACAACAACCGGGTAAAATACCCGCTTATCAATAGAGGCCAAGGACGATGGACCGGCGTTTCGACACTCTTCCAATGTCATACGCTCAGCTACTTTCTATTCTTCAACAACTACAACTTGTGCAGTTACGCACTCTGGCTCATCCCGTTGGTAGACTTCCGATGGGTTACGACGCCAACGCTAGGTGTAGCTTCCACTCTGGGGCACCTGGCCACAATATTGAGAACTGCAAAGCTTTTAAGGACGTAGTTCAGGACCTCATAGATTCAAAGGCCATCGACCTTGCACCGGCTCCGAATGTCGTCAACAATCCCATGCCCCAGCATGGTGGTGCAAATGTTAATATGATGGAAGGGGAAGCCAGATCCGTCAAAGATGTGTTGAAGTTGAAGACTCCGTTGGTGGATATCAAGGGATACTTGTTGAAGGCCGATGTTTTCCCCGGTTATGGGAAGGGTTGTTTGGATTGTGCTACTCAGAGTGGAGGTTGTTTGAAGCTACATCAGGGTATCCAGGTCTTGCTCGACAAAGGTATCCTCCAGGTTGAAGATTTGTCTGTCCAAGAGTCTGCGGAATGGGTTGAGGAAGAGGTGGTTGAAGATGCTACTGATGAATTCACAGATGTTGTTCCTACTGATTCTGTGATCCATGATGATGTTGTCGCTGATATTCCAAACATGGCGTTTGATTCTGATGTACTTGTTGAACTTGATTCCGATGTTTCGGATGTGTGTACTTCAATGCCTCAGACTCGTCAGGGGCCGATTACTTTCTCCAGTGCTGGCGTCATCCAATGTGGCCAGATCTCTGCAATCAACAAAGAAGATGGGGATAGTGATTGCGACGTCGATAACTGGGTGCGTCCGAGGATCCCGGGTGAAGTCATCAACAATTGGTCTTCTGAGGAGATTGTCCAAGTCACTTTTCTGGAGGAGTAATTTTCTTTGTTTATTCATGCATATCCAAGTCTTACGTTCCGCCCAGGGTGTAATGACTCATTGTAGGGCTCATCTATGCGGATACTTGCATTTTTATCATAAATAAAGGACGTCTTTTTGCATTCAAATATTTAGTTCACTGTATTTCTATTTTTGCAGTTTTCAAAAATAGAAAAATATTTGGCAATCTTTTGTTTAGTTTTCATTTTTTTTCACACTCGTAAGCACATACCATCACTCATGCAGATGCACATCACCGGATCCTATTGATAACGGTTATGCTATGACTCGCTTCGACTTTGAAAATCCAATCTTTCAAGCTGAAGAAGAGGGTGATGAAGACTGTGAACTCCCTGAAGAACTTACCAAGTTATTAAAACAGGAGGAAAGGGTCATTCAACCGCATCAAGAGTCTACTGAAGTGATTAATCTCGGCACCGAGGACGTCAAGAGAGGGAAGTCAAGATAGGGGTTGCTTTGGAAGATAATGTGAAGAAGGGTCTGATTGAATTGCTGCAAGAGTATGTTGACATCTTCTCTTGGTCTTATCAGGACATGCCTGGGCTTGACACAGACATTGTGGTACACCGTTTGCCTCTCAAAGAAGGTTGTCCTCCGGTCAAGCAGAAGCTCAGAAGAACAAGACCAGAGATGGCTGTCAAGATAAAGGAAGAAGTGCAGAAATAGTTGGATGCAGGGTTTCTAGCAGTCACCAATTATCCTCCATGGGTTGCAAACATCGTTCCAATACCTAAGAAGGATGGAAAGGTACGGATGTGTGTCGACTACCGGGATCTGAACAGAGCTAGCCCTAAAGATGATTTCCCATTACCTCACATCGACGTTTTGGTGGATAACACAACTCAGTTCTCGGTATTCTCCTTCATGGATGGCTTTTCTGGCTATAATCAAATTAAGATGGCACAAGAAGACATGGAGAAGACAACATTCATAACCCCATGGGGCACCTTCTTCTACAAGGTGATGCCGTTTGGTCTGAAAAATGCCGGAGCAACATATCAACGAGCGATGGTGACTCTTTTCCATGATATGATTCATCATGAAATCGAGGTTTATGTTGATGATATGATTGCCAAATCTCAGACGAAAGAAGAACATTTAGTGAATTTGCAGAAATTGTTTGAGCGTTTGAGAAAATTCAAGCCGAGGCTTAATCCGAACAAGTGTACTTTTGGGGTGAGATCTGGAAAATTACTGGGTTTTATTGTTAGTGAAAAAGGGATTGAGGTGGATCCGGCCAAAGTGAAAGCGATACAGGAAATGCCTGAGCCAAGAACAGAGAAACAAGTCCGTGGTTTCTTAGGGAGGTTGAACTACATTGCAAGGTTCATCTCTCACCTAACAGCCACGTGCGACCCAATATTCAAATTGCTGAGAAAAGATCAGGCTATCAGGTGGAATGATGATTGCCAAAGGGCTTTCGAGAAGATAAAAGAGTATTTACAAAATCCTCCTATCCTCATGCCTCCAGTCCCAGGGAGACCGTTGATTATGTACTTGACAGTACTAGACAATTCCATGGGTTGTGTTCTCGGTCAACACGACGAGACAGGTAGGAAAGAGCATGCCATCTACTACCTGAGTAAGAAATTCACAGATTGCGAGTCGAGATACTCAATGCTTGAAAAGACATGTTGTGCACTTGCATGGGCTACTAAGCGATTGAGACAATACATGCTGACTCACACAACCTTACTGATCTCCAAGATGGATCCATTCAAGTATATATTTGAGAAGCCAGCTCTCACCGGAAGGGTTGCTCGGTGGCAAATGGTACTGACAGAGTACGACATCCAGTATACATCCCAGAAAGCCATCAAATGGAGTATTCTGTCAGACTATCTTGCTCAGCAGCCGATTGATGATTATGAGCCGATGAAGTTTGATTTTCCAGATGAAGACATCATGTTCCTCAAGATGAAAGACTGTGAAGAGTCAGTTGTTGAGGAGGGACCTGATCCAGACGAAAAATGGACTTTGTTGTTTGATGGGGTTGTTAATTCCAGAGGAAGTGGAATTGGCGCTGTCATTACTACTCCGAAAGGTGCCTACATGCCTTTCACCGCTCGTCTGACTTTTGAGTGCACAAATAATGAAGCTGAGTATGAAGCATGTATCTTGGGTATTGAGCAAGCCATTGATCTGAGAATCAAGACTCTGGACATCTTCGGAGATTCAGCTCTAGTGATCAATCAAGTGAATGGTGATTGGAACACCCTCCAGCCCAATCTGGTCCCTTACAGAGATTACACGAGAAGACTATTGACTTTCTTCACAACAGTAAAGCTGTATCACATACCTCGTGATGAGAACCAGATGGAAGATGCTCTTGCCACTCTATCCTCCATGATCAACGTGATTCAGTGGAACCACGCTCCCAGGATCGATGTGATGCGCCTCGACAGGGCCGCGTATGTGTTTGCTGCTGAATTGGTAGTTGACGACAAGCCCTGGTATCACAACATCAAGTGCTTTCTGAAGAATCAAGAGTACCCTGCAGGGGCATCCAACAATGATAGAAAGACTTTGAGAAGATTGGCAGGCAGTTTCTTCTTGAAGAAAGACGATGTGCTGTATAAGAGGAACTTCGACATGGTTTTGCTCAGATGCGTGGATAGACACGAAGCAGACATGTTAATGCAGGAAGTTCATGAAGGCTTCTTCGGTACTCATGCCGGCGGACATGCAATGGCTAAGAAATTGTTGAGAGCGGGTTATTACTGGATGACCATGGAATCTGATTGTTTCAAATATGCTCGGAAGTGTCATAAATGCCAGATTTATGCTGATAAGGTACATGTGCCGCCAAATCCTTTGAATGTGATGTCTTCGCCGTGGCCTTTTGCTATGTGGGGCATTGATATGATTGGAAAGATTGAGCCGACCGCCTCCAATGGGCATCCCTTCATCCTTGTTGCCATCGACTATTTCACCAAGTGGGTCGAAGCAGCATCGTTCGCGAATGTCACCAGACATGTGGTTGCCCGTTTCATTAAGAAAGAAATCATTTGTCGCTATGGGATTCCCGAAAGAATCATTACTGATAATGGTTCTAATCTCAACAACAAAATGATGAAGGAGTTGTGCCAGAACTTCAACATTCAGCATCACAATTCTTCCCCTTACCGCCCTAAGATGAACGGTGCTGTTGAGGCAGCAAATAAGAACATAAAGAAGATTATGCAGAAGATGGTCGTCACGTACAGAGATTGGTATGAGATGTTATCCTTTGCCTTGCATGGGTACCGTACTTCAGTACGTACGTCGACTGGGGCAACCCCTTACTTCCTTATGTATGGTATGGAAGCAGTCCTACCTGTTGAAGTGGAGATCCCTTCTCTAAGAGTCATGTTGGATGTCAAGTTAGACGAAGCTGAATGGATTCGGACAAGGTTCAATGAGTTGAGTCTTATCGAAGAGAAGCGAATGGCAGCCATTTGTCATGGGCAGTTGTATCAGATTCGGATGAAGAGAGCCTTTGATCAGAAAGTGCGTCCTCGATGCTTCCAGGTCGGAGATTTGGTGTTGAAAAGGATCCTTCCTCCTCACACAGATCACAAGGGCAAGTGGACTCCTAACTTTGATGGACCGTATATTGTCACCAAGGTTTTCGATGGTGGGGCCTTAATGCTTGCAACGATGGATGGTGAAAACTTCACTTCCCCTGTGAACTCAGATGCAGTTAAAAAATACTTCGCATAAAATAGACCCGCTGGACAATAAAAAGAATATTCCAGGCAAAAAATGGGCATCCCGACGAACCAAGAAAATGAAAAGGTTCGGGAAAAAATTAGGGATTAAAAATGAAAAGATTGTACACCCGGTAAGTTGAAAACCTGAAAAGGCAACTTAGGCAAAAATGGGTATCCCGGTGGATTGAAAACCCGAAAAGGGCGGTCTAGGCAAAAGTTAGGCATTAAGCGAATGACTGCGTTCTGAATCTCATCTCGTGTCAATGACTGGAAACTTTTGAAGGATAGGAAACAGTCTAATCACTCTTTTCAGAAAGCTGATCATCTGGAGGATCTTGAAGACGAGCAAGTCATAGCAGAATTGGAACCCAATAGAAATCCATTTCACATTGCCATTAGATTAATTTCTGTTTTTATCTTTTGTGCGATTACCTCTTTCCAGGGATTGCTTCCTGATGTAAATGCCTATTCAAAGGCCATTCAATCAATAAAATCATGTTATTTAGTATATCTCTGTATTCATTTTCATTTTACTGTTTTGTTTGCAAAAATGATGTCCGAATTTTTTATAAACATTGCATCATGAAACATAAGAGCTTTACAGGTACATGCTTAATAAACATTTAAAATTGCTATAAATGTTAAGTGCTTTAGATCGTCTATTCAGAACAGGTACCCTCGGGGCATTTCCTTAAGGTTCCCAGCCGATGATCGTGAATGTTTTCCCCCAACAGTCGAAGTTGGTATCTTATCCCTGCAGAGCTGATCAGAGCATTGGATTCTTCGATCCCCAGCAGGCTCTCACTGCTGTACCTCCCCCAAGCGGTTGTTTCAGAATATACACTCCCCAGTAGAGTTGACAGTGCCAGACTATATATCCCCAACGGAGTTGACAGTGCCAGACTGTATCTTCCTAGCAGAAGCGGCTGCTCCTCAGGGTTCGATGCCAGATTGATGATCTCGACGCCAGATCCATGGTCTCTTTCCTTGAAGCAGAATCTCGGTACCGTATCGGTGTTTGCTTCCCCTGCTAAGTCGTCTCTCTCACAGATTATGGTTTCCAGAACCACTATCGCTTTCCCCAACAACAGGTTTTCAGTGCCGTTCTCTCTCCAGTCAGAGTCTCGGTATTTCGTCATTGCTAGAACACCGTGTGGCGGGTCATTTCCCCACAGAGTTCTTTGCGCTGTGCATCTCCAATAGCCTTGCCAGGGTCCAGAAGATGGTGATCATTTCCCCAGCAGATTCCCTTGCCTCGACTTGGCATTCTACCCAGCATTTTGCATCCCTGCATGTAGAATCATATTGCATTGCATCCTCCCAAATCGCGTAGCATTTCCATTTTCATGGAGCATTACGCCATTGAAAAATTCAAACATACGCATGTAAGCATAAAAAATTCTCGGTATCCCAAGTGATAAGCCAGAAGTTGTTTCCAGTACTCAGACTGAAGATTGTTCATGACTTACCTTTATTATCCCCAACAAGTGTCATTGGCCCATGCGTCGCCTCTATTATCTTTCCCTATTTCTGCCGATGCTGACAGGCATGAAGTTTTTCCGGTATTCAGACCGAAGTGGCATTCAGGCCAATTTTCCGATGTTCAGATCGAAGAAGTTTTCGACATTCAGGTCGATGCAATTTGCGGCATTCAGGCCAGTTTTCCGATATTCAGACCGAAGTGGCGTTCAGGCCAGTTTTCCGATGTTCAGATTGAAGAAGTTTCCGACGTTCAGGTCGATGCAACTTGTGGCATTCAGGCCAATTTTCCGATATTCAGATCGAAGTGGCATTCAGGCCAATTTTCCGATATTCAGATCGAAGTGGCATTCATGCCAGTTTTCCGATGTTCAGATCGAAGAAGTTTCCGACATTCGGGTCGACGCAACTTGTGGCATTCAGGCCAGCCTCTCGGTGTTCAGATCGATATTAATAATCTCATATCTTCCGATGTTCAGATCGAAGTCATTTCCAGTATTCAGACTGATGAGCGGCATTCAGGCCATGGTTATTTCTGTGTTACCATTTATTTTGGTATCCAGGTTAACATTCTTTTTCGGTATTCAGACTGACTCTCACCGTACCAGACGGATTCTTCTTTCAAGACCACCTCTTTGCCGATTCTGACAGGCATTGTTACTTCACTTCACTTTAGTGCAAATTTTTGGGATTTTATTGTATTCAATCCCTTGATACCTCGAAAATGAGAAAGCCGTTGCTATCTTCTTTTCGGGTCTCCAGTTGATTGAATAGGGGAAGCTGTAATACCTTAAAATTTGCCCCCCTCATTCATGCATTCATTTTTAGGTCATTTAACATTTCATATTGCCTTTCATCATGTCAATCGGAATTAGATCCAAGAAGCTTGAATATCATCCAAGACACTTTGTGGGTCCTATCTAGATGATCAGTCAACACAAGGGAATGGCTTGAGATACTTCCAACATGTTCAAATGGGGTCTATTCATCAGTCAAAACGTTAATCTTGAAGGAGCAAAAGTTTGTTCATGAGCTGTCATGCTCGCTAGGCGAGCAGAATGGGTCGCCAAGCGAGTCCCAAGAAAAGCCACCAGAATCACCTACGCTCAGAGGAATTTCATGAACTGTCATGCTCGCTAGGCGAAGCCCACACATTTTGAAAAAAAAAACAAAAAAAAAACCAAAAAAAAAAACCAAAAAACCAAAAAATAAATAAAATATAACAGAAAAATCTTGGACTTGGACTTCTCTCATTTGAGCCCACAAAGCCACGAAAATCAGGTTATAAATTCTAGAGTTTCAGTGAAACAAAACCCTGAAAGAGAAAAAAGGGAGAGAGATTCTAACTAATTCAGAGCAACCTCCAGAGACTGAAGGGAACTCATCTGCAAAGAACCAATTCCCTCTCATATAAACCCTAAGATTGTTCTGCAAAGCCAACGGTGCAATTCAATTTCAATCGATCTCTCCAATCAGTAGGTATGTCATGTCTCGATGTGTGGATCCTTGCCCCCTGACTTTGAATTTTGATACCCTTTTGATGCATGTGTTTGACAAGAGGTTTAGGCCTCCTACACTTGGTTGCTTTTTGTGAGCTCTTTTTGAGAATTTTAATGGCATGATTCATGTGGTTACATTTTGATTTGGGGCAACTCTTGATTGCACCCCATCTTGTCACTCTAACCTATTTGTTGAATTTTTTTGTGAGGGCTCACATGACTCCTGAAAGGATAGCTTGCTTGGCATTCCACTTTATTTGTGGGATACCATTTGGAGATTTATTCCGATTACCTGTATTGACTTGCTTTCTTTGATGGTGTCAGCTCGAGAGATCTCTGGGTTTCTTATTTCTTTAGCTGTTATTACTTCGGATCTTTATCCGTGTGGTAGATCTCTTGATCCTTTATCTTTCCCGCATTTTACCGCTTTCTTAGCTGGAAGATCTCAATAGGAGGCAATGTTTTCTTTTGTTTGTTTACTTTTGTGCCCAAAGACCTCCAAGAAGAGGCATCAGTGCTAAAGACCTCCCTGAAGAGGCAATTGACGGATAAAAGGGATTAGTAATCAATCCCCCGTTATTCAGTGTGTCGTTCTTTATGCTCGCACTACGTGTCGAAGCTTCAGAACAAAAGCCCAAGATCTTTTGTCCGGTCAGTCAGTGGAGAGGGTTCCACCTTTCTAAATCCCCACTTTTTGTCATGAGCTCACCCTGTCCAGGGTTAAGAGCTATGAGGTCTCATCCTCATTACCCTTTTGATCTGCTCACCCTGACGTTCAATGTCAGTGGTTAAGAGCCCATTTGATTACCTATTTCATGGCTTGTTTGTCGAGGTTGATATGACCCCTCTTGACTAAAGCCCTACCCATGTATGTTTAAGCCCCCTTGTTGGCATTTTACTTTATGCATGTTTGTTTTGTATGGTGTGATCGTCTCCCCATAGGATTGCTAGGCTTCGTATAGTCTCTCGTTTGCATGTCAATTAAGGTAGCACTGTTCCTTCGTCTAGGACTTCCTTTTTTGCATGAGCATTCCTAAAACACAAACAAACTCATTGATTTTTCTTCTCCTAAGAACATGTTAACTCCTTCTACTACAGGCGAGTAAGTCTCCAAAGGTCGAGCATCCGGTAGATTGCATAGTAACATCGTTCATCTAAAAAACAGAACCCTTAACCCGTAGGTAGCCGAACTACGGCTTGCTCTGATTCTCATTCCAAATGAGATACGTAGGCATAAGACGCGATGTCTTAGCGAGCACACTCCTCTTTAGCCCATAGGTAGCCAAGCTACGAAGACTCTGATTCTCATATTCAGATGGGATACGTATGCAGTGGACGCGACATCCGTGCGAGTCATTTTCTTTTGACCCCTCTTTAGTAAATAGTACATTAGATATACACACACCCTTTAGACAAGAACAACAAAAGTGGATCCCGTAGAGTACTACTGATGCATAGGGGTGCTAATACCTTCCCTTCGCATAATCGGCTCCCGAACCCAAGATTTGGTTGCGAGACCTCGTCTTTTCCTTTCATTTTTCCAGGTTTACTTCGAGCGTTTCCTTTCCCTCCTTTGGGATAAATAACGCACGGTGGCGACTCTTATGTCATTTCTTTTCTCGCCGGTTGTTTTTTCGCATTTCCTTTTTCAAATTGTGACAACTGGTATTTTCTTCGATTCTCTTAATCCATTGACCTATTGGCTTAGATTTTGTGTTGGTTGAAGTCCTCTCAATGGAGGCATCATGTTTATGCATTTAATTTTTGAAATTCATTGAGTTCATGATGAACACCAGATTTTTCCATCTCTGATTTCTCACACTATAGAGATCTAGAAGGAAAATGGATGGTATAGGGATGATGTACATCATCCCAGCTTTCTAATGATGTATAGATCGCACGTTTTGGTTGCCTTTTTAGTTTCTGCAATTTGGCTGGAATCCTGAAGCTCACCGGAGAAGACGGTGGCTCCGGTGGCTTCATCATCTCCAGATCAAATCTAGGTCGTGCGTTTGAATCTCCAGATTTAATCTCATCCTTTCTTTGTTATGACTTTTTATAATGCGCGGTGTGGCTCAGTTGACTTGGATCCATGGTAGGCGCGCGCTTCATGGCCTCATGATTTGCCAGCTCAATTAATGAGCTTAGATCAGACGGTCCACGTTTTTTCCAATTTCTATTTTCTGTTTTTATTTCCTTTTATTTTCTTTAATTCCATTTTATTTCAAAAATCAATATCTCTTTCATTTTTTATCCAAAAATTATGGGACCAATTGCATTATTTCCAAAATAATTTCTAGTTTCTATTTATGATTTTTAATATTTTTTATTTCCTCATTTGATATTTTTTGTGAATTTTCTCTTTTCTGGTTATTTTTAATTCATTTTAAATAGTTTTTGATATTCAAAAAATGAAAAAATATTTTCCTAACCTATTTGAATGATGATGGATCCATGAAAAATATTCTCATCAATTTATTAATTGATTTGACATTTATTTGAGATTTTAGTTCAATTAGGTAATTTTTATTCATTTTTAATTGATTACAAATAGTTTCTGACTTTTAAAAATGCTGAAATTTTTTGTCAAACTTTGTTTGACCTTGTTGAACTTAGGATAAATCACTTGGACCTTTCAAGGTTGATTTGAAGTGATTTTGAAGTTTGACCTTTCTTTAATACTTTAATTCAAGTTTATTTTTAATATTAAAAAATGCCAAAAATAGTTTATTCATTTCTTGACTTCCAATCTTCATCTCACTTCTGTTTTTGATTGTTTGACCTTGACTTTCAATGTTATTGGTCAACATATGATGATTGGTACATGATGTTTCATTTAATGCACTTTAATTTTGTCATTTCCATTTCTCTTATCCATCTTCTCCTTCTTCTTCTTCTACTTCTTTTCTTTTTGATCAATGAGTTAAAGGTTGATAAGTTGGCATTGATTAGGGAGACTTAACCTTCCTTGATTCAAATCTAATTCATCTTGATCAATTGATCAAGTGAATGGCTTTGCATTAAGGATAGGTTGTCTTCTAAATCATGCAAAAGGCTTAAACCAATACAAGATCATTTCTCATTTTCTTTTTTGGCATGGCAAGTTGTTGGGACTTGGTTCACTAATCAAGACTCCTAACTTGTGTTTGTTGCCTACATTATTATTGACCGGCCTCAGATAGTTGTGACTTCTACATAAGTCCAATTACGATTGCTTAACATAGCGCTTAATTTGCCTTATGGCACACTAACTACTAACACTAACTATTGACAATTAACATTTACTTTATGCAATTTACTATTCTTGCACATATTATTCATTTGCTTTTCTCTTTGCTCACTTAAGCACATGTTTATGTTAATGCCATTTGCCTTTTGCTCACTTGAGCACATAATTGCGTATATATTATTTTTGCTTGTGTTTTTGTTTTGATTGTGGTGAACCAAATGCAAGGAAATGGACTTAGTTTCTAGGACTTTCCCTATGCAAAGAAATGGAGAATTGGACTTAGATTCTAGGACTTTTCTTATGCAAAATTGGAGTAAAAGGATCTTAATGATGAAGATGGATTAGAAGGACCAAATCTCTAAACTCACCCTTTTCCATTCTTGTTTTTGCTTCATGGAACTTTTGATGTGTGTGCTTTTGTGACTAGGGACTCTATGAGCTTAATTGGAGGATCATTACCATGTTCATCCAAATGGAAGAAACAAGATACATTGAGGATCTCTTATGAGACTTGTTTGATTGCTTATGCTTTGTGCTTGCTTATTCCAAAGGATGGGAACTACTTGGATCATCAATATGATCTCAAGAGAGGAACTCCATTGTGGTTTTACTTATTTATCCCTCATCTTTTGCTTTCCTTAGGACTTAGCCCTTCTTCTTCTTCTCTCCATTCTAACCCAAGCCAAAACCTTTTGTGCAAACATTTAACCATTGTTTTCAAACATTAGAAACCTAAGCCTTATGCTTTTGATTTTCAAACTTTCTTTTCATAACACTTATTTTGAATTGAACATTTAAGTCAACTTTGACCATTTTTGTATATACTTTCAATTGGTAAATATAACCCATTCAAATTTCTTTTTGTGGTTCCTATGACCACTTCTTAATCAAATTTTCCATAACCTTTAGCTATTAGGTTTGAGTTATCCTTGTGGTAGATATAATACTCACCTATATCCTTAGTGATGGACAATGAGTCTTCCATGCTTATTATAGGGTTAACCCCTCACTAGCATGTAGAAGCTATCCTCACATGGTGGATTTGTGGTTTGGTTGAGTTTTCTCCCTTTGATAACAAAAGACCTTAAGGCTTTTGGACCAATCAATTCACCAATTCTTTTGAGATTTTTACCCCGAACTACGAGGTTTTGATCCTAATCTTTTATAAGATGGTACGTAGGCAATGGGTTTATCCATCCAAACACAAAATGTAAATAACGTGTACATTCTCTTCTCATCTCTTCAATCATGTTTGCACAAACAAAATTTTCACAAGACAACAACCTTCACAAGTATGAAAAGGGCTCCCTAGGAGTACCTAGGATGTTTTGGGTGCCTAACACCTTCCCATTGCATAACCAACCCCCTTACCCAAATCTCTGTTTCTTTTACTAGTTTTTGTTAAAACTATTAGGTTTTTGTTCGCTTTTTAACCATTCCTTTGGATAAATAGAAGTGCGGTGGCGACTCGACTTGTATGGCTTACCTTGGATTTAGTCAATATCTCTAATGGTAACGAATACCCCGCTACAGTAGGCAACAACTGATAATTAGGGAAAGTGAAGCACCGATAAACAGGATCATAGAACTGAACCAAAGTACAGAGAAGTCCATCCTCAACATCAGTAGATAGGATAAATAGAAGTCTTCCAAAATGGTCTCTGAAACTCTTAGGATCATCCACAAAAGATGCTAGCTTCCTTAGTTCCACAAGATCGGGACATCTGAAATTGTATTTCTGAGTATTCCTTCTTCTAATATCCATGATCAAAATATTTGCGATGCTTTTAAAAAGAGTCTCTAAGTTCCTTGAAAACTGATAAAAATTCTTATGAATGCCATGAGTGCATGATGCAACAACCATAAACAAGATCACACAAAGCACACAAACAAGGCCCAAAGGTTCGGAGTCACGAGCATAAAGCCAAGGGTAAGAACCAACCCACAATGTGTGTACTAAGGATATAATCACCTGTAGAACAAGGTTCTAAAAAAAGTTCCCAGAGTCATAATTCCATCTTTTGGATATTTCCGTTTATACGACTACTCGTCGACCAATAATATTCTCAAGAGAAACTCGTCCGAGTGTAGTATCGCGTAATAACTAATTCAAGTCTACACCTAAATAGCCACCGTACTATTTCCTAAAAGGACAAGATGGGTTAAGGTCTAAGGTCCTCGTCTTCTCGGGCTCCCAGGTCGGAAAAAGTAATGCCAACTACGTTTACCTGTGTGACATCAGTAATTCCAAAGGGGCCTCCACTGAGGCGGGGATCTCAAGTCAGGTTATTAAGGATTAAGTCCACGTAAGCCAAACATGACTATACCATCATCCTATCATAAGATCTCTCAAGTTCGGGTATAGGACTTATCTCACCACACAGAGATCACCAAGCACCAGATAGAATAAACAATAACAAACAACAGCAAACATAATATATGCACAAAAACAAAGATGGACTTAACCCACTAGGGACTACTCCTCAGCAGAGTCGTCAATTTTCTGTAGCGGTAAAAAATTTGATATTAAGCTATTGATTAACATAACTCATAAAGCAAGAGTCACCACCACACTTTTATTGTTTCCAAAGAAAAAGGGGAAAAGTACGAACAAAATCCGAAGAAGTTTTAAAACAAAACTAATAAAAGAGAACAAGGGTTCGGGGGTTAGTTATGCAAAGGAAGGGTATTAGCACCCTAAACATCCATGGTACTCCATGGGAACCTCTTTGAAAATGTTCCTTTTGGTTTGAAAAATGAGGTGTTGTTTGTAGAAGATTGAGGATATGAGAAGAGAAATGTTCTTTTTATAATTTTTGTGTTTCCCAGGACTTTTGAACTCCCATGCCTACGTACCAATAAAGTGCAATGGAGGATTAAAACCTCGTACTTCGTAGTAAAAATAACAAAAGGAGTTTGTTTTGGTTCATTTTTAGGGGGGAATACATTTTTTCATTTTAAGGAGAATACTCAACTAGTCATACACAAGTACGATTACATTGCATCATCATGAGAAGGGCTCTAACTTGGATAAGGATCAACAAGTATCCCACTAGCTCTCACAAATGGAAAATAATTGTCATCAATACTATAGGGATATGAGAATTATATCTAAACTATGGAAATGACTCATGTCTAATACCTTGAGAAAAGTTTTTAAAAGGAAAAATGCACAAAGGGCACAAAAATGATTTAAATGAGTTAGGCATTTTTTAGTCTCTTGAAATTGGTTTGTATATGCTTAAGATGGATTACCATTTATTAAGAAAAATGTTTTGAAAATAACTTAACAAAAGTCAAGGTTTATTGAGAAAGTAGTTCAAGTTAAAAAAATCAAGAATGTTTTAAAAAGAGATAATATTTTGAAAATTAAAGAAGGGGGGATGAGAAGAAGAGATTATCATAAAGCATAAAGTAAAAGTTGAGGAGGAAATATCTAACCAAAAAATAGAAAGATTTATGACATAAGTTAAGTGAGAATTCCCTCCTTTGGATTAAGCCTCAAGTAAGCCAGAATAAGCAAATAATAATCCATGCATCAGATGAAACCAAATTAACTCAACCAAGTCTCTAGAGGAAGTCCAAAGTCAAAGGTATCAGATGAATCCCAAGATCTCAAATCACAAGTTCAAAGCAAATATCAAGGTCCTAATTCTAATTCCATAACTCCACAATGGTGCCAAGGATAGTAACCACAAGTCCATGAATCAGAATAACCAAGTTTCTTTTTAGGTTTTTCTCTATTAATGTTTTCTTTATAATGATATAAAAGAAAAGTCCAAATGGACAAAGAACAAATGACAAAAATCACAAATAATATGATATGGAACGCTAAATATAAAGTATAAAGTAAATGGCATAAAATATAGGAGCATAAAGTAAATGACTTTGAAGTAAAAGGTCAATACAAGTAAAGGATGTTAGTAAAAGAGGGAAAGATGTTTTGGTCACCTTTTGGAGAACACTCAACTATCCACTCACAAGCATGAAAATATGAACCTATACACCATTCATCAGAAGGGCTCCAACTTGGATAAAATCAACAAGTATGCCACTAGCTCTCACAAATGGAAAATGAGCAACATTTTAACACAATACCATGAGGAATAGGAGACTTACAATCTCACTTATAAAAATGCCTTTGTTTTCTTTGGGACAAATTTAGCACTATGTTAATCAATCGTAATTTGACTTATGTAGAAGTCACATCTATCTGAGGCTGGTCAATAATAATATTTGTGTTAATACATGCTAGAGAAATGATATGTAAATCCTTCTCCTAAAGACTTGCCACAAAAAAAGTAAAAGGGATGATCAAGCACAAAGGCTATGAGGACGGTCCATTACTTCAATCCACACTTCATGACACTTAGGATAAACTTATGCATCAATACAAAGTACCTTAAATGATTTATGATCAATTATGAGGTAGATTTGAAATGATGAAAGTTCATCAAGTACCAATCCATACATCATGGACAAGATGGACACAAGTCATCCAATTAATCAAAGGGAAAAGAAGGAGATGAAGAAGAGAGATACTAAAGAAGTCACACCCAAATTGGATCAAAAGTTTGATCAAGTGATCATTAAAATAAATCATCCATTTTAGTGGATTAGGGTTCTCACTCCATCAACACCCAAGATCCATTAAGTTTGATAAGACTTGAAGTCCAAACCATCATGATCCAAGGCCAACAGAAGTTCACAAGGGTCACACAAATAAAAATGCAATTAAATGAAATAAAAATGAATTAAAGGTATTTTTAAATGAATTTTAAAATGTAAATAAAATGGAAAATCCATAAAGTCCTTCAAAACACCAAATAAATGGCCAAGAAAATTATGAAAGGTTGGAAATAAAATAAGAAGTATATAATAATTTTTCAGAATTTTAAAATACAGAAAAGTATTTTTAAACCAATTAAAACAAAGGAGAAAAGTGAAAATTCAAGAAAAATAAAAAATCAGTTAAATAAAATATGGAAAAATAAAAATCAGATGAAGAAAAATAAAAGAGAATTTTAGAACTTATTTTGGGATTTTTTAGATGAAAAATGAAATTACTATGACTTTTAAAGAAAAAGAAATTTAAAATAATAAAAGAAAAATAATTAAAATCATAAAAAACATGGAGCGTTGGATCATGCCTCATTAATTGATGTGGCAGATCCAACACTCCAAATGTTAGAGAACACGAGGGAACACGCTGGAAGCCATACACAAGATCTAGTTTAACTCCAACCAATCAAAATATTTTATTATGCCAACGTGTATGATCAAACTCAGACATCATGAGAAAGTTTTGGTCGTCTTCTCTGGTGATCTCTCACCGGAGTTTCATCGTTTGGTAAATTCAAGACACGAGACCACCACCATTGTGATCCTCTTCTCATCCTGAATTCAACCTTATGCTCCAAATTCATTTATGTGAACTGAGCAAAGGTAATTTCAGAGATGTTTCAGAAACAAGCAAGCCACAAAAAATAAAATTGAATGATGAACACGATCAATCAACACCATATAAGTTAAGGGAAAGCATCAGAGAGTGAAGGACTACATTGTGGTAACTTGTTTGAATTCAAATGATGCTCAGAACTACCTTGTCCAAATGGTGATCAGAAGTTGATGAAGCTCGGTCTAGTTAGAGCATTTCAGAAGGTCTGAGAGCTTGGGAATTGTTGTAAAAGTTTCAGAGGATGCCGAAGGTTCTAATTGAATCAAGAAATTGGATTGAAACAAGCTAAAACTCAAAACACGAAAATTGAATTTTCTGGAAAATTTTCAAGTTGCAGTAGGAATTTCTTGGCTCTCAAGAGCTTGGAAATAAATACAATAGCTTCCTCTATTTATAGGAAATGTCATTGGATCCAAATACATGTGAAATGATGTAGAATTCGTGCAAAATGAATTTGATCCGAGTGTGTGAAAAGTGTGACTTGAAACTCATCAAAACTCAGCCAAATAATGTGTTTTAAGAGTCAATTAACTTCTGGTGACTTGGTTAAACATGTTTAGGTCTAAAACACATGTTAATTTGGCTTGTAATTGATATTAGAGAAGTTCCAAACTCGAGCAATGACAATTTCTTCAGTTACAAGTCACCATGTTCAACTCAATGGGGCATCTTGGTCATGAGGATTTTTGATCCCATTCTTTTTACAATGTGTTAACATCATGTCCAAGATTACAATGTGCCAAGAAAGGTTGCTTTGGATGATTGAGCACAAAGTTATATCATGTTGAAGTTGGCATGAAAAACTGATCATATAACTTAGAAAAATTTGAGTGCTTCATGGCTGAAAATGACTTGTAATGTCTCAATGAATTCCATGGCCTTCTAAGCATATTGTGACCTTGATCCTTGAAGAAAACTTATACAGGGAATCACAAATGACATTGTGCAAAACGAATCAGTCTCATATGTTAAAAATTGGAGAAGTTATGAATCTTGAAAGATGGGGAAAAGTCACTTGAAAATAGGTCAAATTTCACTAAGTCCACAAATGACCTATAATGTCTACAAACTTTTGATGATCCTCCAAGTATAATTGGCTCTTATCATGCAAAGAGAAGTTGTAGAGGAGGTTGAGAAGATTCAAATGCAAAAAGAAGCATTTAAAATGTTGAGAATTGAAGGAGTTGTGAACCTTGGAACTTTGATTTCAAAATGTTTACTTTTTGGTCAAACCTCTTGGAACAAGCTTATGCACTTGGATTTTCCTTGCATTTAAAAGTACATGGGTGATCATATGAGCTAAAAATAATGTGTCATTTATTTCCTCTTGATTAAATTGCTCAAATCTTGAAGTTGCTTATTGAAGAAGGCATGGAAATAAACACATGAACCTTTGACTTTCTTTGAGAAGTGAGCCACAAAACTTTGAGATGCCCTTGGTTAAAAAGCCCTTACCTTGCATAATAAACTTAAGGGAAACAAGACATGATTTTTTTATATTTTGATTAGTTGTTTAGATAAGCAACCAATCATGTAAACACAAAGGTAAAACAAAACAACAAATAGGTGCTTGGTGATCCCTGCAAGAAGCAAAACCAAAGAAGGAAAATGGGAAAGACCAAGATGTGACATTTTTTGTGTGAAATGATGCAAATGATATATGAGATCTTAGGGTTAAAAATTAGGGTATGACAACAAGTACAAATAATATGACATGAGATGTTAAAAATAAAGCATAAAATAAATGACAAAATAGCAAAAAGTATAAGATAAAATGACATTAAAGTAAAGTCAAGACAAAAGTATGTTAGTAAATGTTAGTGATTAAAATGAAAGATGGTTTTGTCATATTTTGGATAACACTCAACTATTCACCCATAAGTATGAAAGTATGAACCTCTACATCACTTATGAGAAGGGCTCCAACTTGGATAAAATCAACAAGTATGCCACTAGCTCTCATAAATGAAAAGGAAAGCAATATCTTCACACAATACCATGGGGAGTAGGAGACTTACAATCTCACTTATAAAAATGACTTACTTTCGGGATAAATTTAACATTATATTAAGCAATTGTAATTGGACTTATGTATAAGTCACAATTATCTGAGGTCGGTCAATAATAATGTTTGTGTTAATACATGCTAGAGACATGATATGTAAATCATTCTCCTAAAGCCATGCCACACAAAAATAAAAGAGGATGGATCAAGCAAAAAAGGCTAGGAGGATGGTCCATTACTTCAATCCATACTTCATAGTACTTAGGACAAACTTATGCATCAACCCAAAGTACCTTAAATGATCCATGATCAATTAGGAGGTAGATTTGAAATGATGAAAGTTCATCAAATACCAATCCATACATTACGAACAAGATGGATACAAGCCATCTGATCAAGAGGAAAAGAAAGAGATGAAGAAGAAGACAACAGGGGTCACACCCAAATTGGATCAAAGGATTGATCAAGTCATCGTCAAAATCAATCATCCATTTTGGTGGATTAGGGTTTTCACCACATCAAAACCCAAGATCCATTGAGTTTGATGAGACCTATGATCAAATCAACTAAGATCTAAGGCCAACAGAAGTTAACAAAGGTCAAACAAATATAAAATGCAATAAAATGAAATAAAATGCACACAAAAAATAAAAATGAATTTTAAAAATAGGAATAAAATGGAAAATCCATAAAGTCCTTCAAAACACCAAATAAATTGCCAATAAAATCATGGAAGGTTAGAAATAAAATAAGAAGCATGTTATAAATTTTTTAGAATTTAAAAATGCAGAAAAGTATTTTTTAACCAGTTAAAACAAAGGAATAAAGTGAAATTCCATGAAAAATAGAAAATCTATAAAATAAAATGCGGGAAAATAAAAATCATATGAAGAAAAATAAAAGAGAATTTTAGAAATTATTTTGGAATTTTTTGGATGTAAAATAAATTTTCTATGAATTTTAAAACAAAATTTAATTAAAACTGAAAAAAGAAAAAGAAATAAAATTAAAAAAAAAACACGGAGCATTGGATCTGGCCTCATTAATTGACGTGGGAGATCCAACAATCCTCAGGTTGGGGCGTACGATGGAATTTAACAAAAATGAAACACGGGATCCAATTCAAGTTGGACCAATCAGAATATTTCATTTGTCCAAGGTGTATGGCCAAACTCAGACGGCCCGAAACACTCCGGTAATCTTCCCCGATGATCCTTCACCGGAGCTTCATCGTTTGGTAAGTTCAGAACACGAGACCACCATCAATATGATCGCCTCCTCATCACGAATTCAACCTCATGATCCAAATTCATTTATCTAAATTGAGCATGGATAATTTCAAAGAAGTTTCAAAAGCAAGCAAGCCATGAAAAATAAAATTAAATGATGAACACGATCAATCAACACCAGATAACATAGGGTAAAACATCAGAGAGTGAAGGACTACATTGTGGTAACTTGTTTGAGTTTAAAAGATGATCAAAACTACCTTGTCCAAATGGTGATCAGAAGTTGATGAAGCTCGATATGGTCTGGTGAATTCAGAAGATCTCAAAGCTTGAGAATTGTTGCAAAAGCTTCAAAGCAGGCCGAAGATGCTAATGGAATCAAGAAATTGGATTGAAACAAGCTGAAATTCAAAACAAGATAGCTCAATTTTCTTGGCTCTCAAAAGCTTAGAAATGAATTCATTAGCTTCCTATATTAATAGGGAATGTGTTTGGATCCAAATACATGTGGAACCAAGCTTAATTCGTGCAAAACGAATATGATCATGAAGTGAGAAAAATGTGACTTGCATTCCATCAAAACTCGGCAAAATAATGTGTTTCAAGGGTCAATTAACATCTAGGGACTTGGTTAAACATGTTTAGGTCCAAAACGTGTGCTAATTTGGCTTGTAATTGAGGAGTACTGAAGTTCAAATTCGGACCATGGTGATTTCTTTAGTTTCAAGCTACCATGTTCAACTCAAGGGGGCATCTTGCTCAGGAGGCTTTTCGATCTCATTCTTTTTGCAATGTGTTAACATCATAACAAATATTACAATGTGCTAAGAAAGGTTGCATTTGGATGCTTGAGCCCAAAGTTATGGCATGTTGAAGTTGGCACCAAAAACTGGTCGTGTAACTTAGAAAATTATAAGTCCCAAATGCCTGAAATTGGCCTGTAATGTCTCAACGGATTCCATGGCCTTCCAAGCATAATTTGACTTTGATCCCTTAAGCAAACTTGTAGAGGGCATCAAAAATGATATTGTGCAAAGAGAATCAGCCTCAAATGTTGAAAGTTGAAGAAGTTGTGAACCTTAAAAGTTGAGGAAAAGTCACTTGAAAATAGTGTTGGTTCTAAGTGTTGGCAGCAATTTTGGTAAAATAGAGAGTGTCCACAAGATGTTGCATGTGACGTCTTAACTTAAGATATCTGTGTATCTGCTGGAGTGTAAAAGATATAATTATGCAGGATTGTTTCAGGATGTCATACACAATGTCATGGCATTTGATATTATGTACCTGCTGGAAATTATAAATGGAATTATGCATGATTGTTCCAGGATGTCAGACCCGATGTCATGACATCCTATACACAGAACATTCAGGGTGAATGTTGTGTGTTGTGTGTTATGTGATTGCGCATTTAATGGCAATCTATGTATGATTGAAGATCTGATTTGCAGGCGCATTCAATCATTAATTACAACCTGATTTACTTATTTTCCAAGGAGATCTAACCAGCTGTCATGAGAAGATTTAATTGGAAAATAGTTTTAGGGTTTTCAAGATGTCCAAGCCCAGCTGAATGCTTCTATAAATAGGATATGGAAAACCTGATTTGTTACACAACCAATACTGAGCGAAATATTGAGAGAATATAAGGGTTTGTGTCTTATTTAGTCGTGAGACTTGTAAGCCATTTAATTCATCCATAGATGATTGAATTGGTCTGATTTGTGGGTTGTAAATTGTCACTCTAAGCTTTTAAGCATGAGTGTGTGTCTACTTGATTGAAGCTGTTAAGCAAGATCAAGTGTGTGTCTACTTGGTTGAAGATCAAGTGTGTGTCTACTTGGTTGAAGATCAAGTGTGTGTCTACTTGATTGAAGATCAAGTGTGTGTAATTGAAAAGTGTCTTCTTTTCAGAGTAATTGTTGTTTAAAATCACAGGTGTGATTGAGGGGGAGTGAGTGGGTTCTCATATCTAAGAGTGCTTAGGTAGAAGTCGCACGGGTAGAGATTAGGTGAGAAAGATTGTAACTTATTGAAGTGTACGGAGAGTCTTTGAACTGATTCTATTTAGTGGATTTCCTTCCCGGCTTAGTAGCCCCTAGATTTAGGTGAGTTGGACCGAACTGGGTTAACAATTGCTTGTGTCTCTTGCATTACTATTCTTTATCCTGTTTGCATTACTCAGATATTAGTGTCGTGACATTACCTT
Source organism: Lathyrus oleraceus (assembly GCF_024323335.1). Taxonomy (NCBI): domain Eukaryota; kingdom Viridiplantae; phylum Streptophyta; class Magnoliopsida; order Fabales; family Fabaceae; genus Lathyrus; species Lathyrus oleraceus. The sequence continues at coordinate 473,357,932 of NC_066581.1, read as the reverse complement.
CGACATCTCATATATGATACCAGAATTTCAAATAGGTTAAATTTCACTAAGTCCACAAATGACCTATAATGTCTCCAAACTTTTGATGATCCTCCAAGCATAATTGGCTCTTATCATGTAAAGATAAGTTGTAGAAGATATTGAGAAGAAGGAGTTGTGATCCTTGGAACTTTGACTTCAAATGTTGACTTTTTGGTCAAACCTCTTGGAATAAACTTGTCCTCTTGGACTTTTCTTGTATTTAAAGGTACATTGATGATCATATGGACTTAAAATAAGGTACCTTTGAATGTTCCTTGATTAGATTGTTAGAAGCTTGAGGCAACTTATTAAAGAAGGCATGGAAATAAACACATGAAGCTTTGACTTTTCTTGAGAAGTAAGCAACAAAACTTTGAGATACCCTTGATCAAAATGAGATTGAAAGGTGCTTGAGAACCTTGGGGATCATATCTTTGAGAGATAGCCTCTTGAAAATCAATGGTTGAGCATACTTTGCTGAGGAATCAAAACAAACCCTAGCTGAGGAGCCATGCTTGATGCTCTTGATGGAAAAGCCTTACCTGGAACAATAAAATTTAAATAAAACAAAAATACTTTTTCTATTTTGATTAGTGGTTAGATAAGTAATGGACATATAAACACAAAAGGTAAAACACTAACAAAGAGGTGCTTGATGATCCTTGTAAAGGACAAACCCAAAGATGAGAGGTAGAGGGACCTTGAGGTGATCTTGTTTGTATGCAAGGATGCAAATAGTATGTGGGATATTAGGGTTAAAAATTAGGGTATGACATCAACCTTTTGACCTTTTTGCTAGTCTGATTTTCGACCAGAGTCTTCCAACTTTTGAAGTTCTCAAAAGTTTCATCCTTAGTCTTCTAGATGAATACACATAACTTTCTGGAATAATCATCAACTATGGATAAAAAATACCTTGCTCCTAAATGTGATGGACACCTTGTAGGCCCCTAAAGATCAGTATGGATGTAATCAAGCGATCAATGTGTTCTTTGTTTTCCTTTATTGAACTTTACTCTGCAGGATTTTCCAAGTACACAGGGTTCATAAAACTTCAGCTTTTCGACTTTGTCTCCACCAAGTAGATTTTTTCCCCAATTTGACCAGACCCCTTTGACTAACATGCCCCAATCTCATATGCCAAATTTCTATATTCGATAAAGGTTTTGTGGATGCAACATCTACAGAACCACTGACAATTTCAGCCTCAATGGTATACAAGCTTTGTTTCTCCACGCCTCTTTAGACTTCCTTCGACCCATTCATGACTTTTAGAATACTTTTCTATCCTTGGGAAACATATTCTTTCTTGTCGAATTCACCAAGAGAAATAAAATTTCTTTTCAAATCAGGTACATACATGACTTTAGTCAACAACCTCATTGACTCATCATGGAGCTTGATTCTCACAGATCCAACACCAGCAATCTTGCAAGATTTATTGTTTCCAAGAAATACATATCCACCATCTTGATTACATAGTTCCTTAAACAAGTCTTTATTTATAGTCATGTGTCAAGTGAAACCTGAATCCATAATCCACTCTTTACTTGAGTCGTTGCTTGAAAGCACAAGAACATTATATGAGTAAAAATCATCTTGAACAATGGTTGCGTTTCCATTATCCTTACCTCCATGATCTTTCAGGAGTTCAGGGCACACTTTTCTTATATGACCATCCTTCTTACAGTGATAACATCAAATACGAAATGCATCACCATTATAAGACTTGTGCTGACTTTTACCCTTCTTCTTGTCGAACTTGCCATCTCTCTTTGTGAATTTCGCCTTAACCAACAGACCTTCACCAGTTGAAATCCTTAGAGTACAAGGATGATTGAACTTCTTCAAAGGTCAGAGATTATCTTCCATACAAGATAGTTTCTTTGAAGTGAGCATGTGTTCCGGGAAAAGTACACAACCGTAATAACACTTGATCTTCATCCTCAATTTTTACATCGATAGTTTCAAGATCAAGAATCAGCTTGTTGATCATATCCAATTGCTCAGTCGGAACTTTGTCTTCACTCATCTTGAATGAATAAAGAGCTTGCTTCAGGTAGAGGCGATTGACCAATGATTTGGTCATGTACAAATTTTGGAGTTTCTTCCAAAGACCCGACGTCGTCGTCTCCTTCGAGACCTGTCGAAGAACCTTATCACCAAGGCTCAATAAGATGGCGTTGTGGGCTTTCTCTACCATAGTCAATTTTACTTTATCCTTTAACACAACGTCCACGGCTACGGCTCCCTTCAACGCTCCTAAACAACCTTGTTGAACCAGTATGGCTTTCATCTTCAAGCGCCACAGGCCGAAATCGTTCACTCAGGTGAACTTTTCAATCTCATACTTTGTTGAAGACATCTGCTAAATGCACCAATTTATTGTGAAAACGATGTCGGAATTATAAAGTATAATTGGTTTCTTGATCTGTAAGAAACCCACAGGGGTAGAAAAGAAGAAAACAATAAGAGCACAATGAAATTGGTTATAAACTGTTATTCTTTACTTTCTCTTTTTGAAACAAGACTATAAGTGTTACAGAATAGCAAATAACCTCTCTCACCCTAATTAGGATTTGCATTATACAATGATGAAAGACTAGTATGTTATTTATAAGAAAACTAACACACAAAACTAATGGGCTTTTACACACAGGGTCGTTACATAAACTAACTTAGAGAACAAGCTAACTTAAACAATTTGGCATAACAAACAAGCCCAGTTCGACATGCTAACAATCCTAGCATACTTTGACTACATCATGTGAATAGACTTTGACAGCATGCTAAAGTCCTGTTGAATTGTCAAACCAAGAAGATACCTTTTGACCATACTATAGTTCAATCCAATATCTCACAATCTTAGTGTGTAATACTTTAAAATCATTTTCAATATACAGGGTTGTCGAGAGGAAATATAGATTGAACAACTCTAGAAAAAGCTCACATTTTGTGAGCCCGAGGTAAATGGATTAATTGTGACACACACACATGAAGGTAGAGAAAAACAAGAAACGGGGTTTGAATTGCTTTCACATAAATCAAAAACTTCTTGCAACACTACACACACATAAATAAATGCTAACAACACAAGGAATTTACCCTGGTTTGCTTGAAAATCAAAGCTACTCCAGTCCACCCGGCCAAGGTGCTTTCGCCTTCAATAAGGACTTAATCCAATAATCTCAACAGACTCCAAAAACATTTAAGAGTTTAATAACCTCTTAGTCCTCTCAAGTATACAGACCTAAACAAGTCACTTGAGGAATTACAAAGATTTTTAGGAATACAAGTGTTTGACTAGATGCTTCTAGGGTAAGCAGCATAAACACGTGTTTAAGGACAATGACACAATGACCACACAATATGAGCAACAACTCTTGTGTGAACACTGAATATTACAACGAGAGATATGAAGATATTTTGAGTATTGAGAGTTGTAGATCGAAGTGTTGTGTATTCAGATGTTTTCAGCATGTTGTGATGAGGCATTTATATAGTACTTTGAGATGATACCGTTGGAGGGAAATCAAGGGAGATTTCTTGCCAACTATGGGAATTAAAGGTATTAACTTTCTTATCTTTTCCATAGTAGTCTTGGAACATAATCCATAATGTAAGTGGGATGCATGGGAGTCTTGGCTGGTTTGCTTTCTGACATGTTAAATTTCTTTAGAAGATCTTTTATGTATTTACTTTGATAGACATACGTGGCTTCTGATGTTTAATTGATTTGAATCCCCAGAAATAACTTTAGTTCTTGCATCAGACTCATCTCAAATTTTGCCTACATTAACTCAGAAAATTCTTGGCAAACAGATGGGTTAGCAGAACCATATATTATGTCATCAACATAAATCTGACAAATCATAAGATAGTTTATGATGTTTTTGTAGAAGAGTGTAGAGTCCATTTTGCCTCTGATAAAATCATTTTCCAGAAGAAATGAGTTAAGTCTTTCATACCAAGCTCTAGGAGCTTGTTTCAGACCATAAAGAGATCTTTTAAGTTTAAAAATATGTTCTGGAAGTTTTGAGTTTTCAAAGCCAGGAGGTTGATGGACATACACTTCTTCAGAAATATAACCATTCAGAAACGTGCTTTTGACGTCCATCTGATATAATTTAATGGAATAGTTTAAAGCAAAAGATGCAAGAAGATGAACAGATTCTAACCTTGTGAGTGAAGCAAAGGTTTCATCGTAGTCAATTCCTTCTTATTGACTATAACCTTATGCCACCGGTCGTGCTTTGTTTCTGACCACTTCACCTTTTTCATTTAGCTTGTTTCTGTAGACCCATTTGGTTCCAATCACATGGGTTCCCTTGGGTCTTGGTACAAGATCCCAAACGTCATTGTTGGAAAACTGATCAAGTTCTTCTTTCATTGCCAGAGTCCATTATTTGTCTTGAAGAGCTTCTTCACAGGATGTTGGCTCTATTAGAGATACTAGTCCCATAAGTGTTTCTTCAGAAACTTTGAATGTTGATCTTATTCTGACAGGTTCATTCTTGTTTCCCAGAATCAATTCTTCAGAAACACTCTACCTGTTTCTTTGTCTTTTCTGATTGATGGTGATTTCAGGTGCTTCTGAAGTTACTATTTCTGTTTCTTTAGATTCTTTTTGGTCTTTTCGTCAGAACCTACAAGTGTTATCTCCAAATCTGCAAATTTCTCAACTAGCTTTGACTTTTCAGAGTCAAGCTTGTCATCAAATTTGATATGTATTGATTCTTCCACAATTTGTGTTTTTGTATTGTATACTCTATATCCTTTAATATGTTCTGAGTATCCCAACATAATACACTTTTGTGCCCTAGAGTCAAACTTGTTTAGATTATCTATAGTATTCAGAATAAAACAAGAACATCCAAAAGGATGAAAATAATAAATATTGGGTTTTCTTCCCTTGCACAATTCATAAGAAGTCTTCTCTATAATAGGTCTGATGGAGATTCTATTCTGAATTAACATGCTGTAATCACAGCTTCTGCCCAGAAGTGCTTAGCCATATTAGTTTCACTGATCATGGTTCTGGCGATTTCTTGCAGAGTCTTATTCTTCCTTTCTACAAATCCATTTTGTTTTGGAGTTCTAGGATAGGAGAAATCATGGTATATTCCATTAGAGTCAAAAAGTTCTTCAAAAAGTTTATTTTCAAATTCGCCACCATGATCACTTTTGACTCTGATGATTTTAGAGTCAAATTCATTTTGCACTTTTGAACAGAAACTGGTGAACATAGAATGTGACTCATTCTTGTGCCTTAAGAATCTTACCCACGTCCAATGACTATAATCATCAAGAATGACAAGTCCATACTTCTTAACATTAACTGGCGTTGTCTTAACATGTCCAACAAGATCAATGTGTAGAAGTTCCATAGGTCTGGAGGTAGAAACAACACTTTTGGTTTTTAAAGTTATTTTAGAAAATTTACCTTTCTGACATGCTTCACAAAGAGAATCTGAAGAGAACTTCAGCTTAGGTAGGCCTCTGACTAGCTCAAGTTTATTTAGTTGAGAAATCCTCCTCAAGCTAATGTGGCCCAAGCGTCTATGCCACACCCATTGCTCTTTATCTACAAACATTAAGCATTTTACATTTTGATTTTTCAAATCTGAAAGCTTTATTTTATAAATGTTGTTCTTCCTTTTTCCAATGAAAAGGACTGTGCCATTTTTCTGATTAACAACCTTGCACGCTTTTTGATTAAAGATTATATCATAACCATTATCACTTAATTGACTTATGGATAATAAGTTATGCATTAATCCCTCAACATAAAGGACATCAAAAATAGAGGGAAGAGATCCATTATCAACTGTTCCAGATCCTCTAATTCTTCCTTTCTGATTTCCTCCAAAACCTACGAAGCCATCATCTTTAAGTTCCAGGTTTTGGAACATATGCTTTCTTCCCATCATGTGTCGCAAGCATCCAGAGTCCAAGTACCATGACTGGTGTTTCAACTCTGCTGCATAGGATATCTCTTCATAGTCAGACTCTGTTTCAGATGAACTTCTAGAGGTAGTTGCCATGAATTCTATGTTTGCCTGCTTCTCTTCAGAATCAGATACTGAAGCTTCAGATTCAGAATCATCCCGTGTTTCCATGAGTCCTTTCTTCTTTGCTTTGAAATAATTCTTCTTGAAGATTTTTTTTCTGGAGCTCTCCTTTTTTAACTTTGGACATTCATTTATGTAGTGTCCAGGCTCTATGCATTCATAATACGTAACTTCCTTGTTGGGTCTGCCTCTGGAGGTTGAATCTGGATGGTCTCCCTTTGTTATGGGCCTTCTGAAGTTGTTTTGTCTTTTTCTCCAGAGCTGTTTGATTCTTCTGGAAAGAAGAGATAATTCTTCTTCATCATCAAAATCTTCATTCTCATAGTCATCAGCTTATTTTTCTTCAACTTGAAAGGCTTTATTCCTTTCTGGCTTTCTTCTTTCTGATCTAGACTTTATAGCCACATATTTGCTTTTCTTCTGAGGTTCATGTTCTTCTAGCTCTATTTCATGACTTCTGAGAGAGATGACAAGTTCTTCAAGACTTATGTTGTTTAGATCCTTGGATAACTTCAGAGAAGTAACCATATGTCTCCACTTCTTGGGAAGACTTCTGATTATCTTTTTGACATGATCTGATGTAGTGTATCCTTTGTCCAGAACCTTGAGTCCTGCAACTAAGGTTTGGAACATTGAGAACATCACTTTCAATAGCTTCATCATCTTCCATTCTGAAGGCTTCATATTTATGGATTAAGGCCAGATCCTTAGTCTCTTTAACTTGATTATTGCCTCTGTGCGTCATTTTCAGGGAGTCAAAGATCTTTTTGGTTGTTTCCCTGTTGGTTATCTGTAACACCTCAAAATTTGCCCTCCTCTCTTGGGACTAGCATTTAACATATTACATATCATTTTAGGTCATTAGGCATTGCATATTGCATATCATGTGGTTACATTGTGCAAGTCATTCTCCCAAGTCTTGTCCAGCAGATGAGAAAGTCAAAGTGCAAGCCTAGGGTTTATTGACTGATCATTGGCCATCTGAGGATTGGGCTGTGAATTAGGGTTTTGTGATTCTCAAAGGATATTGGTCTTCATCTTGATTGAAATGATACATCATCATCATCATGGTTTGGTATCATCAGGACATTGAAGCATAGTCCTTGAGATTAGGGTTTTGACCACTGGTCAACCCTAATCAGCTGCATTGGGCCAATCAGGGCTGGATCAGGAGATGAGGTTTCTGATGGTTATGAGGTTCATTTTGTGATTATATGATGATTATTGAGGCTAGGGTGTCACCCTTGAGCCATTTCAGTTGAAGATTGGGGCTCAGATTGATCTGTGCATTGCCAGATTCATCTGTCAAATGAAAAAGTCAACTGTGGTCAACTGTACATGATCTGATGGATTTGGAGGTGGAAATGAGTTGGATACATTTCATTCATGTTGGAACAAGTGTTGAATGACATCTCAAAGCTTAAAACTGAAGGAAATCAAGTCAGGACAAAAACTGCCAAAAATAGCAAGTGACTTGTAATTGAAGTTTCCAAAAATGGAAAGTTTTGGACTTCAAAGCCACGTGTCCAAGGAAGCTTCAAATGAAAATTTGTCCAACATGAAAGTTGTAGATCTTGCTCTCACCTTTCCAAAAAGTCCAAGAACATGAATTTCTCATTTGTGGTTGGCAAGTTATGGGTTGATCTAAGCACAAAAAAGTTGAATTTCGAAGGGGCATAACTCTTGATTCACAAGGCCAATTCATGTGGTTCTTTTTTTGAGCAAACTCCATTTGACATGTACTATCATAATCCATCATCACATTTCATGAAAACTCATCACATAAAAAGTCCATTTTTCAAGTGATTTAATTTTAAAAAGTGGAGGGAAAAAGTGATTTTGAGAAATATTCATGGTTTACACATAATTTCACTTGCATTGGCTTACAAACATCATTTGAAACTTGCTTCAAAACATATTTTTGAGTAAATTTGAAGGAAAATTCATGCACTAGTCACCATGCATTTTCATGCATAGGGTGAAAACTCAATTTGCCAAAACACTCCCTAATTCATTCATTTCATTAACATTTGGCTTAAGTGTGATTAGAGAGTGATTAGTAGAGCATATATATACTCTAATCATAACAGAATTTGGGAGGTTAATCATTTTTTCACCATTTTTGGATCTTGAAACTTTTTCCCTCCAAATTTTCTCTCAATCAAAACTTGAAAATTCTCCACATAGCATAGCATTTTTCTTCCATATTCTGGTTTATTGAGTGTAGTGGATGCAGAATCAAGCATTGGATCATCAAATTCGAGCAAAATTTGTGTACATTTCAAGCAAACTCATGAAGATGGAAGTGGAAAATTAATCAAGATCTAGTTCGTTTCAAGCTTCAATTCACACATAAAGCTTCAAGTTATCATCTCAGGAGTTGATTTGGATCATTCAAAGCCTTGGATCGTGCACATTTAGGGACTGCTCTTCAAGAGGTTCAGTTTTCGAATCTCTCAATTCTTAATTCCATTAACATGTTTAGATAGAGTTTTTCATGCTGATTAATCTGATATAAAATTCGTGTGAAATGGATAAAAAATGAATGAGTTATGCTTGCTTAAAGTTTGACATGTCAAAATGTTTTTGCTCGGATCTCTTAATCCATGGATTGTTAGGTTTAGATATTGATTGATCTGTAATCTACATTGAAAGAGCTTTCTGTTGATGTATGCATCTCAAAATTCTGGAAAATTTTCTGAACACAGCTCCGCCGTCTTCGCGAAGAAGATGGTGGAAACCACCGCTGGCCATACGCGTATCACTATGCGCCATACGCGTATCACTGTGCGTCATACGCGTATCACTATGCGCCATACGCGTATCACTGAGCCACCACTGGCCATACGCGTATCACTGTGCGCCATACGCGTATCACCTGCAGCATGTTTTCAAACTTAAAATCCATTTTATTTTTCCCTACAATTTCCATATGCATTGTTTTCCAAACTTCAAAAATTCATAAGTTCTTCATTTTTTGTCCAAATTTGATGAGACTTTTTGCATTATTCTCCTTGTGATGTGTAGTTTTTTATGGTGATTTTTAATATTTTTTTCACGTGTAGAAAAATAAATTGCCTAGGGTTTTCTCATGTATGTCCATTTTTGATACATTTTGGTAATTGATCCATGAAATGCTCATATCATAAAATAAATTTGTGCCAATTTTTTGTGATGATTCCTGACTGGTTGATGGTCATTTATATGTAAATTTCATGAATTTTTGATACCTGGTTAGAGAGCAGCAAATTCTGGAACTTAGGTGTGACAATTTGTGTCACACCTCTTGATGTCAACTTGTTGAATTTAATTGGATGACCTATGCATGTTAGAATTGAATGAAATTTGGCATGGTGAATTGTTGATATGTTAGGATGTTGTATGAATTTTTGTAGGATTTTTCACTGTATTTTCAATTTAATCTTGATTTTTCATTTCTGGTTGTTGAAATTGCAAGCTCATGTGATACATGTTGGTAGATTGATTGGGAAATCCTCATATTGTATTGTATGGCCATGAAATTTGATATTCATGAACTAGACACATGTTAGGACCTCCCTGTTTTGGTCTCATCCATTTCTTTTTTGTTTTCAATGAGATATGAATTTTTGAAGTGGATGTATGCATTGATGGTGTGAATTGGAGCATGAAATTGTGTCTGTTTTTGTTGATTTTCATTGACATGGTTCCATCTGCCCAATTGAGCTCAAATTTGACATGGTAGACCTTGATTGACCCCTGTTTAGGTGTATTTAATTTGAGATTTTTTTGATGTGTTTTGGCATGGATTTGAATGCAATACTTCTGTTTGTGTGTTTGATGCTTCATTTGACCTCATATGGATTGTTTTGTGCATGAATTGAACTTGATGGATGATATAAACATGAGACCAATGATGTTTGCTTGTGTTTGATGATAATTTGATGTTGGATGGTGGATACCTTGCTGTTTTAAGTTTTTTCTTGCTTTTGGACCCTAGGCTTGGCCTAGTGGTCTAGTTGCTAATATTTGCTTGATTTTTCAGGATCAAAAAAGCAATGTACATGGAGAATGATACAAGTTGATTTTAATTGATGTTGTGGATGTTTGTACACTAACATAACATTGTTTTGTAGGTATTGGAGTTTGGGTTTAAGCCTTGAGCTGGCCTTGTGTTGTGTATAGTTTGACTGTTTAACTGTTTGCTGTACAATTTGTCTGATTGAATACTGACTGAGTTTGATTGTTTCCAGGTACTTTAGTTGCTCAGTTCCTTGTGAACCATTGCTTTGCTTTGCTTAAGCAACTTGCATTTGAGGTATAACCTTCTTACTTCATGTAGTCTGGAGACCCGGCTGTTACCGGGCCGGGCAAATTGTCTGAAGTCCTCCTTAAGAGGCAATGCTTGTGTATGTTTATTTTTAAGCCCAAGCAGGAAAAGTCCTTCAAGTAAGGCAATTGGTGGAAGGTAGGGGCAAGCAACCTGTCCCCCACTATTCAGTTGAGTCTTCTCCTTGCTCCCATTACATGGTTGTAGCATTGAGATCAAAAGCCCAAGATCTGTTGTGTCAGAGTCATCGAGTATAGAAGGGTTCCCCTATTCTGGACCCATGCTCATTTGTCAGCTCTCCCTGGTTAGGGATAAGAGCTGTGAGGTCTGATCCTCACTTCATCCTTTCATCTGCTTCACCTTAGCCTCGTAATGGCAAGGTTAAGAGCAAACACAGCCTGTACAGACGATTGCTTAGGCAGTCAAACCTGATTGATTGAGCCCCCTTGTTTGGCTATAGTGCGTGTTATGTGGATATCTGATTGACATGCTTGTTTGAGATACCTGTTCTCATTTGATGATATATGATTGTATGCTTGTGTGCTAGCTTCTTTCCTGGTTAGGTTAGTTTGCTTATGCAAGTAGGATAGAAAACCGAACTTAGGGTTAACTTTGCATGACAACATTAGGCTCGAGTCTCAGCTCCCTAGTGTCGTGTTTTTCCCTCTGTTTCTGGTTAGGAGAGAGTTTCTCCCCTGTTTAGGGGAACTACATCGCCCTGATCCTCGTGCCAGACGAGGTATGTAGGCAGGTGGTCGTGCGAGACCACTCCGGGCAACCTTTTTCTTTTTTTGCGTGTGTTTACTTGTTATCTGATTGTGTTTTGGCTCGGATGCCGACGTAAGCCCAGTGATTGGCAGTCGGGCTCCACGTTTGCCCTTTTGAGTGTGTTCTGGTTCGGATGCCGACGTAATTCCATCCAGTGGTTGTCGGGCTCCATGTTTGCCACCCTTGCATGTTTGTGTTGTTTTGTGTTGTTTGGCGTGTGTAAGCCGAACTACAGTGGCTCTGATTCTTGTTCCAGACAAGATATGTAGGCATAAGGTGCGATACCTTATCGAGCCCGTTTCTCTTAACCCCACCTGCGTTCCCTGTGTGTGTGTGTGATGTTTAGCAACCTTTTCTTTATTCTAGGACGTGGATCCCTAGGAGTACCTAGGACGTGAGGGGTGCTAATACCTTCCCCTCGCGTAACCGACTCCCGAACCTTTTCTCTCTGGTCGCGAGACCATGTCTTTCCAGGTTTCTCTGAGCGTTTCCTTTCCCTATCTTGGGATAAATAACGTTTAGTGGCGGCTCTGTGTGTTTTTATTTTTAGGCTCGCCGGTTGATTTTTCGCAGGATGCGACAGCTGGCGACTCTGCTGGGGAAATGGATGTAGACCTATGCTGGTCCATCGTCCCTAAGCGAGTCCTTCCTAGCGTTTTAGGGTTGGTTTGGGTTGCTTATTGTGTGTTATTTATTGCATTTATTATTCTAACCAGTGTGTATCTATATTTGCATTAATGTCTGCATGCATCATTACTGTCATGTTGCCATCTTCCTCTGCAGGTGGTTCTGTTGTTTGGGGTGGGTGTTCTGAGTGGGGCTAAAACCCAGGCCCGAGTATACACCTAGGACTAGTGTGGTCTCACGTTGCCTCTTTCATGTTAGATCAACATGTGCCTGGCGGCGTGATGTGCCACAAGCCGGACGAGGCTCAGTTGATAGTGCTCATCTTTGTGGAGTATCCACTTTGTTTGAGTCACTCCATCTGAGTTGTTGACTCTGGTGACCGATCATTTCCCGGATCTTTGGTTTAGACGATTTTAAGAGAGCTACAATGGCACACCCGAAAGGGCAAACCCATTGAGTATCTCCGCCCGATTGTCGAGACTATTATCCGCCTTAGGATGGCTTGATTAGAACCTACCTGTGAGGGGAGGGGGTTCTGTCAGATGTTTGTTCAGATAGCCTTCAGATGGTGACTTTTGATCAGAGATTCAGAGACATAATTATAAGTCGGATTTATGGTCATTTATTGCCGTGACGCCGGAGTGCTGTCCGTGACTTATCAGTGGGGATCCGTTTATTTCAGGATTCCCCGGGCCGAGTTATTTATCAGTGGGGATCCGTTTATTTCGGATTCCCTGGGCCGATTCAGATAGAGATGGTTCAGTGATGATGATGATGTATCTGTCTTCCGTTTATTTCGGAACCCGTGAGTCAGAATTGTGATTGTGTATTCCTCAGATGGTTGTGATCAGTTCAGAAGCCAGATTCAGTGCAGAGGATCAGATGACTTGGAGGATGGCAACGCATTGCATTCATTCATCAGCATCATTACATTTTGCATTAATTGCATCTAACACATGTTTACCCATATGCAGGGACACTTTTGATCGAGATTCTGGTTGAGAGACTTGCTGCTCCGATATGAGGACCGGTCTGAAGCCCGATGTTGTATACAGTTTCTTTGATCCTGAGATTGGTGTGCTGAAGGATATGGTAGCATTGATTACTCCTGACCATGTGGGGATGTTTAGAGAGTCCTACGGTGGTATTCTGAAGACGGTTTTCAGGCTCACTGACTGTGACAGGAGCGCCATCCACACTCTTCTTCAGTTCTATGACCCGGGGCTGAGGTGCTTTGTATTTCCAGACTATCTGTTGGGGCCTTTGATGGAGGATTATGTTAGCATCTTGGGTATTCAGATCCGGGATCAGATTCCTTTCCATGTTACGAGGGTAGATCCAGATGTCCTTGGGATTTCACGTGCTCTTTATTTGAGTCCGGAAATGGTCAAGGAGGGTTTGAAGGAGAAGGGAAAGCTACCTGGGTTTCATTTGAGTTTCTTGGAGGCTAATGCCAAGGAACATGCTGCAATGGGTAACTGGAAGACGATTTGTGCTCTGATTGCTGTGAGCATTTATGGGATCGTTCTGTTTCCTAACCAGAAGAATTTCGTGGACCATAATGCTATCAGGTTGTTTATGCAGAGAAACCCTATTCCTACTCTGATTGGAGATGTGTACTACTCGGTTCATAACAGGAACGAGAAGCGGCGAGGTGGTCTGATCAGGTGCTGCTCTCAGTTGCTCTTTAGATGGTTCATGGGATATTTGCCTTCCCGAGGTGCCTTTGTTCAGATTGATCCCAGTGTCAAGTGGTCCTTCCGGTTGATGGGTCTGCGGGCTGAAAACATTGCTTGGACTCACAATGGTTTAGCTGGTCGGGACTTCGTATGCAGTTGTGGGAGTTTACCTAATGTGCCTTTAGTGGGAGTTCAGGGTTGCATTAATTACAACCCGATGCTTCTCCGGAGACAGATGGGATTCGCTATGGAGGTTCCTCCTCTCGGGCGAGAGATTCAGGAATCCTTTTACTTTCCGATTGATGGCAACCAGACCAAGCTGAGGCAAGTGTTAGATGAATGGCGAGATATCCAAAGGAAGGGTAAGGTTCCGTTTGGTAAAGTCAATTGTCAGTATTTTCCACTTTTTGAAGATTGGTTGCGGAAGAGGATTGAGTCTACATTTCTACCGTTTCCTGGAGGTGACTCTGTGTGTCATATGATTGAGGGTCCTAGTTCTTCTGTTAGCATGGAGGAATTCCTTGAGATGAAGAGGGCCAGAGATCAGTTACTTGCAGAGAAAGCTGAATTGGAGAGAAGTGTTGCTCGTTTTCAGGCGTCCAACCAAGAGATCAAGATGAAGATGGAAGATCAAGACAAACGGCATGCCTTGGAGGCCAAGCGCTTTGAGATGGATACAGCCTATTATGGGAAGATCAGTCAGGCCTTAGCGTCGTCCAACCGGGAGCATGACATCACGAAGGAGAAGCTGTTCAGAGCATCGAAGGTGATTGAGGATGAGAAGAGGAGGCAAGTCCTTGTCAAAGATCAGAGAGATGACAGAGTCAGAGGTCTCATTGCTGAGTGGGAGGCGAAGCTGCAGGTCAAGGAGTCAGAGAAGCTAAAGATCATTGCAGAGAGAGATCACTATATGGCAGAGAGAGACCACTACTTCAGGCAGATGAAGATTCATCAGAAGGAAGTTGGGAGACTACAGCAGGAGAACACCGAGCTCAGGTTCGCCGCAGAGTTCTCAAGGATGGAAGGCGAGATGGGGCCACCTGCGGGACCCTCATCTGGATAGATCTTGCATTTGTGTTGGATTACCGTCAGGCTTGTTGACGGAATCCACTTGTCTGTATTTCTTTCTTATTCTGGAGGATTGTATTTGATATCTGGTTGATGTATGACTATAGCACTGTTTGTGCACTTTTTTGGTTATGTAATGATGGTTTCTATTCAGTGATTGGTTGTCAAGCTTTATTTGCTTTACCGTATGCACTTACACAAGCACACACATGGTTGGGGGTATCATGCTAAATCACGTATCTCCGATCTGCACGATGAAATCAAACACTACTAATCAGAATATTGATGCCGGATTGTTATTTGTCTCGATGATGCCAGGGTCGAGAGACAGAGTGTCCTTCATATGGATAGGCACTGCATACATGCATAATCATGATAACTTGTGTTTTATTTTGCAGGTGACTATTACTAACGTGTTTGTTTGTAACCAGGAATCATTGCTCGCGCTCGAAGAGTAGTACCCCTGCACTCAACTCGCCCTCACAGATATTACACAAGAAGAAACACTCCCAGACTCATGGAGCTTCCCAGTGCTGATATGCTGGAATTGAAGGAGAAAATGACCGAACTGATCAATATAATGCAAGGTTTTGCCATTGGTCAGAAGGCTCTCGCAGATAAAGTTGAGAAACTCGAGCGGGTTTCTGCTCAGAACAGTGGGGTCAACCTGGATGGAGTCTCCAACCAGGGGCAGGGATCTCGTGATGGTGGAAAGAGGACAACAGTTGGTCTGGTGAATAATGCTGGTGCTGCTGGTCAACCTGGGCCTAGTCAGAATATGAAAGACAACTTTGTGCCTCCGTTTTATGGTTTTGACGAAGATCAGGAGGAAGATAGAGAGGCTGACCAGTTCTCTATGCGAAATGAGCCTTTTGTGCCTTACGACATTCCTCCTCAGAATAAGGAAATCCAGCTGCTGGCTGAGAAAATCAAAGTGCTGGAGAGCTATGCCACGCCGGGGTGGTAAATATGTCCAACATGGGGCTGGTGGAGGGGATTGTAATCCCTCAGAAATTCAAGGCGCCCGCATTCGACAAATACAATGGCAGTTCTTGCCCGGAAACTCATCTCCAGGCATTTGTCCGCAAAATCTCAGCATACACCGCGGATCAAAAACTGTGGATGTACTTTTTCCAGGACAGCCTGTCTGGAGGCTCCTTGGAATGGTACACCAAGTTGAGATCGTCCGATATCAAAAGCTGGCAAGATTTGGGAGATGCTTTCTTTAAGCAGTACCAGTTTAATGCAGATATGGCTCCGAGTCGTACCCAGCTGCAGGGTATGTCTCAGAAACATAATGAGGGCTTTAAAGAGTATGCGCAAAGGTGGAGAGAGTTGGCTGCCAGAGTTCAACCTCCGTTGGTAGATCGGGAGATGTCTGATTTGTTTATGGGGACCCTGCAGGGGCCATTTGCTGAGAGGATGGTAGGTTGTCCTGTCACCAACTTCTCCGACATTGTGGTGGCGGGGGAAAGGATAGAGAGTTGGTTAAAGCTGGGCAAAATTCAGGGTGCGTCTTCTTCTTCTTCTGGTTCGAAGAAACCTTTTGGAAATAATGGTGGGCAGAGGAAGAAGGAAGGAGACACCAGTGCAGTCTATACACAACGTGGACCCAGTAGGGAACGTTACTTCCAGCACACCGCTGCGGTAACAATTCCTGCTGAGTCTCATTCAGCACAACCGCAACAGCAACAGCAACAGAGACAACAACCCTTTCAACAGAGACAACAAAGGGCTGGTTATCAGATCCGAGGCAGAGCGCAGGATCGTCAATTTGATAGGCCTCCAGTGAGTTATGCTTTCTTGTTTAAGAAGCTGCAGGATTTGGGCCTTGTGCAGACCAGAACTCTGGCACCTTTGAGACCTGATCAAAGGCCAGCCAGTTATGATGAGAATGCTAAATGTGAATTCCACTCGGGTGCGCCCGGGCACAACATTGAGAACTGTAAAGCTTTTAAGCACACAGTTCAAGACCTGGTGGATTCCAAAGCCATTAATTTTGCGCCATCTCCCAATGTCAACGCAAATCCCATGCCTGCGCATGGTCAGAGGGGGGTGAATGCAATTTCTGAGGAAAGTCGAGTTGGGCTATTTGATGTTGATCAGCTGAAGACGCCTTTGGCCGAGGTCAAGAGGCAGTTGTTAAGAAATGGGGTTTACCCGGGCTGCGGGTTTGAGTGTGCTGAGTGCACTATTTCTGCAAATGGTTGTGAGCTTCTGAGGAAGCATGTCCAGGGTTTGATGGACGGTGGTGAGATTGTGATCGAGAAGGCTGGAGGAAAGAAGGGAGAGGTCTCCACCATAACCATTTTCTACGACCCGGTTGATTTGTCAAACCTGGTGGAGGAGGCTCCAGTTACCATCACGGTACCTGGGCCGATTCCCTATGACAAAGATGATGCCGTACCCTGGCATTATGGTGGGGAGGTATATTGTAATGGTGAGAGGTTGGAGGAACAATCTGCTAGTGAAACCACCGTGCTAAAGGTGGATAATGCCGGTCCCAGTGGTTTCACTCGCAGCGGTAGATTGTTTGCTCCCGACGCATTGAGAAGGGGGGAGGAAGAAAAAGATAAAAAAGAAAAGGCCGAGGCTTTAGCCAGGGCAAAGGGAAAGGTTGTGGTGGATAATGGTAGTACTCCTGTGATGACACCGGCGCCTGCGGGGTCGGATAGTAAATTTGATGATGAAGCTGAAGAGTTTCTGAGAATAATTAAGAAGTCGGAGTATAAGTTGGTTGATCACTTGCAGCAGACTCCTTCTAAGATCTCCATTCTTTCATTGTTGCTAAGCTCAGAGGGGCATAGGGAAGCTTTGTTGAAAATTCTGAAGAAAGCTTATGTTCCTCAAGAGATCACAATTAATCAACTGGAGACGGTCGTATCCAATGTGCATGCCAGCCATGGGCTGGGTTTCACGGATATGGACCTGACCGTGGATGGGAGAAATCATAACCGAGCCTTACACATTGCAATGGAATGTAAAGGAGCCGTGCTTTCGCATGTGCTGGTTGATACCGGCTCCTCTTTGAATGTGTTGCCCAAGAAGGCCCTGGCGAAGCTGAATTATGACGGACTGATTTTGACCCCGACTGATCTGATTGTGCGGGCGTTTGATGGGTCAAAACGGGCCGTATTTGGGGAAGTGGAATTGCCGGTGAAGATTGGCCCGGAAGTGTTTAAGTCGACCTTTTATGTTATGGACATCCAACCAGCTTATAGTTGCTTGTTGGGTCGCCCATGGATCCATGCTGCGGGAGCAGTTACATCGACTTTACACCAGAAGCTGAAGTATGTCTGGGGATGCCAAGTTGTTACTGTCTGCGGAGAGGAGGACATCTTTGTCAGCCACCTGTCTTCGTTCAAGTATGTTGAGATGGACGGAGAGATCTGGGAGACGCCGAGCCAGGCATTTGAAACCGTCAAGGTGGAGAATGCTCTGTTCGCTAAGCAGGAAGAAGAGAAACCATCCATCGCTTCATATAGGCAGGCTGCTGAGGTAGTCAAAAGCGGAGAGGCTCCAGGCTGGGGCAGAATAATGGAGGTCCCTGAGAAGAAGGACCGTTTTGGGGTTGGATATCAACCAAGCCGAGGCTTGGGACGAGGAAGAGGACGTCGGGCGTCAGTTACTTTCACGAGTGCCGGAATGCTGGATCCGGACCACATCTGCATGATGGGTGAAGATACTGACAGCGACTGTGACATGGACCGGTGGATAACGCCGTGCGTACCAGGGATGGAAATCCAGAACTGGAAGGCCGAAGAGATCATCCGGGTCACTCTCCTCGAAGAGTAATATTTTTCTTGTTTCTTTCTTATTTGCATGCAAACCTTACGTGTTGCCCGACACGTAATGGTCCATTGTAAGGGCCACCTCATGTTCATATTTTGCAAAGTTTTGCATCATTAATAAAGGATGTTTTTCAATAAAAAGCGGTGTTCCCTGTTTTCATTTATCTTTGCAGTTTAAAAAATAAAAACAAAATAAAAATGGCAATGTTTTCATTTTTCTTTTTGTTTTCTCGCACCGGTTCTAAAGCAATGCATGAATCAACATTCATGCAGATGCGATTCCTCTCCGGATCTCATTGATAACAATCCTGTTACGCCTCTATATGATTTCGACAATCCGATCTATCTTGCTGAAGAAAAAGACGAAGAAGATTGTGAATTGCCGGAGGAATTAGCCAGGTTGTTAAGACAAGAGGAGAAGGTGATTCAGCCGCATGAAGAGCAGATTGAGGTCGTGAACCTGGGTACCGACGAGGTTAAGAAAGAAGTGAAAATCGGGGCTGCTTTGGAGGAAAGTGTCAAGAGCAGATTGGTAGTGTTGTTGAAAGAGTATGTCGACATCTTTGCCTGGTCTTATCAAGATATGCCAGGGTTGGATACCGATATTGTTGTGCACAAGCTACCATTGAGAACAGATTGTCCTCCAGTGAAGCAGAAGTTGCGCAGAACTCGACCTGACATGGCAATGAAGATTAAGGAAGAAGTGCAGAAGCAGTGGGATGCTGGTTTCCTTGCTGTCACTAATTATCCGCCATGGGTCGCGAACATCGTGCCAGTCCCGAAGAAAGATGGGAAAGTGAGAATGTGTGTGGACTACCGGGATCTGAACAGAGCTAGTCCGAAAGATGATTTTCCACTACCTCACATTGACGTGTTGGTAGATAATACAGCTCAATTCTCGGTATTTTCCTTCATGGATGGCTTTTCTGGCTATAATCAAATCAAAATGTCGCCAGATGATATGGAGAAAACAACGTTCATTACACCGTGGGGCACCTTTTGTTACAAGGTGATGCCATTTGGTCTCAAGAATGCCGGTGCTACTTATCAGAGAGCCATGGTGACTTTGTTTCATGATATGATTCATCATGAAATTGAATGCTATGTTGATGACATGATAGCGAAGTCCCAGACAGAAGAGAGGCATTTGGTTGATCTGGCCAAGTTGTTCGACCGGCTGAGACAATTCAGACTGAGGTTGAATCCGAACAAGTGCACATTCGGAGTGCGGTCCGGTAAATTGCTGGGGTTTATTGTAAGTGAGAAAGGAATCGAGGTTGATCCTGCAAAAGTAAAAGCAATAAAAGAAATGCCTGAACCGAGGACAGAGAAGGAGGTTCGTGGTTTCTTAGGTAGATTGAACTACATTTCGCGGTTCATATCTCACTTAACAGCCACGTGTGAACCGATTTTCAAGTTGTTAAGAAAAGACCAGACGGTCAGGTGGAATGATGATTGCCAAGCGGCATTTGAAAAGATAAAAGAATATTTGCAGGAGCCTCCGATTCTGATGCCTCCTGTGGAGGGAAGACCATTAATTCTGTACCTGACAGTCCTCGAGGGGTCTATGGGGTGTGTATTGGGGCAGCATGACGAGTCTGGTCGAAAAGAGCATGCCATATACTACCTTAGCAAAAAGTTTACCGACTGTGAAACAAGATATTCACTGCTCGAGAAAACTTGCTGTGCTTTGGTCTGGGCTGCTCGCCGACTGAGGCAGTACATGTTGGTTCATACCACTTTATTGATTTCCAAGATGGATCCGATCAAGTACATTTTTGAGAAGCCAGCATTGACCGGACGGGTTGCGAGGTGGCAAATGATTTTGACAGAATATGATATTCAGTATACCTCTCAGAAGGCGATTAAGGGGAGCGTATTGTCTGATTACCTCGCTCAGCAACCCATTGATGATTATCAACCGATGAAGTTTGAATTCCCTGATGAGGACATCATGTTTCTCAAATCGAAAGATTGCGAGGAACCAATCCCGGAGGAGGGGCCTGACCCTGAATCCGAATGGATTCTGATGTTTGATGGGGCCGTTAACGTGAATGGAAGCGGTGTTGGTGCTGTTTTGGTTACGCCTAAAGGATCTCATATTCCTTTTGCTGCCCGGCTGACATTTGAATGTACCAACAACGTGGCTGAATATGAAGCTTGTATATTGGGGATTGAGGAGGCAATTGATATGAGAATCAAGAACCTTGTCATATATGGAGATTCAGCTCTGGTGATAAATCAGGTTAACGGGAAATGGTATACGCATCAATCTCATTTGGTTCCGTATCGAGATTATACGAGGAGATTGTTGACGTTTTTCACCAAGGTGAAGATGCATCATGTGCCCAGAGAGGAGAATCCTTTGGCAGATGCTTTGGCTACTCTGGCTGCCTTGATTAAGGTGCAGAGGTGGAATCAGATCCCCAGTGTGGAGGTTGGACGTCTGGATAGACCGGCTTATGTGTTTGCTGTTGATGCAGCGCCTGATGATGAGAAGCCGTGGTATTATGATATCAAACGCTATCTTGAGACGCAAGAATATCCTGAGGGGGCGTCAAAGAAAGATCGAAAGACTCTGCGGAGGTTAGCCATGGTGTTCTACCTGAATAAGGATGGGGTTTTGTATAAGAGGAATTTCGATTGGGTCTTGCTCAGATGTGTGGATGATGCAGAAGCAAGCCAATTGATGAAAGAGGTTCATGAGGGATCGTTCGGTACCCATGCCAGTGGGAATGCGATGGTGAAGAAGCTGCTGAGAGCAGGTTATTACTGGATGACAATGGAGGCCCAATGTTTTAATTACGTGCGGAAGTGTCATAAATGCCAGATTTATGCTGACAAGGTGCACGTGCCTCCAAATCCGTTGAGTTTAATGTCATCTCCATGGCCGTTTGCTATGTGGGGCATTGATATGATTGGGAAGATAGAACCTACGGCTTCGAATGGGCACAGGTTCATATTGGTGGCTATTGATTACTTCACCAAGTGGGTTGAAGCAGCCTCGTATACGAATGTGACAAAGCAGGTCGTTGCCAGATTTCTCAAGAGAGACATCATTTGCAGATATGGGGTTCCCGAGAGAATCATTACAGATAATGGTTCTAATTTGAATAATAAGATGATGGCAGAGCTGTGCCGGGAATTCAAGATTGAGCATCACAATTCTTCTCCCTATCGTCCGAAGATGAATGGGGCGGTTGAGGCAGCCAACAAGAATATTAAGAAGATTGTGCAGAAAATGGTGGTAACCTACAAAGATTGGCATGAGATGTTGCCGTTTGAGTTGCATGGGTATCGAACGTCGGTACGTACATCTACTGGGGCAACTCCTTTCTCGTTGGTATATGGGATGGAGGCTGTGTTACCCGTGGAGGTTCAGATTCCCTCTTTGAGAGTCCTAATGGATGTCAAATTGCAAGAGGCTGAATGGGTAAGGACCCGATATGAAGAGTTGAGCCTGATAGAGGAAAAGAGGCTAGCAGCCATCTGTCACGGGCAGTTGTATCAGCAACGAATGAAGCGTGCTTTTGACAAGAAGGTGCGACCTCGGGTATATCACGTAGGTGATATGGTGCTGAAAAGGATCCTTCCTCCTCAAAACGATCGAAGGGGCAAGTGGACGCCGAATTATGAGGGTCCATTCGTGGTCAAGAAGGTTTTCTCTGGTGGAGCCTTGTTGTTGACGACCATGGATGGTGAGGATTTTCCATCCCCTGTGAATGCGGACGCAGTTAAAAAATACTTCGTATAAATTGACCCGCTGGACGAAAAGAACAAAATAGTCCAGGCAAAAATGGGCATCCCGGCGAACCAAAAACAGAAGAAAGGTTCGGGCAAAAATTAGGAATATAAAATGAAAAAATTGTACACCCGGCAAGTCGAAAACCTGAAAAGGCGACTTGGGCAAAAATGGGTATCCCGGTGGACTGAAAACCCGAAAGGGCGGTTCAGGCAAAAGAGGGATTGAAACGAACAACTGCGTCTAGCATGATCGTTTGCGCTTTGGGTTAAAGCATCATGGATAATACCCGGTAGGGATCAATCGGAATCGTTTTGTTCAGAAGGCAGAAAGCATGGAGAGTCTGAGGACATATGGGGTGTAACTGAGTTGGAACTCGATGAGATCACGGGTTTCACATTGCCATTAGGATAGATTTTTCCTTTTGTGCGCAATTACCTCTTTTCAGGAATTGCTTCCTTTGTATTGCTCAATTTGAGCCACACACTTTGCCGATCAATAAAATGCATATTCAGTCAAATAATTTTGTTTTTGTTTTTCATTACCGCTTTGATTGCAAAAACATCCAGATATTTTTGATAAAGAATCTTGCATTTTAAGACATACAGGTTCCTTCCAATGCATGTTTATAAGATTGAAAGCTTGAAATCTTATTTGGAAGGTTGAGTGACCCAAGTGTTGAAATCTTGACACGCCTGGGGCACGGTTTTATCTGACGATCTGTTTTGCAGGAACTGTTAGATATTTTCATTCACTTGCAGGTTGTGATGTGGAAGCATTGTAATAAATCCCCAGAGAGTTCGCTCAGGAACGAATGAATGAAAGAACGACGAAGTGACGTTGAGACGTACGACGATCCTTGATGATAATCAAGAAGACTCTTCAAAGTCGGAAGATTGGAAAGTATGTAATTCCCCGCAGAGCCCGATCAGGGGCAAAGCAAGTTAGAGAACGGTAGAGGACGACGAGAGACGTCCGATGACCCTTGAAATTAATCAAGAAGACTCTTCAAAGTCGAAAGATTGAAATTTCTGTATAAATCCCAGGAATACGCTTTCTCGTCGAGCGCGGCGCGACCTTGGGATACAAGATGATGGAGCAGAAAAGGTCCAGACGAGTCTGGAAATTCCCCAAAAGTGGAAAGCTGATGCGAGGCTGGAAGGTAGATATCGTGGTTCGACGAGTCGACGGGTGTTCTGTACCAACTTTTCTCATTTCCCGGCTAGGTCCCCAAGCAGAGTCATAGGACTAGCTTCCCAGCGGATTCCAATGTCTGTGGACTTCTCCAGCCGAGTCAGGATGGTTATTCCTGGCGGGTTTACGACGATGTTTCCTCAGCAGCCAGGCCAGAAGGTTGTTATCCCCGAGTGGAGCGGGTCTTTTTCAAAGAAATATATCTCCAACAGTGTTCATCCTACCAGTAGATTGAACAAGTTTCCGTAGCGGACGGAGGGATTTCTGCATCCCCAGCTGAGTTGATTCTACCTATGGATTGCATGGGTTGTCCCCAGCGGAGTGGTATGCGGTTCCCTAGCAGGATCAGGATGGTTATCCCCAGCAGGTGATATATTGATGTTTCCCCAGTTGAGCCTGGAGGTTGCTATTCCCCTAGCAGGGCCTATGCGAGTATTTCCCCAGTGAAGTCGGCAAGTATCTGGGAGGGTTTCCCGAAGCGGAGTCAGGATTGATATCCCCAGCAGGTCAAAGACTGTTGTATCCCCACAGAGTGTTGGTGGTGCTTATCCCCAGCAGTTTCTCGAGTGGATTGGGTGCAAAGGAGGTTCTTCCCCAGCAAGGGTTGCCTTATTCCCCGCAGCAGCGTTATTCCCCAGCAGGGTGGAAATCCGAGTGGTGGCGAGTTCTCAGCAGAGTGTCTCGTATTCCCCAGAAGGGTCCCTTGAGGGGGATGTTTTTGTTTTTTATGCATTCATCATGAAAAAATAACATGGCATATTGCATAGAGAAATGAATAATCGCGTGGCATTTCCATGTTTATGGAGCATTACGCAGAAAAAATCAATCATGCATCATTGCAAGCATAAGCTAGTCTCAAGCCGTGGTTACCGTTTGAGAAGTGGTTCTTGCCAGACAGTGAAGGTGTTGCTCCGAGGAGTTTAGCCTCATGGTTTGACCAAAGGTATTTTCCCAGTAGTACGATACTGGGGGAGGTTTCTGTCGTGCGAGACAGATGGTGAAGGTGTTACTCTGAGGAGTCTAGCATCAGAACGGCAGAGCAGCAAGGTTCCCCAATAGTGCGATATTGGAGGAAATGTTTCCGTCGAGCAGAGATGGAGATGAAATCAAAGGACGTTTTGCGATCAGCGCAATTTTCGGGGTTCAAATGGAGAAAAGGAAATGTTGAGGCATTTTCTGGGGTTCAAATGGAGATGGAGTTGAAGATTTTATCCGGGATGAGGTCCTTAGGATTATCTTCTGGTCATGTGTTGCCTTAGACTTTGGCTGAGGCCGATGGAGGTCGTTATAGGTGTCTTCTGAGGAAGAGGTACACATGCTACCTTCTTTTGTGAAGGTTTACCCTCTGACATGTCGCCCTCAGAGTGGTTTGGTGTTATTTCCGACGTTGCCAGCGGAATTATCACGAGAATGGAGAAAAGGGGATGCTGAGGCATTTTCTGGGGTTCAAATGGAGAAAAGAAATGCTGAGGCATTTTCTGGGGTTCAAATGGAGAAATGAAATGCTGAGGCATGTTCTGGGGTTCAAATGGAGAAATGAAATGCTGAGGCATGTTCCGGGGTTTAAACGGAGAAAGGGAGATGTTGCGACATTTTCTGGAGAACGGGGTTCATTCTGGCGATCGAGAGTTATCGTCAGGCGACTGGGGTTCAAATTGGAGATCGGGGTTCATTATGTTGGCAAAAAGGAGTGCTGAGGCATTTTCCGGGGTTCAAATGCAGAGATCTGAGGATCGTTTGCGCAGAGAAAATTTTCGGGGTTCAAGAAAAGCAAAAGAAAAAGAAGAGTTGAGAATCCCGCGTGGATGTGTGGTGTTCAGGCCATGGTTATCCCTGTGTTACCATTTATTTCGGTATCCGGGTCGACGTTTTTCGAGATTGTTTCTTCGCCGATGCTGACAGGCGTTGTTAATTATCATCCCATCAGAGTGCAAATTGTTCGTCTGTTCTTGGTATTCAATCACTCTTCATCCTGATCATCCGAAAGCCGAGGCTATTTCGTGTCGACAGGTTCACAGTGGATTGAATAGGGGCAGCTGTAACACCTCAAAATTTGCCCTCCTCTCTTGGGACTAGCATTTAACATATTACATATCATTTTAGGTCATTAGGCATTGCATATTGCATATCATGTGGTTACATTGTGCAAGTCATTCTCCCAAGTCTTGTCCAGCAGATGAGAAAGTCAAAGTGCAAGCCTAGGGTTTATTGACTGATCATTGACCATCTGAGGATTGGGCTGTGAATTAGGGTTTTGTGATTCTCAAAGGATATTGGTCTTCATCTTGATTGAAATGATACATCATCATCATCATGGTTTGGTATCATCAGGACATTGAAGCATAGTCCTTGAGATTAGGGTTTTGACCACTGGTCAACCCTAATCAGCTGCATTGGGCCAATCAGGGCTGGATCAGGAGATGAGGTTTCTGATGGTTATGAGGTTCATTTTGTGATTATATGATGATTATTGAGGCTAGGGTGTCACCCTTGAGCCATTTCAGTTGAAGATTGGGGCTCAGATTGATCTGTGCATTGCCAGATTCATCTGTCAATGAAAAAGTCAACTGTGGTCAACTGTACATGATCTGATGGATTTGGAGGTGGAAATGAGTTGGATACATTTCATTCATGTTGGAACAAGTGTTGAATGACATCTCAAAGCTTAAAACTGAAGGAAATCAAGTCAGGACAAAAACTGCCAAAAATAGCAAGTGACTTGTAATTGAAGTTTCCAAAAATGGAAAGTTTTGGACTTCAAAGCCACGTGTCCAAGGAAGCTTCAAATGAAAATTTGTCCAACATGAAAGTTGTAGATCTTGCTCTCACCTTTCCAAAAAGTCCAAGAACATGAATTTCTCATTTGTGGTTGGCAAGTTATGGGTTGATCTAAGCACAAAAAAGTTGAATTTCGAAGGGGCATAACTCTTGATTCACAAGGCCAATTCATGTGGTTCTTTTTTGAGCAAACTCCATTTGACATGTACTATCATAATCCATCATCACATTTCATGAAAACTCATCACATAAAAAGTCCATTTTTCAAGTGATTTAATTTTAAAAAGTGGAGGGAAAAAGTGATTTTGAGAAATATTCATGGTTTACACATAATTTCACTTGCATTGGCTTACAAACATCATTTGAAACTTGCTTCAAAACATATTTTTGAGTAAATTTGAAGGAAAATTCATGCACTAGTCACCATGCATTTTCATGCATAGGGTGAAAACTCAATTTGCCAAAACACTCCCTAATTCATTCATTTCATTAACATTTGGCTTAAGTGTGATTAGAGAGTGATTAGTAGAGCATATATATACTCTAATCATAACAGAATTTGGGAGGTTAATCATTTTTTCACCATTTTTGGATCTTGAAACTTTTTCCCTCCAAATTTTCTCTCAATCAAAACTTGAAAATTCTCCACATAGCATAGCATTTTTCTTCCATATTCTGGTTTATTGAGTGTAGTGGATGCAGAATCAAGCATTGGATCATCAAATTCGAGCAAAATTTGTGTACATTTCAAGCAAACTCATGAAGATGGAAGTGGAAAATTAATCAAGATCTAGTTCGTTTCAAGCTTCAATTCACACATAAAGCTTCAAGTTATCATCTCAGGAGTTGATTTGGATCATTCAAAGCCTTGGATCGTGCACATTTAGGGACTGCTCTTCAAGAGGTTCAGTTTTCGAATCTCTCAATTCTTAATTCCATTAACATGTTTAGATAGAGTTTTTCATGCTGATTAATCTGATATAAAATTCGTGTGAAATGGATAAAAATGAATGAGTTATGCTTGCTTAAAGTTTGACATGTCAAAATGTTTTTGCTCGGATCTCTTAATCCATGGATTGTTAGGTTTAGATATTGATTGATCTGTAATCTACATTGAAAGAGCTTTCTGTTGATGTATGCATCTCAAAATTCTGGAAAATTTTCTGAACACAGCTCCGCCGTCTTCGCGAAGAAGATGGTGGAAACCACCGCTGGCCATACGCGTATCACTATGCGCCATACGCGTATCACTGTGCGTCATACGCGTATCACTATGCGCCATACGCGTATCACTGAGCCACCACTGGCCATACGCGTATCACTGTGCGCCATACGCGTATCACCTGCAGCATGTTTTCAAACTTAAAATCCATTTTATTTTTCCCTACAATTTCCATATGCATTGTTTTCCAAACTTCAAAAATTCATAAGTTCTTCATTTTTTGTCCAAATTTGATGAGACTTTTTGCATTATTCTCCTTGTGATGTGTAGTTTTTTATGGTGATTTTTAATATTTTTTTCACGTGTAGAAAAATAAATTGCCTAGGGTTTTCTCATGTATGTCCATTTTTGATACATTTTGGTAATTGATCCATGAAATGCTCATATCATAAAATAAATTTGTGCCAATTTTTTGTGATGATTCCTGACTGGTTGATGGTCATTTATATGTAAATTTCATGAATTTTTGATACCTGGTTAGAGAGCAGCAAATTCTGGAACTTAGGTGTGACAATTTGTGTCACACCTCTTGATGTCAACTTGTTGAATTTAATTGGATGACCTATGCATGTTAGAATTGAATGAAATTTGGCATGGTGAATTGTTGATATGTTAGGATGTTGTATGAATTTTTGTAGGATTTTTCACTGTATTTTCAATTTAATCTTGATTTTTCATTTCTGGTTGTTGAAATTGCAAGCTCATGTGATACATGTTGGTAGATTGATTGGGAAATCCTCATATTGTATTGTATGGCCATGAAATTTGATATGCATGAACTAGACACATGTTAGGACCTCCCTGTTTTGGTCTCATCCATTTCTTTTTTGTTTTCAATGAGATATGATTTTTGAAGTGGATGTATGTATTGATGGTGTGAATTGGAGCATGAAATTGTGTCTGTTTTTGTTGATTTTCATTGACATGGTTCCATCTGCCCAATTGAGCTCAAATTTGACATGGTAGACCTTGATTGACCCCTGTTTAGGTGTATTTAATTTGAGATTTTTTGATGTGTTTTGGCATGGATTTGAATGCAATACTTCTGTTTGTGTGTTTGATGCTTCATTTGACCTCATATGGATTGTTTTGTGCATGAATTGAACTTGATGGATGATATAAACATGAGACCAATGATGTTTGCTTGTGTTTGATGATAATTTGATGTTGGATGGTGGATACCTTGCTGTTTTAAGTTTTTTCTTGCTTTTGGACCCTAGGCTTGGCCTAGTGGTCTAGTTGCTAATATTTGCTTGATTTTTCAGGATCAAAAAAGCAATGTACATGGAGAATGATACAAGTTGATTTTAATTGATGTTGTGGATGTTTGTACACTAACATAACATTGTTTTGTAGGTATTGGAGTTTGGGTTTAAGCCTTGAGCTGGCCTTGTGTTGTGTATAGTTTGACTGTTTAACTGTTTGCTGTATAATTTGTCTGATTGAATACTGACTGAGTTTGATTGTT